>NC_134867.1:40024520-40334520 GCF_049852395.1 Peromyscus maniculatus bairdii | reverse complement strand
TGGGGTTGGTCCTCGAGTTTCATGGACCAGAATTCACTGCGTGTATACTTGTCAGAACTGACCAAACAGATGAAGGCAAATGTGATGGTTAATCTTCATTACTAACTTGTCTAACTTCATTTAAAAAAAAAAAAGCATAGAGGATGTGAGTGAGACACATCTTTGGGGGATGTCTATGAAGGCAGCCCCAGTGAGGAATAATGAAAGGAAACCTGCTCTAAATATAGGCACCATCCCATAGGCTGGATCCTGGACTAAATAAAGAGGGGAAAGGAGAAATGCGGCTGAGCACTTGGCAGTCACTTTTCTGTCCTTTTTGATCCCCAAACATGTGAACAAGCAGCCTCCCGCTGCCACTGACAGGATCCGCGCCTGCTCTTCTGCCTTCCCAGCCACGATGGATGCATCCCTCGACCCACAAACCAGAAAAACACTTTTGCCAGGCATTTGACCACAGCAGTGAGAAGAGTAGCCGAAACACAGCTTTTACAGAACTGTGGTATTTCACAAAGGACCCTACACAGAATCCTACGATTTCCTGTCTAACAATATGGTCCAAGAGATGCCCAGACACCTAATACACTGGATGACTTCCAACATCGCCCACTTCCAACTTCCAGCTTCCAACACTTTCCAACAGGTGCTTATCACCGGCCAATAGCCAAACTTTTATGGGAGAACAAGTTTCTGAGACTGCAGTCTCAATCGGTGTAAGATCTCAGTCAGTGTTAGGTCCTCATCGGCGTAAAGTTTAGCATTGTTTTTGAGGAATACATGTATTTCATGACCCATCAATACTTGTGCATTTTTTAAAAAACTACTTCCATCCCAGAACAGTTTATACTTTCCATTCAATTGACCCAACCTCTCTTTCTTTCAATTTTTTCATCTGTGTGCCTTGGGTGTTTTAATGCCATCTCTGCTAAAGATGCTGCTTATGCCTCTGAAGGTGTGGGCTAGATCTTAACGGCTGTGGTTTTACTGAGGTATCTATCACTAGGACCACAACGAGGTCTGGTGAACTTTCTGAACTGCTTCATCACCACATTCTAACCTCCCCAACTCCTCTTTCCCCATCGCTACCCACTTTTCGGAGTCTGGAGTGGGAGAGCAGACGATCTTTCAAGCTGTAATCATAGGCTCTCACGCTTCGTGCTAAAGCTCGTCACAGGGTGGCCAACTCTGTGGGTCCTAGACACACCGGCCTCAGGCAGGAGTGTGCTGTCTGTGATGGTGTCACGGCGTTCCCCGACACTAGATAATAAGCAGTGAAGAGAAGGGCCCTCACATGGTCCCTGGTGCAGAGTAGCAGGCAGGCAATGTTTGCTGCCTGGATTTCTGAATGGTGAATATGAGCAGAGGAGTAGAGACAGCCGATGGCGGAAAGATGGCAGCAAGCTTCCCCGCTTCAAGTTAAGCCCGTCAGGGTTCGGCACCAGTTCCTCGGGGCAACTCCTGCCCCCCCCCCCCTCCCCCGAACTGACTCCCTAGGTTGAGCGCGATGATCCTGCGCCTGTGGGTAGAGTGTGTTCTGGGGGGAATGATCGTCGCCTGATATGAGAGATGATATCAGAGATTAGTTAACCGTATGGGCTGGGTCCCCGGGGGAGGTGTGTGAAATGAATCAGATTAAACAAAATTGATAATGTGAATGCTTAATCAAACAGACAAAGGTAGTCTGCACAGCTAATTAGGGGCAAATAGAGCGTCCCTCTTGTACCTCATTTAACTGACAAATTGCGCAGACAGTTTTAATGGGAGTCTGTTTAGCAAAGAGAAGGCTGTATAGCTGACAGCTTGGCAAAATGTGGTTTCTGTAACACCACATGATGCTTATGGAAATGAGCCCGGTGCAGCTGAGCTCTGAGCAGTCCTGGGCTGTGCAGAACACAGCGAAACGGACCTTTCACAGCCCGCTGGCCAGGGCGTTCTTAAAGGCAAAGGACTCATTTTTTAAATTTCTAGTATTTGAAGAGGTCGGCGGGTTTAAGGCTAACATCCAGTGAAATATAGCATTCACCAGACTTGATGCAGAAATCAAAATGAACGGGAGTGCTGTCCTGACAGGAAAATCAGAGTACGCCGTTCAGAAAAGCAAGGAGCTGTGGCATTGTGCTAGGTACACAGACTTAGAGCCAACAAGGCAACACAGGGAAAGTGGAGTGGCCCAAAGGTGAAAGGTGAGTCACGCTTCCTAAGACTTTAATTACAAGAGAACTTTCCAGAATGTTCTCTGTGTCTTAAGCAACAGCTCAGCCCCTTACTTCCATTCTGCCTCCTGAACCTCAATAAGCCCCATTTCTTACTGTTTTTCTTCCTTTCTTCACACTGCCTTGTCTCTGGACTTGTCACGTGGTTGGAGACGTAAGGAGGGATTTTCCAGCCCAAGCGTGCTCTCGGGAACTGATGACTTGCTCGGTTAGTGCTGGTCTCCCGGATTCCGTGTTCAGAAATGGTAACGTGCGAACCTCATGGTACATACTGCCAGGGTCAGCATCATTTGCCTCCCCGTGGAAAGTGAGAAGGAGTAAACAAGCATTCACGTGGGGGATAGGAGCTTTGAGGGGCTTTCTGCGGTCCTGAACCCCTAAAGCCTCATGCGGCACCCAGACGCGAAGAAGCAGGTAATCCAGGGACAAGCCGTGGCACGAATTTTGTGCTCACCCGTGGTCTCAGTGTGAGGGTGGCGTTGTCTAAATGCAGAGACTGGAACGTGCCAATTGGATTCACACAGTGGTGTGAAGCAGCCCTGTTCTTGGGTACCAAAACCGGGCTTGCAGCATCCACCTTACTGGAGGGAAGAAGGCTATGCATGAGGAGGATTCATTTGACGACATGATTTTTGTGAATCACACCACCAGTCAGACATGGTCTTTTCTGGAAAATGAACAATTTTGCATAAAATGGTCCATTAGTGTCAATGGAGGGGTTCTGACCTCTTCTCACAGAGCACAGTGCTGCCCTGAATGCCTAGTCAAGTGGAACTGCTGGGGCTGGGCTGGGGCTCAAGACTGTGCCCCACAACCCCCCAAGGGATTGCTCTACCCTAGGATGCAAAGAGCAAAGGCAAGAGGAACTTTTCCTTTTGTGAAGAATGGACTTGGTAAAGATGCTGGAGTACTTTAACTCACTGTAACACGCAGGACTTTCACAAATTATTACGGAGTCTATTTAAAAATCCTAAGCCAGAAGGATGGCGTGTTTTGCCACACTCAATCTACACATATGTTCTGAGCTGTATTAGCCTCAGCACAGATCAAACCCTTGCAAGCTTAAGCAGTGGGTCCGTACAACTGAGTAGTCGACAAAATGTATGTTCTGGAAAAGCAGATAAAGCTATTTGGAGTCACTAGGAAAACAACTTCTAGATTTCTTTATATTACTGTGGTGCTTGAATTCAGTAATTGGTTCCTTCTAAAAGGAGGGAAAATGTGGAAATTATTAGAGAAAAGGGAAGAACTTACAAAGAAAAAATTATTGATAATATCTTGTGATCTACTCATGCCCAAGAGAATAGGCTTGTCTTCTATTTTTGGAATCTTGATTGGGCCCAGGATCTGTTTCATGTAAATGACTGCGGGTAGATGAATTATTCTGATTCCTAAAACTTTTAACTTTCCCCAAGGATCACCGGTCTTGTTTGGATGGACATGACTGCAGCTATACCTGTATAGGTGATTTGAAGTGCAGAGGGGGTTTCTGTATGTAAAACAGCCCTGGCTATCCTGGACCTCGCTCTGTAGCCCAGGCTGGCCTCAAACTCTCAGAGATCTGCCTGCCTCTGAGTGCTGGGATTAAAGGTGTGCGCCACCACCGCCTGCTTGAAGCAGCAGTTTTTAGCTGCAGAGAATCATAAAAGAACTCCAGCGGATCTCTTTGGTTACATTGTTACTAATTCCATTTACCAGCCCTGTGGATCAGTTTACACTTTAACCCACCGTAATAGCTTAAACATGTTTTGTTTGCTGGTTGGTTTGTGTCACAGTTCTGCTGTGAAAGAAAGGACAAATCAATATCCAATTCAGAAACCGTGGAGAAAGGCTCTTGCCTAAGAGAAAACTTTGCATTTTGTTTATTGAAATTCAAGCCTGGGATGACTGTATCACTAGACTTCAACCGTATTTGTTCAGAGCTAGAGTCTCTCTCTTCTGTAATCTCCCTTGAAAGGCTTTGTTAATTGCCTTAAAAAAAAAAATGAAGTCTTGGTATGTAGCTCTGGCTGGCCTGGAACTCACATTGTATGCCAGTCTGACTTCAAATCCATGACAGTTCTCCTGCCTCAGTCTCCCGGAGTGGCAGTGAGGCTGGGGCTGGCTCCCAGGTATCTGCTGGTTAAGTTTCAAGCCCTGAACACATGGCTAAGGTACCTATTTAACATATCAATCGACCTGGCTTGCAGGGTCCCAGCACCCCTCAGTCCCTACCTGTGACAGGATATGGCTGGCATACCTAACCCTCTACCCTGAACTCTCCAGCCCCGGGGCTGGGCTGCCCTTCCCCCAGAGGCTCTTCCCTACCTAATCCAGACATTTTGGTCACCCGCCCCTTTTGGACCTTTGCCCTCCTGGCTGCTGCACCTGGTTCTCCTCTCTCTCCTCTCTCCCTCCCCCTCTTCCTTTCTCCACATAGCCCAGCTCAGCCTGGTCATGTCCACTCTGGATTCTCCCAGAGGTCCCTGCCTCTGGCTATGCTCTCCCAGATATCTACAATAAACGTTCTCCTCCACCATACCTAGGAGCTGTTGTGTCCTTTCCTTTCCTTTTTATTTCTTTTTTCATTCACTACTACACCCAGCTTTAATAAGAGATTTTTCATTCTGTTCCAGTCAGTGCCTACAGACTAGTTCTTGATTACAATAGCAACATTCAAACTACAAACTAAAGCTGGGCGAAGTTCTTTCTTTCTTTCTTTCTTTTTTTTCTTTTTTCTTTTTTTTTTTTTCAAGACAGGGTTTCTTGTGTAGCTTTGCGCCTTTCCTGGAACTCACTTGGTAGCCCAGGCTGGCCTTGAACTCACAGAGATCCGCCTGTCTCTGCCTCCCGAGTGCTGGGATTAAAGGCGTGCGCCACCACCACCCAGCAAAGTTCTTTCTTAAGGTGTTTACACACAACTAGCTCACATCCATGCCTCTCTAATGCAGCTAGAGGCTAAATTATTAGGTCACATGATTCTGCACCACCACTTGGCGTGTTTGCTTTTCCAGACAGACAAGGACACTGGGTAGGAAGGGTCTTCTGAGTCTCGAAGAAAAGACTAGAGATTAGAAGATCTGTTCATAAGCTCTTTTGGTTAATGGTGGAATAAGCAAGAACTGAATTAATTTAAAAAAGGAAATAAAAATGCTACATGAACTCAAGCAAAGTAAGATTAGAGGCTATTTGAATTTTCCCCAGTTGAGTTACTTTGTCAAAGACGTTGACAGAAGCCACTTAAGGAAGGAGAGCTTTTATTTGGGGTCATGTTTCAGAGAGTTTCAGTCCATCCTGGCAGAAGGCATTGTGGGTTGTGAGGAAGCAGTTCCTCTGTAGTTCGAATAGCTTATCACTTGTCTTGATCACAGCTCAGAGATGAGGAAGTAGACGCTCTAGTGGTAGCAAAGCCAAGTTCTAACTCTCAAGAACTACCCTAGAGGGCCCAAGGACTCCACAGCCTTCCCCAACACAGCGCCTCCCTCTGGGGACATTTTACACCCCAACCTCAACATTCCCTAAATCGACACTTCCCTCACCAGACCCCCTTCATTGCTGCCAATGAGAAAACAAAGCCCGGACAGAACCCCTACATAAGCCAGGCTAACCCTTTCTCTCTTCCTACCTCGGTTTTAGTTCAGCCATCTTTACATTCACTGGGTAGATTCCAGTTGTACAAACCTAAGCATTGCTTATACAACTTAGCGCCTGGTAACTTGATGTTAGTTACATTGTAGACATCCTCCATTTGAGATCTTAGGTCTGAATTTGAACAGTGGAAAACACTGAGGTGGCAAAGCAGAAATCCAGGGACCTCTATGTTGTCTTTTTTTTTCCTTGCCACTTTTAAAACTTTGTATGCAAATTTAAGTGGCATGTGAATATAAGTTATTTGTAACTTCCTTTAATCACAGTTATAGTTTCTGTTGAATAAGTGATAGCAAATTGTTATACTTCACTATTTAGTTTTATTTTCTAAACATTAGTCAAAATTATCTTCAAAAGCATTAAAACATATATGTGCTTCTAAAAGTATTTTAAATCAAGTAATTTTCAAGTGATTATTGGGGAAGAGCATCCAGCAAGAGTTATTTCTGCCCCTTCAAATATCAGCTTGCTGAAATGTTCTTTTATCTTTACAATGTATTTGACAGCACTATTAATATTCATTTCAGTAGAAAAGTTATTCAATAGTTATCAGTTTTGTAAAAATTACTATTATTTAAGTATCTGCATCATCTCAATTTTTTTTTTTTTTGCAGTCTATGGTTGTTTCAAATAAATTTGCAAAACTCACATAAATGTGTTGATTTTTAGAGAGACCTGTAATGCAGCGGCCAGTGCCAATAATAATGAGTTCTATCAAGTAATGCAACTGCCCTTTTCAGAGGCAGGAATATTTTCTTCCACCATCTGAAATGACAAGCCATTCTCCTACCTCCCCCCAGCCCCCAAACCCCACTTTTGGATGCTTCTTAATTTCTGTCACCAGCAAATGTGTAGTTGTCCTGGACAATTTCATCAGCATGGCAGACCGGAAGTGAGGGCGGGCTGCTTGAGCTAATTGATAAACCTCTCCTTTTGATGATCAGGGTTAGCCTTCTGTCCAGCCACACAGTCGATTGCCCCTGCAAGGCACCAAGATTTCCTTGTGGGATTCTGGCAGATATTGGAAATGGTGGTGGCAAATTAGTGGGGGCCACAAACCAGAAGTGACAGCTCCAGAGCCCTGATGGGGAGAACGCAGCAATCCCTTGCCCACAGCAATTGGCCAGGCTTATCATATGGAGTAATCACAACAGATCTGGGGAAATAATGGGCACCAGATGTTATCGCTTTGTAGGCTGGGGCTCTCCAGAGACCAAGCCTTGACAGGAAGACTCCCTAAAAACAGAAAGGAGAGGCTGTGGCTTATTAATCAAACCAGAGACTGGATGTGATCATCTACTCCTTCCCCGGTGCTGTGGTTTCTTTCTGTTGTTAATGAATAGAGGGGTAATTTCTGAGAGAGTGTGCAATCCATATATCCGTACCACAGTGTACACACACAATTCAACTTGGTATCTATTAACGCATTTCTCAGATTAAGTGTCTCACTTGATTTAATTGTATTTCAGCAGTGGTATATTAGGGATTCTCTCAACTAAATCTTTGATTTTTTTCTTTATCTTATTTATTCTAATTGCCTGCCACTTTAAAACTTAGTTTTAGCACATCATGTGCTAAAAATAAGAAACACAAAACAACAACAAAACCCCACAGATCCCAAAGGTGTGCCAAACTATCACATGTTTAAAAATTGCTTATTAATCATTATTTTAACTGTTCATACTTCTGGACACACGATGATGATTTAATACATGGATGAAATGTATGATGATAAATCACAGCACTGAGTTTTTTCTGTCTCCTTAGACATTTGAAACATTTGCTGACTAACATTTGATAATCGTGTATGTCTATGAGATACTGTGATTTTCACATGATACATAATATAAGGTAACAATCTCTTTGGCTATAGATTTTTGTTTTTATATAAACACCATATCTCTTTAACCATTTACCTATTGGTGGCTATCTATGTTGACCCCATATCAGGGATTTAGACAAGTTCAGCAATAAATAAGCATGGATGGATGATATCTCTTTGCAAAGCTGATATAATTTCTTTCAACTATAGATTCATAAGAGCAATAGCTGGATCAGATGATAACTCTAGGTTTGGTTTTTCGAGAAGCCAGCATACTGTTTCCTACAGTGGCTGTACTAATTTATGTTCTTGGGGACAGTACATAAATTTCCTTATCTCTGCATCCTGTCTAGCATTTATTCTTGGTATTTTTTTTAGAACCGTTTTAACAGAGGTGAGAGTATATCTTGCTATGGCTTTGGTTTGCATCTTCCAGGCAGTTGATGACATTAAGCAGTTTTCATAAATGTGCTGGCCACTTTACTTTCTTCCTCTGAGCTGTGTCTACCACATCTTTTCTCCTTTTATAATTGGGCTACTACACTTTTATTCCTGAGTCTTCTGAGTCCCTCATAACATCTGACAAATCTTTATGTTTCTTGACAGTTCTCCGAGGATAGTCTGAGGTACCTCAAATTTAGCTCCTAAAAACCAAACCCATATAATTTCTGCATATGGCACTGTGGTCTAAGTGAAAACCATAACTATGGTGCATTTATCTAGATCTGGGATTTGGAATTTAGCTGGTTCCTCTGTCTTTCTCAGTCCTTGTGATCAGTCTATTCTCAAGAGATGGTGTTGTCTTTATTCATATTCTCTCTCTCTCTCTCTCTCTCTCTCTCTCTCTCTCTCTCTCTCATTAGTTTCTTTTCCTTTTTACTTCAGATGCTAGTTTCTCATCAAATACTTTCATATGTGGAGAATTACTGTAACCTCCAAAATAGCTTTGTTCCAGGTCTCTCTCCTTCCAGCTCATGTTCTCACTCCAAGGTCTCTGGGATACCTCACTAGCTTCGCATGCCTCCCCCTCCTAAGCTTCAGCCATGCTCACCCCTACAAAGATGCTTGCCTCTGTCTGGCTCCCTCTGCACCTCTGTGCCTTTGCACATACTATCCTGCCACTGGCTGCACTGAATGGGATGGAGGACAGGTCAGGACTCAGGGTAACAGTTTAAAGGCTGTTGAAAAATCACGGGAGAGAAATGTGGCTATAGTTCAGTGAGTGATAGAGCACTTACCTAACATGTGTGATGTCCTAAAACCCTCGGGGCTGCACATTTTGGGGTGAGAGAAAACCAAGCCCTGAGCTAAACATTTGATAAGTGAATTAGAGGGGAAAAAAGGAAGACATTTTGAGGATGAACTATCATATCCAATATTTTATATTATATATGTATGTGTATACCTACCAATCTATCTATATGTATATATTGTAGATCACTAAAATAACAGCTTTCTGAGTAGCAAGTACACATTTTAGATTAGATGACCCTAAGAGCACCAGCAAGGCAAATATCTCCTATCTGCACAATGTTGACTAGATGTCACACACCATCTGAGAGCTTCCCAAACAAGTTTGTCAAGTAGTTAGAGTTATTGACACTTTTAAATGTTGTTATGGAAAGTTTCAAGTCCTTCTTTATGGGAATTTTCAAACAACGTTGTATGAACAATATCATGTGCTTTCATACACCCGCTAACCAAACCAGTGAGTGCCAACTCTGGACCAACTCAAGACCAATTTTCATCAGCCTATTTCCTGTTACTATGTGTGCCTCCACAAGCAAAAGCTCAGGGAATATGTCATTTGATCTATCCTAGCGTTATTTTAAAGATGAGAAAACTAGTTTATATAGAAGCTAATCACTTGTCAAAGGTCACAGAGTAAGTGAGTGGCGGAGCCCAGATGTGAACTTCTGCTAGAGTTTGAGTCTGTGCTCTGTTGTACTGCACTAATATCTTGGATAGCACCAAGGGTCTTTATATACTGTGCACCCAAGTGGACGAAGCCAGGGACAGATAAAATGACAGATTACCTGAGATTTCTCTTTAGGTAGAGGGATTAAAAGATAGGAAATGAGAACAGAGGAAGGTCTGGAGAAGCAAGGGAAGGAATAAATGGGGATAAAGTTGACAAAGTACACTTCAGAGGTAGAGAATATTTGTCTCAGAAGAAGGGAAGGAAGGGATAAGGAAAACATTCGTGCCCGAAGCTAGGTGAAGTAGTGGGAAGTAGAAGAAAACGGGAAGGTGTGATGGATGGGCATGCTCCTGTCAAGCTTTGGCAGGGAAGACCTGCCCCTTTAGCATTTCCTGAAAGCCATTTTCTGTTTTGAGCACTGGCCAGTTGTATGGCTTCCCTCCCTGCCTTTATTCCTACAATTCAAAAGTCAGGAAAGAAAATTATTTTCACATTAGCAATTCATTCAATAGCTCCATACTTGTAGGCCGATCTCTGCTGGATCCGAGGGCATTGTTTTTTACACATCCAAACGCTACTTGGAGGCATTGTCAGCCAGGGCTTTGGGAAGGGAGCCCTTCTGTCATGCATATGGGTAAGTGGGTGGGGTGGCGCTATGTCACAGTCATCCATCATCCTCCATCAATGTCAGTACCACCTGCGGAGACACAGCCAATGGGCAGTCAGTCACCCAGGCCTGACAGCTGGCCATCAGTCCCAGGTGGGAGTTCTGCTGGCTTTCCAAAGGTTTCGTTTCTCTCATTTCCTACTACCTGTGAGTTCCAGGAAGCCATTAGTCCTCAGAAATGCCAGATATTGACAATTTTACTTCCCTTCACAAAGTTGGCCAAAGTCAGGCTAATCAAAGATGGATTTGCTCTGGTCCTTATCTAAAATTATGGCACATCATCATAGAAGAGCAAATACTAAGCAGTTTAGGAAAGAAACCGTAGTAGATACTTCCATACACAGAAAGCATAAATGTCAAAACTTTAGCATCAAGCAAATCTAGACTAAGTTATGGCAATTGGCAATGGATAGCTAGTTGCCATGAGTATCTATGAAGTAAGACTTCATCACTGACTGTCTTTGTCACTGAAACTTTAATTGGTGCCTCCTTTTAGAAGTTGAGGCTTATCAATTATACCTCGATGCAAAATAAAGATAATTAAACAAACAGAGCTATGATGTTTGGGGATATGTACAGATCACTTTAATAACTTCTCAGAATAAGATGTAGACTATCTGCTTCCTTTCCTACCACAGAGTTCATTATACCACAAATTATAGAAGCTTGGGACTATATTTTTGTCACCTTTACTGCCCTTTAAAGATGAAACCACAAAATGAGAGCAGAGTAAAAGTGTAGCTCTCTCAATGCCTGATGTGGCATTTTGCTGTAGCAGGTGCCTCATTTTTTTTTTTTTAAATAAATGAAAAATTCCCTGGATAATCTTGAAGTCAGGATAGGCTTTCAAAAATTGTAAATTCTTAATATGAACGTCAACAAGCAAATCAAAGTAAAAAAAAAAAAAGGCTGGAACAAGCAAAGCAATCTTTTATATTTCCCAATTGCAATGTTGAAATTAATTGAACAAATATCTTTTTAGCAAAAGCTTGCAGGACAGGTTTTTGTCCTTAGAACCATCAGTAAACAAACACATGGCCTCATAGGGGAACTTCCGTTCTAAAAGCAGAAATGAATAGAGAGGGGAGGGTACAGGAACCTTTATGTGAGAGATATTCTAAAGCAGCACAAAACCCTAAGAAGATCTGATTGTGTCTAGCAAGCTCTCAGCAGAGTCTGATTTACCACATCTTTCCTGCCTCTCAGAGAGGACAGTCTCCAACACAAGGGAAAGCAGAAGTAAAAAACATGCCTGTTTATTTTATTACCTTTCTGAAATGTTTATCCCTGAGTACTGTATTTACATCATTTCAATTCTTTACTCTCCTCCCACTAATTCCTGTGTCCCCTGACCCCCTCTCAAATTCATGACCTCCTCTTCCATGATTATGATGGTTTTACACCCACACTCAGCGCTGTTTATTTATCATTGCCTCTATGTACATGTGTTTAGGACTGATCACTTGAGATTGGGTGATCAAGGGGTTCATCCCTGGAGAAAACCAATTTTCCCTCCCTTAGCAGTCATTGATTGCCTCATGCTAATTTTAAACTGGTATACAAACTTGCTTATGTCATATCAGAACTTAGTTCTGGGAGGGGGATTGTGTACCAAAGTGAAAATCATTGTCAGTATTGGACACTACAAAACCCGTGAAAGAGGCTCAACTGGCTGATGAGCTCAGATGTTGCTACATGACCCTTAGCCAAACTTTTCTCAGCCTTTGCTTTGTTTCTTCTGCTCTGTCCTTAACTCTCAACCCCATGCAACACCAACCTGTTAAGGCATGAGTCTGGGAGGTTTCACACAGGCTCATATGTCGAGTACCTGAGTTGGTAGAAACTGTAGGAGACGGCTTCTGGTTGGCTGAGGCAAGTCACGAGGAGTGAGTTGTTGGGTGATGTGGGATATTTGTACACTGTGTGAAGATGTGTTTGCTGTGATTAGTGTAATAAAGAGCTGAACGGTCAATAGCTAGGCAGGAGAGAATGGGTGGGATTGAGAGAGAGAGAGAGAACTCTGGGAAGAAGAGAGGCAGGTAGATGCTAGCAAGATGCAGAATAAGTCAGACATACTGTCCAGAGGAGAGATAACCAAGCTATGTGGCAGAACATAGATTAATAGAAGCAAATTAATCTGAGTCATAAAAGCTAGTAGTGAAAAAGCCTAAGCTAAAGCCAAGCTTTCACAATTAATAATAAGTCTCTGTGTCTTTATTTGCAGACTGGCAGTCCAAGAAAGTCCGATGAAAAAGATTACTACAGTTGGGAGTCAGGACCTTGCCCTGTTTCCAGTCCTTTTTATGATTCCAGGTCCATCACAAGGTGAGTAACAGCTGGCACATCCTCATGCTCATAGGAATTATGTCAACTTTCCCCCACTTAATGGCTGACATCTCTGAAACCCAGAGTTGCTCACTCTGATTTTTAAGTCAGTCCCCAAAGACTCTGAAACAGTAGCCCTCCCTTTGGAGCCCATAGGAGTCTGAATTAAGTAATAGTCACTAGTGCAGTATTCTATAGCCATGTAAGAACCAGCTAGGCAGTGCAAATTTGAGGGATTAAGGTTGGGATCCTGTTACTGCCAAGCTGTACAACCTCCAACTTCTAGAATAGTCTAGCGCCCACACCTGGGCTTCTCCATGAGGCTCCACTCTAGGACCTGCTCAATCTACCTATGAGTCCATATGCCCTACTCTGGACCTGACCACCCCGATACCTATGTCTTGCCTTCATCTTTCCTAAATCAAAAGTTTGCCTGCAGAACGGGTCACATCCAGGCAAAACAACCCAAGTGAACTGGCTTTGGAGTGTGTCATCCGTATTATTTTTCCTATGTCACCGGATTTAGAAAAGTAAACCTCCTGGTAGGGGCTGGATCATGTGTAACAGCTCTACCTACACTTGCTCAATTGTCCTCCGTTTGTGTCCAGCAGACATGTCTTTCCCTGCGTCCTGGCCTCGGGGTTGCTAAGGTCTCATCCTGCCTTGCGGATGAAGGACCAATCTTGTGGTACCTCGCACCTTCTGGTGGTTTAATGATATAACTCTAAACTGTTGCAATCAATGTTCCACCGTGCCCTGTACCCCTTCTTCCCTGTCTTCAGGAGGCATTGTTTTTAGTGATAATAAAATAAATAATTATGGCAAGGCCTGTTCGGGCTTTTTTTCCTCTTGCTTCTTTTTGAGACAGGGTCTCATGTAGCACAGTCTGCCCCAAACTTACTATGTGGCCAATGAGGACCTTCGAATTTGTATCCTGCTGCTTTCACCTCCTGAGTTCTGGGACTTGATTTTTTTGTTTGTTTGTTTGTTTGTTTGTTTGTTTTTGTTTTTCGAGACAGGGTTTCTCTGTGTAGCTTTGCGCCTTTCCTGGGACTCACTTGGTAGCCCAGGCTGGCTTCGAACTCACAGAGATCCTCCTGCCTCTGCCTCCCGAGTGCTGGGATTAAAGGCGTGCGCCGCCGCCGCCGCCGCCGCCGCCGCCGCCGCCGCCGCCGCCGCCACCACCACCCAGAGGGACTCGATGTTTATGTCCCAAACCCTGGTTAATGAGGTGTTGGCGATTGAATCTGATGCTGGTGCACACTAAGCAAGGACTCCACCAACGGAGTTGCACACACAGCCAGCAGCACAACGCCATCGTGTACAGATCGTTTATTGCCTCTCTACATGGTGTCTCTTCCGTCATTTATAAGACAGGACGTTCATCACACGGGGTCTTCAGGTACCTCAGAGGAGCAGGTCAGAGAGTGACAGTCTTGGGCTTTATGATTAACCTTGGAGGAGAGGACCTCTTTGACCCACCTCACACAAGAGGAATTTTGCTTTCTATGATCTACTTCAGGGAGAAATGGGAGGGGGTGAGTCAGGGAGACCTGCTTGCTTCTGATTCTCTATTCAACTGCAAAGCACCCAGCACATTAAAGCACTAGGCTGTGGAGTATCATTTTCTGAGCCCCAGGGAAACAAGATATCAAAGTCTTCAGTCACTCAAGAACTATCCATGGAATTGGTTAAAACCAATACCTTCTTAATTATAAGCTTAAGAATGGGGAAGCAATTAAGTTCCTCAAGGGGACATTAGATTACTTATTTCAGGAACAGGGAGAAGGGGTGTCAGGGACACAGCGAACAGTGGCGTCTACAGTGGCTAAAAGGTGTCTCTATCCATGGCCTTCCCACCGGGTTGGACAATTTATACTTGGAGGCTCTGGACCATCGGGAAGCCTGCCTGGCAACATTGAAGGAAGGAGTCTACTGGGCAGAGTATTATATATTAGCTACACACAGAGCTGCTGGGACAAAACTGGTGCAATCTGGGAATAGTCTGCTCATTGAGGGCGTGTGCCTGTCTGTCTGTCTGTCTGTCTGTGTCTCTGTGTTTCTTCCTACTTTGCTTAGATCTTTCCAGAACCAGTGGCCCCAAAACTGTAGTATTTAAGGAAGAGAAAATTTTTTTCTGATTCAAGGAACATGGTGACTTTGCTCTGTCTGATCATTCAGAAATAGATTTCTTCCTCCCTGCAGCTGAAGCTGGTCACAGCTAAGAAGAAATCAAGGTCAGGGCTTCCATTGGTTTCTTTTTACATAAATGTCTATATCCCCTCAGCTCATTTCATTGGCAAGATTTTGGTCATGTGGCCTCATAGTAACAAGGGAAGCTGGGAAATGTAGTCCATAGCTGGGGTTGGGATGGGCAAAAAGTGCTAGAAAGAATGGGTTTGGAGGTAAAAGTTGTCATAGACAGTAAGAGTGCTACGGAAGTTTGTGGTAAACAAAGAGATGACTCGGATTATCAGATTTAGATTAAAGGAATTAAAGTACACCAGGGTCAGGATGCCGCGACAGGTATTCAGTTGGGCAATGTTGGTAGTCTGAAGCAATGCTTCCTTGGAGATAAGAACAATTGTTGAAAGATTGTTTTCTTTGTATTCGTGTTATCATGTTTCCATGGGCCACCAATTCTGGAGAGGTCTAAGCAGGGTTGTTTTTTAAGCATCTGGCTGCACACTCACAAGAGTGAACAGTAAGAGAACCCCAACTATTCAGAGGCGGGGAATAACTTCCTTTAATACAGCAGGTAGAGAGCAACTGATTTTTATAATACAACAACTAAAGCAGAGTGCTGCTGTTTTTCCTCTTCTTTTTAGCTATGGAGAGCTGTTCTCTGTGCTGGCCCCCACCCTCGCTCAGCCTCATTTTCCTCCGGGTGCCTGGTGACCAAAGATCCACTTTGCATCTGGTAGAGGTAGCACACTAGAAATTCATTTTTCCTGTCATAATAAAATGGGAAGTGACAGCCTGGGCGTAGCTTCGTGTGGGAAAACCCACAGAAAGGGACAGCTGAAAAAAGCTGTTCTTGTCAGGGAGAGCCATCCTCAAGGGCCAGAGAGAGAGAGAGAGAGAGAGAGAGAGAGAGAGAGACCCTGTTGTTTTCCGTTGTCTCATTTCTAGGAGCAGTTCTGCTCTGTCCTCCCACCCTTCGACCTTGTTTTTGCCACATGGAGGTAGGAACACCTGACCCAGAGTCTTTGGGGTATAATCTCTTTAAACTCAAGTCTCTTGTAGAATAACAGCAGCTCAGGTTAAGTATATAAGTTGTTTTTCTTGATTTGCCTCTGGAAAAAAATTTCTCCCTAACATCGCGTCCCTGGGTTTGTCTCTTACATCCTAGAGATGGTCATTTCATTGGAGGGAAATTGAGGGGAAGGGAAATGAGATCCCTTTTCAGAATGAATTAATTGACGGGAGCCAGTGGCGTGAGCGCATGAATGTGAGCATCCTGGGCAACAGCTTTGCAGAAACCTGGGAGTCTAGGTCCTCAACACTCAAGCAGATGAAATCCAGCTGTGCACAAACCAACACATGGCAGCTTGGTTGTCTTCCTCGGTGCTTGGCTAAAAGATCCATGACTTGACACATGAGGAGAAGGACGTAGCAATGTCCATTAGAATCAGTATCCATGGTAATAAGGAGAGCAATACTAAAATGTCTGCTCTCCCGCCGAGCTAGAGACCCAACCCGAGACCTTGTGCTTGCTTATCCAAGGCATCTACTACCAAACTAGATCTTCAACTAGATCAAACTAGATCAGATGTTTTGAGAAAAACATCTACGAGGCATCTTGAAGAAGGAAGAGGTTCCAGAGCCCCTGAGGAGAAGGAATGTTCAAAACGTGTGGACTGCCTTCCCTGGACACAGGGCTGCTTGATGCCTGTGATGATTTTGGAAGCTCATAGAAATCCATTGCATTTTACCTAGGGGAGAAAGGAAAAATGTTTAATGTTCTAAAGTCATCGATATCACTAGGGTGGGAGGGCCTCACAAAGGCCCAAGGTAGCAGAGCCTAGGAAAACAATGATGTGGCTCAGAAACTGCTTCTCAACCCTACCTTCTTGCCTCCTTTGTAGGCATGCATTAATGCGTGCGCCTTAGTTCCTGGAGTTCAATGTCGACCAGCAGGGGTTGCTAGAGAACGGTCCGGGCTTTCTGTCTGTGCCAAGGCAACTTGAAGGGTGAAAGACAGTAAGCCCCAGAGAAACAGAGCTTGGTGGGGACAGGGGCTTCACAGCCTCCCTAGCACAATTCCGATCTGCCATCGAGAGGCAAGCTCTTCTGAGTCTAGAGACTGGGAAATGAACAGATAATAAACGACTTCTCTTGCCCGCGCTTCCGTGAGTGTCCTGTGCAGTTTCTCCTGGGGACCCAAAGCCTGGGGGAGGTCTGGTGAGGTGGGGTGGCGCAGGGGAAGGGGAGGAGGCTTTGAAGTCACTCCCCTAAGGGGACCAGCCCACCACCTCTGGGGGAAATGCTTCATCTTAGACTGCTCCTGCAGGGGTGAGTTTTGTGTTTTCTTTTGCGCCAATGTGAAAAGAAGTCAAGATCTACTTTGCAGCAGTAGTCAGACAGAAGAGGTGGTCTCCGAAGTAAGTCCACTGCTAACAAACCAGTGGAAACTTCAGAGCGGTTCTATGTTTCCACAAAATGCTGCTGCTCTCTGGTGACAGGTTTAGTAAAACGTCCCCTGAATGGCTGTCCCTCTCAGTAAAAAGGGCAGTTCCAGGAACTCTTTCTTGAAGTGGCATTTACTGTCTTGCTGATATCTATTGTGTTAAAGGTTTTTTTTTTTTTTTGTCTCTGTGTGTGTGTGTATATGTGGTGTGTGTGTGTGTGTGTGTGTGTGTGTGTGTTTCTGTTTCTGGCCCGGTTGTAAATGTTTTGAATTGAAAAGACACCCAAATTCATTAAATGTGTGAAATGATGGGAAAAAAAAAAGTGTGAAATTGTAACAGTCGGTTTGTAGTTGATTAATAGAAATCTCCTCTAACAATCCCCAGACCCTTCCGGGGGTCATTGGAACGGAGCAGCTGTAGAGACAGCAGGAGCAGGCTCCTCACTGCCCAATGAGGACTCATGGAGTTCCAGACAAGTGGGCAGAGGCCCATGCTCTCTGGTTCCGCTGGCCTCTGGGAGAGGCTAGCGGCAAGGTCAAATGAATATGCAGATTGCCCGGCAAGGTGCTGCCTTGCCCTTGAAAGGGCTTGTTTTCAAGATGTATGGAGGCTTCAAAGTGGATGAAGTCACTGGGAGAAAACTGGTCACCTTGCCCCCCCCCCCCCCCCCCCGGGGGAAGACGCTGGCTCAGGGACAGCCTGGCTTCTTAGCTTGACCAGTTGTGCCATGAGCTGAGCTTGCTTTTTTTGATGTGTGCCCACAACTTGGAAGCGTCTTGAAAAGGGATTACTTAAGGAACACAAGATTTGGCAATCGATTGGAATATCTGGATCCCATGTGCCACCCTGCCCCCAAGACAGACCCACCCTGACAAAGACGAGGAAAGGGAGTGAAAAATCACCTAGCTTTGGGGAGAACTTTGTCCCCACATTTTTTTTGTCTCCACCCACCCCAAACCTGTAGCGTCTTTGAAACCCTGCTGCAGGCTACCATTCTGAAGTTAAAGGCGTTTTGCCTTCCTCGACGTACAAAGGAAACATCAAAGAAAATGTCCTCCTGGTGACATAAGGATAGAATAATGGTGACCTATCAGCTAGAGTCTTGGCCAAATGCTGAAAGTAATTCACGCCACTCACTAACAATGGGGGATGTGTGACAATGATATATACCAGGGGACAAGGACAACCACTTTGCAGGGCTTGGATGCCCCACACACCCAATTGTGGGCAGCTCAATACTGTCATAAGACAATTATCAAAGACCATCACCACATCATATTTTCATAGCATAAGCAGCTCAAGGCGCCAGGGATGGCTTTCCCTACAGAAAGCACACAGCATAAATTTGAAGGGTGTGAAATTGACATGATTAATAATTATAGTTATTAGCACATGTGCCAGCTGCTCATGTATGGTTTATCCCTTGATTTATGGTGCCATAAATGCCCATCTCTCCCTCTGATGCCGAATCAAGGGGGCACACCACCGTGGGCAGAATGAGTCTTTCTCTTTGCCAGGAGTTTCATCGAAATAAAAGGAAAAAAAAAGTGGGCTTAAAGTCTCCCTGGATCGGGAGACACCTCGGAGAGAGGGAAGCTGCTTTTGTTTGCCTGGCTGCTTTATGGGCTGCTGAAACCTGTCTGGTTAATGTTCCCAAAGCCTTTGAAGTTTGGGCTGCGGCTAACAAGGGGCTATAGTTTTCCTGACCCCCTCACTCTCGGAGCTGTTGCCAGGCTGCGAACAATCAGTCTACATATTACAGACGAGCCCACGATGGCCAACAATGGAAGAAGCGGAAAACACTAAGCTTTGGTCAGGAGATGCAATTCCAGATGAGGGTTTTCCTGGGCTTTCAGAAATGTTTTTTGATGACTTCCTATGCTTCTCTGCAGATCTAGACACTGAAAGAATATCATAATGTATTTTAAGATCTGGTTCCTCTCAGCAGACATTGTCATCTTTAGGATGAAAAGACCACACCATACAATTTCAAGTTTAAGCACATGGATTTCCTTCGCCACAAACCTTCGAAATCAGTTAACTACTCATGATTCACACAAAGTTAACACTGCATGCTTGAGAAAAAAATGAGAGAGATGAGAGAGTAAGGACGAACATGAGCTGTTTCAGACATTTCATCCTTGACTTTTCTAGAGATAAACAATATGTCAGAAGGGAATGTTTTGAAAGGCAAAGTAAAACCGGCACACCGGACATGGAGACTACAGAGCAAACCCAAGCTTGGTAAAGATGACAGAAAATGTCCTTTGGAGAGTCCTCTACAAACATTGGAAAGTCTCGATGCATTTCTTTCCTGCCAGGTTTGTGGTTCCCTCACCCCTGTGTTGGACAACAGCCCTGGGCAGCATGGAAGACCGGCTTCAGGGTTTTACTGCTGTGTGGGAAAGTGTGTGTTGGGGCCATGGAGGTTCCTGCCCCTCTTCCTGAATCCAGCAGCTCCTATTATGGAACCATCCCAAGATAGGAGGGCCGTTCATGCTGCTAATAGGTCAATTCTGACAGACAGTGCCAATACTTACAGACTTTTCAGAACGATGTATCCTGAGGTATAGCACTCTAGAATAGAACTATAGAAGTCAAATTCATGTCACATGTGACTAAAATTCCCCATGGGGAAAAAAAAGACAAAACTGAAAAGACCGGCAGAGAGCCACCACCATTTCAAGGCAAATGGTTTCAGTGATGGTTCTGGATGCAAGTTAGAAAAGACGTCAACTGTCAGGGCTTTAAAATTATCCCAAATAATCTAAGAGACACCAAAGACTATCTTGAAAGGAGGTGTTTGAAGCAAGTAATGCTTCCAGAAAATATCTTTATTCACTATTGTATATAGATAAAAGTGAGAAAGTCTTTAACCCAACATTTGGTAAGTAAAATATAAGCAAAGTAGTTACTATTTGAATCAACAACAAATTTCCATCTGATCCCTTTCAACGAATGACTTGTTTACAGTGTGACAAGGTCATAGACATCACATGTTTTAAACAATGTTTTGAAGGCAAATCAAATCATCAAGAAGAGACCGCTACATCAAATATCATTCCTAGCTGCAAGAAAAGTCAGAAGATACATTTAGAAGCAAAAGATAATTTTTATGAAAATCAACTTGATAGTGAAAAACATACTGTTGGAAAGATTCAAAATTCAAATCTGGTGAAGGAATGTATAATTTCTTATTTGCTTAAATGTGCCCATGTTACATAGCCGTGAAATTTATTATTTAATAATCATTAAATAATACATTAGCCACTTATGCGAATTTACAAAGCAGTTTAAGATAAAAGAACTTGTTCAAATAAAAATATAAGGAAGAAAACATATTTAGAGATAATGAAATTTTCACATGTATATATGTTTCAGACTTGTATTTCCTACATATATAGAGTCTGTAGTCTTGTCATATTTTTAAATATTTTTTGAAATTATAATTTGAGATACAATTACAACATTTTCCCTTTCTCTTTCCTCGCTCCCAACCCTCCCATGTATCCCCACCTTGATCTCTTTAAAATCTATGGCCTTTCCCCCTAATTGTAAACACACACACACACACACACACACACACACACACACACACACACACACACATTCCTAAGTATACTAACATACTTAGCATGTTCAGTCATAGAATGTTATTTATATTTCAGGGCTGACCAGTTTTGCATGATCAGTTAGGACACACTTCCCTGGGGCGTTTCTTTTTAGACTTGAGCTTCCAGATATGAGTAAGTGTTGAAATAGCAAGAAAATTCCATAAAATTTATTAAATAAAACTGAAATAGTGTATAAATCAAAAATTATGAAGACAAATGTTGCAGAATATTATTTTAAGATGTGTTACATTTGTTCTTGCTGTGGGACATTTGTTTAACGATGCAAAGATGTGTTGCATTCTTTTATGTTGCATTTCTTAACTCTGTGTTGCTGTGCCTGCCTAAAACACCTGATTGGTCTAAAAAAGAGCTGAATGGCCAATAGCTAGGCAGGCGAGGAATAGGTGGGGCTGGCAATCAGAGAGATAAATAGGAGGCGAAATCTAGGCTCAGGAGAAGAAAGAAGAATGGGAAGAACAAGAAAAGGAGAAAGACAGGTGGACAGCAGAGGCCAGCCATGCAGCCACACAAGCAGCCACAGAATAAGAAGAAAGGTATACAGAGATAAAGGTAAAAGCCCAGAGGCAAAAGGTAGATAGGATAATTTAACTTAAGAAAAGCTGTCTAGCAACAAGCTGAGCTAAGGCCAGGTATTCATAAGTAAGAATAAATCTCCATGTGTTTATTTGGGAGCTGGGTGGTGCTCCCCCCCAAAAAAAAACCTAACTACAGACCAGTACTGCATTTACCCTTATATGTCAAAAGTATGTTTAAAATTATATGTGTGTACTCACGTGTTTGTGTTTGTATGTGTGTAGATAATGAAACTAGGAAGGGAATCATGAGGGGAGATGGAGAGATCGAAAGGGAGACAGGAAGCAAAGGGGTAATGGTGATGGAATCTACATTAACAGGCAAGCAGAAGGAAAACCAACTCACAGAAAAGTTGGAGCAGCAAGGTTGTGTGGGGAGGTCAGTCAGGAAAGAGAATGAATGGGAAGAAAACTCATTGACATATATTCATGAAGATGTTGCTTGCTGCACTTTATTGGGAGGACATCTGACTAAAATCTGCTGGACTATGAATTCTGTTCCTATTTCTTGACTCATATGGGCATCCTCTGGCTTTGTGCCTTCAAAGTCACGAGTATAGTTCAGTCTTTCAAAAGAGGAACTTGTGAACGTAGGTTTCCTGATGACAATTCCTTTAGACTAGTCACCAGTGTTGCTGGATCTGAAACTTACTCAGGTCTCCAACGTTCATCAGCTGCATCTTTCAGAGTCTAGAAATAAAGTCTATGTCAGTTCCCAGCACAGTGTCATTTGAATACATTCATAGTGTCACCTTGGAAGGCTTTCCTGGAGAAGCTTATACCAGAGTCTAGATCTACTGGTGCATCCTAGAGCCAGGCTTTGTAAGGTAGATTTAATGAAATAAACCTAATCCACCAGCCAGAAGTAATTTTGGGTGACAGGGAATAAATTAAATTGAACATTGATTCTGACACAATTGGCACATCTTTGGCAAAGCAGATTTGGGATTGGAGTCAATCTCTTTGGGCAGCCAGATTTCCTTGGAGTTGCCAGAGACTGAGCTTCTAATGTTATTAAATGCTCTTGGAAATGAACTATACACATGTGGCCTTGGGTTATGCCATTCAACACAGAGTTAGGACTTTGCTAGGATTAAAGATGCTACAGAGGAGGAGAGGAGGCACTGCTTAGGGGAAGACACATACTACAGGTGCTTTTCATCTTGACCTCAAAGAATTCACCATAGTCTTGGGGAGCATGCATATAAAACTTATAGCACCCTTGAAATCATAAAAATGGTCAAAGAGCGTATGGCTAATGCCAAGCGAAAGCACAGGACAAGACATGTTACACAAGTTCCAAAGCGTCAAAGGTCAGGTGAGAGAGGCCAAGGACTCATAGAATAGATGGGACTTTGATGTGATCCTGAACGGTGAAAGGACCTTGATGGGCAAAGGGATACAGAAGGGGCTAATGCGAAGGAAGAGAGATGGAGAATGATGAGATAATATAGAAAGAAGGGTGGGCGCCAAGGCAAGGGTAAAATGGACCTAAATTAGATCCCAGCTGAGAGCCTACGTGGGTACCAAGTGTCAGAAATGCACTATGGTCTTAAACTCTGTAAATTCAACTCTGTGCATCAGTTAAACACCACTGTTGGTTGTTCTGGATACTTGGCAAACGTCAAAATAGTAGCATTATCCTTCTTCAGTGTTCTGGGTATCCCGGCATAGCAGAGCCTATGTGCTCATTGCATTCCTTGTGATTTAGGGGCAGACTCTTGGCTGAGTTGAGCTATCTCCTTTGGTACCCATATATGACCACCATGAAATGGCTGTGTTCATTCTCCTGCTATTCCTCCGGGAACGATAATAATCTTGGTGTGGCAATAAACAAGAGAGAAAGGTTCTACAGTCAAGGGAGAAATGTGGTGAAGTCATCAGGAACATGATGACCCCAGCATGGTTTCACTTCAATTGCTTGAATGGGTGTCCACAGGCGGGAACCACCAAAGTATGAGGCTTGTAGAAGTTTAGCTTCTTATCAACTCGCTATTTTTTCTTTCTTTCTTTCTTTCTTTTTTTTTTTGGATGTATAGACGAATTTCTAAATGGTCTTATTAAATAAAAAACATGGAGCCAAATATATAGGGGTGAAAGCCTTAGATCAGGAATCCAGGGAAAGCCACCAGCCAACCTCACCTCACCAACTCTCCAACTTCCAAATGCGAGTTACTTCGCATCTACTCATGCCTTCTGCCACTTTGAGGAAACAAGATCAGCTGAGAAGTTAGCAAGGTGAGGTTGGATGTGGCTTGTTCTGTTTCTCTGATCTTTCAGCGATTTACCCCAATACCTGGCTCCGGGTTTGTTTTTATTAATAAGACCTTTTAAGATTTGTGTTTAAGTGATCCTGAATTAAATCATAAATGTGTGTGAATATTTCTAAAATACGTAAGTATATAATTCCTGCTTCCATATTTCCAATTTTCTGGAATATTAAAACAATTTAAAAATAATTCTTAAATTTTTAGAGTCATCCAATAGAGGATGCAGAATCTCTGTATCTCTAATCCCAGGTCTTTGGTATTCTATGCTGGCAGGTAGACTGGGCCTCAGAACAAAAGGAGGTCTTCCTCACCCCTTCTTTCTCTTCCTCCTCCATCTCCTCCTCCTCTTCTTTTTAAATTTCTTCTTTCTTTTAAAATATTTATTTGTATTTTCATTTGTGTGGATGTGTGTGTGTGTGTGTGTGTGTGTGTGTGTGTGTGTGTGTGTGTGTGTGTGTATGTGTGTGTATACATGCACTGGTGGAGCTGAGAAGAGAGTGTCAGACCCCTTAGTAGGCAGTAGGTGCTGGGAACCAAACCCAGGACCTCTGCAAGATCAGTATGTGCTTTTAACCTCTGAGCCATCTCCAGCCCCAACCTCTTCTTTCTTCTTGTTGAAGGACCCTGTTCTGTGTCCTCTGATCTTAGATCAGGATGGTGTCACTCCTACTTGGTCATCATAAAACCTCCCATAGGTGCATGGGGGACAACATGCTGTTTTCTTCTCTTTGCGGCATTTTCTATTTACAGCATTCCTGTCACCTTTACCTCCACGAATGCCAGCTGCCTATTCTTACATGGCTCCTGATTATTCTCTCGGCAGTCCTCTGAGTTGGTTTACTCTTCAGGTTACTATTTAGTCAACCTCATCATGTTTTCCCAGCATCCTAAAACAGCTATCCAAACGCAAGAACACTGTGTTTGTGCCTCTACTGATTTGGTCCATATTCATATCTCCTTTGCCTATAGCAGACGTCAGATGACTCTTCTGCGGTGACTATTTTCATTACTTGGATATAAGAGAAATGAATGAATACCATACCATCAAGAATTCATTTGTAGAGTCAAAAGGAGCAGAAGCCAAGTGCATCATCATGTTCCTAGCATGTTTGGGGTGGGACAAAAACGAAGTGCATGATCTGAAACCTGATGATTGCACCTTTTGATGAAGTGTGCTGTGTAGAGAGCAAAGGAAGAGTAAATACACAGGAAGTGATGTCCTAAGTGAATGTACGTTATTGGCAAGGACCCTAATGCCTCAGCCCATGGGAATGTGCACAGCCTTCCTCTGGTCCATGTGGCCTGATGTTGACAGAGTGTCCAGAAAGCATAGAGGGCAGCTTCCAAATCCTTTTAGATCTTCACAGCATGAGACTGCTCCCCTCAGACACCTCTCCCTGAGGCTAGCTACCCCCCTACTGTGCTGTGCATAATAAATGGGCCCAGGTTCTCACTTGTCACATGGTAGGTGCTGCTTCATCATAGTGACATGGCCCCACCTGTCCCCAGCTTTTCTGTATGTGCATTTGTGTGTCTGTCATTTATTCATTCCACTGTCATCCCGGTCAGGGACTAAGCCATGTAGGGCCACAGCAGTCCTGAGTTAATCCTAACATTACTGGTTATGACATTTCTCTATTTACTCAGAAAGAAAATGTAACCAAAAAAGTGGAGCTCTTTGCTATCTGTCCCATGTGGGTGCCAATGAAAGGAGACAAGAACGGATTCTTTTAAATGATGTTTTAGCCAAAGAGTCAGCAACCCGTGAAGACAGTTAACCTAAGCTTCTGTTCTTGCATCTCATCCCCAGGAGGAAGATTTCACAGGGAGAAGGTGGGGTGGTGGGGCGTCAAAGGCAGTCAACCCTTCTGGAGTTCAGTTGCCCTTCCGGTCAAGTGGTCAGCCATGCTTTTGAGACTGGTGATGCTTGTGTATCTTACTCTCTTCCCTGCACCTCCCCTCACTCTGTAGAAGTCTGAGCTCGGACGCTTCTTGAACTGCTGAGTCAACTTAGTGTCTACCAACATCAACCTTGTACTCCTCCGTGGACTCAGGGCTAGAAGGGGATTTACTCACCACAAACAAACTGTTAACAGTGTGTGTGTGTGTGTGTGTGTGTGTGTGTGTGTGTGCTCTAGTGACATGCATGTTCTGATTTCATTTTATAGTATGAAGTGTAAATGTGCCTTTCCATTGGAGAATATGAAAATGTCCCTATCAGAAGTAGAAGAGGTCCTTCAGCTCAAATAATGGCAGCCGTATCAGTAAATGGTGCCATGGTGCTCTGAGTGAGTGTTGTTGTTGGTCTACTGCTTAGGTTAGACAAATTCCTTGTACCATAGACTCAAGTCAGCTGCAAGAACACTCACCTCAGTTTAGCCATATACAAAAGAGCCCCACGCCTCTTGACAGAGACTGGTTTTCATAGAGGTTTACGTTTGATTCAGTTTTCACCAGAACATCATAATTCAGCATAATAGGGAAAAGTAATATTGTTGGTGGAATATTTGCCACATTAAAAAGCAAAGACCAAAAATTGTGTAAGAGGATAAAATATCTGATGAAAACCAAGATTCCTTAGATGATCACTGAAAAAGTAAATGCATTAAACATTAAAAAAGGAGAAAAATCAGAAGTTTCCTATAAAGCATAACCTATGAACTCTATTAGTATGAGATTTCCTCTTGTTTTTTCACTGGATCTAATTATGTCTCTGTGCAGTTGAAAGGTATCAAAATTGGAAACTGAATTATCAATTTCAGTTCACACAGATAGGCATTCAATTCCTCTAATAGGCTTATTCTAACCATGGAACACTAGAAACTCTCGGTCAAATCAACAAGTCCTCATTAGGGCACTGGAAAGAGATTTGTCAAGAAAACCAGACATCTAAGCTGTAATTCCCACCATCGCACTGTTACCTGGTTCAGGGTGTGATGGTGAGCTGCTCACAGAAGCACATTGTTGGTCTAGTTTCTAACTTTGCCTACAGCTCGTTAAGCATCATCTCCTATCTGAATAGGGCAGAGAAGTTAAATCCAAGTTAGGGAAGACTGTAAAAGGTTGGCTTTAACCATTTCATGTAAATGGAAATATGTGATAATATGGGATTAAGTCCTTCAATCACCTGAATCTCTAAATGTTCATCTGAGTGAATTGGTATCTTCAAGAGTGTTTATACTTAAGGAGTGGGCAACATTTTTACTGCCTTTCTTACTTAAAGAACTCTACCTATTTTCCATGCAAAGATACCTTCTCCAGAAAAAGTATTTCGACTCCTCAAGGAGGGTTGGATTTATCCCTTCTTCCCTAACTCTAGCACCTGCTACACAATTTGAGTATGAAATGACCCTGTTGGAAATACTTGTTTGTTGGTTACATTTTCTCTAACACTGAATCCTGGCAGGGCAAGCAGTGTCTCCATTTTAAAATATTCCAGTCTATGACACAGTGCCTGATGCTTGGTAATTAGTGAAATGTGTGACTTAGGGTGTGTTTACAAGGACGCTCCAGGAACCAGAGTAGGATTCACTTGGCAAATGAGTAAGTTCTTAAATCAATTCCAGGACACCCCTGAGAACCTTTGATTTCAGATGAAAAGGGCACTAGGAGATGTCCCCAGACCAAATGGCATACCCCTAGCTTACTGAGTGGCAGCGAGAAAAGGTGATGCCATACCCATCCTGTAATACCAATAGCTAAGGGCAGCTTTAGCTGACCTCATTCAGTGCTGCCAGTGAGATGAATTTCTGGACCTCCACCCTTGGAGACTCTACACCATGTGTTTTCTGATATTCCAATGGCTTTTTAGACATTCATTGAGTATTTGCTATAGCACATGACTATACATGAAAACACAAGAGATGCAGATCCATCACCATAGAGCCAGTCAAGTAGACCTGTATCAGGGAGTTTTCTAGAACACCTGTTTTTCCATTACTTTAATAAATGGAAAGAAGGAGGGGCCATGATCCCTAATATATAACATTATCACTAAAATAAAAAAAATATTAGTAAAATGGCAAAGACGTTGTATGCTGAGTTGTTTTTCCCTGGCACATCTGATGTTGTCCATCCTCATCACTCTGACCTCCAGTTGAGACTGTGGTGCTAACATCTGGAACCAGGGATGCTCTTCAGAGCTGTCCATGATCTGAAGAGATGCAGCCCTTACCAGATGCCTTCACCAAACCCAGAGGCCTGGTGGCAATGGCTGTAGAAACTGGCTTTTCAAACTGTTTCCTCATAGGTAGATCTCCATTCTATGCACCTAGGTCTCTCATGGTTTGAGAGACACTTCCCTTTCCCAATCATTCCCATTTACCCATTTTGTTTTTTCTTAAAAAAACAAACAAAAAAAGTTGTGTTACTTCCAATCAGATGAATACAAATGAACACGTAACTCCCCGGGTTATCAATTTGTCCGAAACAAAATGAAAACCTTTTAAAGAAGCTGTATTGGATAAATATGCACGAGATTATTTATATTATTAGTAATTTTTTAAAAAATGAAGAAAAAGAAAAAATAAACAATAACAACAAATCTACAAAACAACCGGCCAGAAGAGATGCCAGGGTTATGACAACTTACTAGACAGCTGGGATCATACGTGCTTACGTGAAGGGGAGATTGCATGGGGGATTAAATTATTAGGCTCAGAGGCCCACTGCAGTAGATCAGTATAGTCTGGAAACTTGGTACTAAATGGGAAATTTAATTTAAAAATTTAGACTTATAATCTGACCTTGGATTTTCTACATGAGAGGAAAAGAGACACCCTTAATATGTTTGCTTGTATAAAAAGAAACATTCATCTTTACATCCACTTAGTTATTTTTATCAGGATACTTGCCTATTCAGGCTGTTTTCTCAACACTATTTATGCTGAAATGGGCATCTGCTCATTTCACCCAAATCAAAACAAAAATTTGCATAATCTATTTGCATAGCACCGAGTGGGTGGGGTTTAGGCAAGTGCCCAGATGAACATAAAATTCAAATATGGGCAGGAGGAAACTCAATTTCATTATAAAAAAACCATGTTTGTTTAAACATAAAAAAGCTGTGTAAACGATCCAAATGTGTTTACCATAGTTTAGCCTACAAGGCTTCCGTTTTGTTCCCATCCTTTTAGCAGTTCAGTTGAATGAAGGCATATAAACTCCCGGCTGCTGGTAGGAGACTTCAATTTAAAAATCTCCTCTCAGAAAAAAAAATATAAGAAATGGGATAGAACAAGGCATAAATAGAATGGTGTTCAGATTGTGGAAAAGGAAGAGAAAAATATGTGAGACAACATAGAACCCAAGAAAGAAATTTTCTTGAGAAAATTATGCTGTCAGAAAATGAAAAGAAGAAAAAAAATGAAATTTAAAAGATAATATTTAAAGATCTTAGATAAGTGCAGTAACTGCCCTACTTTGAGCTGACCTACTATGAGCCAGCCTAATATGAGATGGACCATCAAAGTTAATGAGCATAATTTAAGATGACAGCATCCCAGTAATAGAGGCAGGGAAGGAGAAGGATCGTGGAAATGGACCTGCACTTTGAAATGTTTTGGCACAGTGAGCATGCTTATCTTTGCCGGATCTCAGCACAAATCGCTTAGACAGAAGAAACAAAAACCCAGACTCACAGCTAATATTTTGTTCAGCTGAATTTTAGCAAGTAGACTGTCATCTGTGGTCAGCCAAAAGACTGTAATGTTAGGTCTATCACAACACAAACTGGGTATTAATGGAGCCATTAATCACCATCAAAACCATATTAGAAGTGAAGATAGCCAAAGAGCGCTTAACTGACAGCAAGTGGCCATAAACCTGTCCAAAAACTAATTTGATTACCGTCATATCGGCATCTGTGCCACTTATGAGGGTTCATTTTTTTGATGAAATTAAGTAGACAAGTCATTCATGCGTATAATAGACATCTAAATCATGGTAAACATGTTGCTGGCAAGAGAAGTAGTTAAAGAAAGTGGGGGATTGTTTCGGTGGCTGAATATAGAACCAACTCAGTGGAAAGCGGCCTTTGCACAACAGTTGGGTACCAAATGCCATCAAAGAAGCTTTGGATGGAGCCTCTCGGCCAAGGGAGAGATGCATAGATTCAAAGTCAGCTGGTGAGATTCGGGGAATGTTGTTTATTTATGGAAAGAAGCCTTTTGCCAGAACAAACTCTCACTCTTTATGGGTCATAAATGTTCCCAGCAAACAATCTGTTTTATTTGGAGACATTTGGATCCGCTAAGTTTCAGTCTTGACAGTTGGAATGGTGGGATGTCATCACTGGGGACAGTGTAGTGGAGAAACAGTGCCTAGGAAGTGCACTGTGAGGGAGGGAGGAGCACTGAGAGGGAGGGAGGAGCACTGTGAGGGAGGGAGGAGCACTGTGAGTGAGGGGAGGAGCACTGTGAGGGAGGGGAGGAGCACTGTGAGTGAGGGGAGGAGCACTGTGAGGGAGGGGAGGAGCACTGTGAGTGAGGGGAGGAGCACTGTGAGGGGGGAGGAGCACTGAGAGGGAGGGAGGAGCACTGTGAGGGAGGGAAGAGCACTGTGAGTGAGGGGAGGAGCACTGTGAGGGGGGAGGAGCACTGAGAGGGAGGGAGGAGCACTGTGAGGGAGGGAGGAGCACTGAGAGGGAGGGAGGAGCACTGTGAGGGAGGGAAGAGCACTGTGAGTGAGGGGAGGAGCACTGTGAGTGAGGGGAGGAGCACTGTGAGTGAGGGGAGGGGCACTGTGAGGGAGAGGAGGAGCACTGTGAATGAAAGGAAGAGCACTGTGAGTGGAGGAGCACTGTGAGGGGAGGAGCATTGTGAGTGAGGGGAGGAGTACTGTGAGTGAGGGGAGGAGCATTGTGAGTGAGGGGAGGAGCACTGTGAATGAAAGGAAGAGCACTGTGAGTAAGTGGAGGAGCACTGTGAGTGAGGGGAGGAGCATTGTGAGGGAGGGAGGAGCACTATGAGTGAGGAGAACAGCACTGTGAGTGAGGGGAAGAACAGACTTTGTTACTCAGAATGAGTACCTTTCACTACAATACTACTGCTTCTTTCTCTCTCTCTCTCTCTCTCTCTCTCTCTCTCTCTCTCTCTCTCTCACACACACACACACACACACACACACACACACACACACACACACACACACACACAAACACCATTAGTTTTTGTTGGTTTGTTTTTGTTTTGAGACAGGTTTTTACAGTGTGGCCAAAGTTGGCCTAGAATTCATTATATATCCCAGGCTGGCCTTCTATTCATGGCAATTCTCCTGCCTCAGTCTCCCAAGTGTTAGGATTACAGGAGTAAGCCACCATGCCCAGCAGGCCAGCTAAGAATTTTAAAAGAATATGGAATACCTTACCCAATTTGTACTTATATTATTTGACCCTAGAATTTGGCTTCAGTACTGCATAGTTCTGTTACTTTATTCCTTATGTGAAAACACATTCCCTTCCAAAAAATTTCTAATTATCCACATTATTAGAGGAGAAATACAAATCATGTATTTGATGTAGTGAGAAAAAGATCCATTGAAAAATATGTTTTATGCATCAAAATTTCAGACACACTTTAATATACAAAAGAAGGTACACATGAAACAAAGCTGCGATCATGTAGATTCATATACCACATCAAATTAGGACATAATGTAATACGCATAATCCCCTCTTGATCAATATGCTTATTCTTGGAAACTATGGTTTTGCTATCTCTTCAGTTGTATCTGTTTGTTTGTCTTGTCACACACACAGGTTGGAGCTTTGAAAAGAACCAGTTAACCTGACGAAGAGGGCATTTTTCATTCACTATCAAGACTCGGGGTCATCCCCCAAGGATCTCTAAGGAAGCTGTGGCAGTGTGAGACTTGCCTTCAGCCCCTTGAAAATGCCACTTGGCTAACAGGAAACCCCTTGTAGCCTTTGCAGTGTGGAGCCTGAGCCTCAGGAAGCTGCCTGTGCTCACAAGCTGAGGCCTTGTAGGGCCTGCTCGGCTTACCTGAGTTTGCAGATGGGCCATTTCCCAGGTGGGTCCTGGCCAAACGCTCCTCATTAATCATGGCTTAAACCTCTCTCAGCGGGGAGACCTCAGGTTAGACATCATTTGGAAACAAATTGGGTGAAAAATAGCTCTGACAATAAGGAGCCCACATGGAATTCCCCTGTGAGGGCTTCAGTGGTGTGAAAACAGGCTCTTCCAAGACACTAAATGATCTGTCAGTTAGTGAATGACATTATAATTCAGTTTTGTGTCATATCCAGCTCTGAGCCATTGCTGCAAGCTCCAGCCTTTAGCTATGTTTCCAGCCCTCTAAGCCCAATCAATTTACAGAGGGCATCAGGATTTAGAATGGAAAAGAGGTGTGTGTGTGTGTGTGCGTGTGTGTGTGTGTGTGTGTGTGTGTGTGTGTGTGTGTGTGTGTGTGTGTGTGTTTCATGTAACAAACATGCGTGTTATGGCTACATAGAAGCAACGAAGAGCAATTGGCCATATGCCCCCTCACTAAAATGATATTTGGCAGACATCCTTGTGGGACTAGAAGAGTCATGTGAGTATAAGCCGTAACCAGACTAATTCTATGGAATTTTAGAAGAAGGAGGAGGAGGAAAAGGAAGAGAAAGAAGAGGAAGAGGAAGGAAGAGGAAGAACAGGAACAAGAAGGAGAAACAACTTGGAATCATGACGTTATTTATACTCTAGGTGAGAAAAACTCAGCCACCTTTCCTTCAAATGCATCCAATCTTCAGAGCCTTAGGATATATTTATTAACTTTGAGCTCATTTTCTTAAAAGTAACTGTGTGTTTGCCTTAAAGCAACAGATGGCTCTCCCGCCACATTTTAGTCATTATTTATACTAGCAGATTGCATCCAAACTCCCTGTAAACCAGTATATTTTGCCTTTCATCAGTTATAATTCTCACCTTAGGATAGTTTAGTGGGAGGGCGAAATAGAAGACAATTCCAACCCATCTCCTCTCAGTACCAAGACTTCACTTACAAGATGGATACTTCTTGGGACACAGAGCTTTGCTCCTCTCTTGTCTGAAGTGTACCCAGTTCAGTACACTTCTCCTGGAATTTATTCTGGAAAATGCAGGACACTTGTATCCCTGGAAAGGTCAAAGGGCTTTGTCTGAGCTCCTACTTTGTTAGAATCCAGAGATGGTTATACAAACTATAATGTGCCCATAATTCCTTAGCTTATTCACAACCAAGGAAATTCTCTGATCTACAGGTTTCAACTGGGAAAGAAAATGTCTTCATGCTTCAAAAGGCCCCAGAAAGGCTTATGAGGGTACCTTGGCTCTGGGAATCAGAAACACCTCTAGTGCCAATGGCCAAGAGGATGGCCAAGAAAGATGCTCCCAATTTCCCTTGTGTGGGAGGAGCTGGGTCCTAGCTAGTTTTATATGAACTTGACACAAACTAGAGTTATCCGAAAGGAGGGAACCTCAACTGAGAAAATGCCTCCATGAGATCCAGCTGTAAGGTGTTTTCTTAATTAGTGATCAAGGTGGGATGGCCCAACCCACTCTAGGTGGTGCCATCCCTGGGCTGGTGGTCCTGGATTCTATAGGAGAGCAGGCTGAGCAAACCATGGAGAGCAAGCCAGCAAGCAGTACCCCTCCACAGCCTCTGCAGCAGCTCCTGCCTCCAGCTCCCTGAGCTGTTTGAGGTCCTGTCCTGACTTCCTTCAGTGAGAAACTACAACGTGGGAGTGTAAGCTAAATAAACCCTTTCCTCCCCCACTTTGGTCATGGTGTTTCATCGCATCAGTAGTAACGCTACCTAAGACAAGCTGGTATAACAAATTTTAGTATTAGAAGTGACAGTGGTCTTTCCATTTACTTGACTTGACAGTGAGGTCACACATGGAGAAGAGCATACAGCTTGGGGGTTTGCGGCACAACCAATGGACCTAGGAAGAACCACAGGATGGGGTGACAGGCCAGATCTATGGCTGGCTTGGACAAAGACAAATGCTACATTAACCGGGTCTCCTGATACATTGGTTTGAAAAATTGTACAGATTCTTATTTTTAAAGCCCGTCTAAACATTGTACTTTTGATTTGAGAGTTTGTTCTCGGGAACATCTCATCTCTTCTTTTTCCTTTTTCAAAAAATGTTATTATTTTTTAATTTTTTTTGATGGTATTTGTCCAGCCCAAGTCTTTTCCATGAATACTCTAGCTGTGCAGTTCCCATTATTTACTGGAAAGCTCCACTCGGAAACCAAGGCTTCATGCATGATAGACAAGCATTCTACCACTGAGATTCCCTGTAGACCCTATAGAACTGTTTCTAACCTAACACATTCAGCATTAAATTCCTTACTCCATCATAGCAAATGACAACCTCAGATCCCCAGTTATTAGAGCTAACTAATGAGGACTCATCTTCCCATCATATCTCTTCCGCTGCCAGTCTTCTGAGTCCTTCGTCCCAAATGCCCTGCAACCTCTCCACATTCCACGTCATTAGATGGATGATGATAACTCTAGGAACTTACTTCCAGTTACTTCTTTTTCCTCTTTAAGTCCTGCAGCATTCACGCACAGCCCAAGGAAAGGTGAGGGTTTAAAACTTCACGTGACTGAGATAAATCTTTGCCGCCTGGGAAAAATATTGAGTTGCACTGAAATTAAATATCATGAAAAGCACAGTTGTATCATTGTGCATTTAAACATGTAGAGTATGGTTCCTCTCCACTCAAGAGTAACTCTGGGATGTATGTATGTGTGTGGTGGGGGGAAGGTTCATTCCATGCCTAAGATAGGAGGCTGAAATACTAAATTAAGAGAGAAGCTAAGAGAGAAAGATCTGTTGAACAGATAATGTGTGCCAAGCACTGTGATAAATTTTATGGTATTTTCTTATCTATTCTTTACATTATTACCATGAATTTAGTTCTATATATATATATATATATATATAATTTAGTTCCATATATATATATATATATATATATATATATATATATGGAAACCATGGAAGCTTCAAACAGCTCTGGGTCTTGCTCATTTGCTCTTTACTCATTGATTTGCAAATGTTAGTTCAGTGCCTGATTCCCTACCACGCCGTTTTTCTAAGCACTCAGGATGGACAAGTGAACAGGTCCACTGATAATCTGCTGCCAGGAAACGTCCTTGACATTCAGGATCCAGGCTGTATAGCTTATGGGTGAGTGGGTCTGTGCAGTGTTTTGATGATGGAAGACACCGGGAAGAAAGTGCAGGAAGTTAATGAGCTTGCTGGTAATGAATAGGGGTGCTTGAAGAGGTAGAAATACTTTACCAACATTGGTAGGACTAGCCTCTCCAAGGAAATTTAAGATCGGTAAGTGAGAGGCAATGGGGGTAACGGTCTTAGGGAATGGTGTCCCATGTAGAGGGACAAGCAGAAACAAAGGTGCTGTGGTAGCTTAAGTGACTGAGAGAAGATGATTGCTCACACTATGAGGAATGGAAATAATAGGACTCTGGGCTTTTCTAATGTATTAGAACCTGAATTAAGTATAACTATAAATATGTGTACACACACACACATCCCAAAATTAAGCTTTTTTTAATGTATTTTTATTCCTTCTTTGAGAATTTCATACACTGTATTTTGGTCACACCCCCATGTTCTTTCCCCCAACTCCTCCCAGATACACCAACTTCCTTACTCACCCCACTCCTTGTCTTTTTTAAAAAGTTTGAGGCCATTGCCTCCAATTTTTGTTGCCCAACTACTCTTAGATGTGGGGCCAACACCGGGAGAGTTGTTGATCTACCAGGGATCGAACCCTTAAAGAAAACTGACTCTCCCTCTCTCAGCAGCTATCAATGACCAAGAACACCTCAGTGAGGGGTGAGACTTTATGTCCACTTCTTGCTCCATCCTACAGTTTTGTCTGCATTGAGCTTGCGCAGGCCTTGCACATGCTGTTGTAATTCCTCTGGGTTCATATGCACAATTGTCCTGTTGTGCCCAGAAAACACAGTTTTGATGAAGTCATCCACCACCTTTGGTTCCTACAGTCTTTCTACCTCCTCTTCCACAATGATTTCCGAGACTTGCTGGGAAGGGCATGACACATCCTCTTTGAGGCAGAGCATTCTGCAGTCTTTTATTCCCTGCATGTTGACCAGTTATGGGTGTGTGTTAATGGCTATCTGCCATGAGAATTTTCTCTGAAGAGGGTTGAGAGATGCAGTCATCGATGGAGATATCGTGAAGTCTTTGTGAGTGGGTGTCGCACCTAGAATAACGTAATAGCTTCTCCTCTAGGACCTGTGATCTATGTAGCCACTGTTTCTCCATGCCTGTAATAATGCCAGACATGGCTTCCATCTGGTCGAGTGGGCCTTCAATGAAACAGAAGGTATTTGATTACCCCCTTAACAGTCATGCCTCCCAGCAAGCACCTCATTGACATCTTATCCTCATGGACTGAATAACTGAGTTACTTACAGACATGGTTAGTCATCAGATGCATTGTTGAACAGTTTGTTTCAGCCATCAGAAACTTTCATCTAACAGCCTGTGTATGAAGATACACTTATCACCCATTAATGTATTCTAAACGATGAGATATGGTTTAGCATAAAGTTCATAGCATTCAAAAATGCCTACCTAGCATATTTTCTCAATTAGAAAATCCCTTTCCATGTCAAATACATAACAGTAAGTCATTGTGAAAGGTTACTTCATAATTAGGACTCTTTAGCCTGAAATTCTATTTTGCTTTTGACTGTCTCCTTGACTCAAAGGCAAGCAGCATGTCTTCCAGTACCTCTCTTTGCTGTTCCCCAGATACAACTGCCCCCTAAAAAGCTGAACATAACGGTAAGTTTGTGTGGTCTCTGAGGAAGTACTAGAAATCCCTTTGCTACTTCATGGCCTTTACAAGTAGGTTGTAAAGAGGCCTGAATAGCTCTCCAGATGTTCCTGGCTTGTTTCCTTGGGCCCATTCTCGAGGAACTATCTCCCACTTGGTCCAGTAGAGAACTATATGGACGCGAACAGGAGTTCCAGGGAGTATGTGTGGCTTGAGGCTTGAGCTGAAAGTGCATCCCCAGGAAGACAAGAACATAGAAGTCTCCAATGATAGATGAGATCTCCAGTCACGTGAGAGGAGGCGTTAAGGGTCAAAATCAAAGCCTAGATCTGTCTTCATTTGGAAATGACAAATCTAAGGAGAAATCCAGGGGCAGAGAATATACCAGGACAGGGTGTCAAGAGAGGGAACAAGCAAATGTTCCTCAAATTAGTCAGATGGAAGCTGAGCAGCTCAGGGCAGGAGGCAGGGAAGGGGGACATACATTACTTACGGGAGACAGAAAGGACCAAACTAAGCTAAAATGAGTCTGAATGTCTAAATCATGCTTAAACAGAAAGTAACTATTAGCAGAAACTGGGGGTAGTTTCTGTCTAGAAAACAGATATTTAAGCCAGATGTGGAGACTGGTTTCTGCTTATAAAACAAATCCTTAAAGCAGACATGGTGATGCACACCTGTAATCTCAGTACCAGGGAGGCAGAGGCAAGTAGATCTGTGTGAGTTAAGGGCTACAAAATAAGACCCTGCCTCAAGAAAAACAAAACAAAACAAAACAGAAAAACAAACAATGTAAAACTATTATAAAAATATTTATTTTATTTCAAATTCCTAGTTTGTACATTTACAGGCAGATTCTTATCTGCAGGTTTGTACTTAAATGTTAAAAGAACAGTGCGTGCGTGTGTGTGTGTGTGTGTGTGTGTGTGTGTGTGTGTGTGTGTGTGGTGCACATGTGTATGCATGCTCCTGATCCTGTGTGTGAGCTGGGAGTGCTCCTCATGGAAGCCAGAGAGTTCATGTCAGGTGTCTCCTTGATCTCTCTCCTTTACTTTTTGTAACATTGACTCTTATTGAACCTGGAGTTAACCAGCTGACCAGGGAGTTCACTCCCTGACCAATGAGTCCTTGGGCTCTGCTCACCTCTGCCTTTCACCACTGGGATTGCAGATGTGCAGCTATGCTGGGGTTTTTGATGCGGGTGCTGGGGATCTGAACTCAGGGACTTATATGGCAAGTACTTTACCAACTGATCCATCTTCCCAGCCCCTGAAAGATTTTCTTAAAATTGCACTTGTACTATGAATGTACAAGTAATTTTCTTGTGATTATTTCCTAAACAATAGAGTAATATAACGATTATTTCTACAACATTCGTGTGGTGGCTGAATGAGAATGGCCTTGTAGGCTTATATATTTAGATGTTTGTTTCCCACTTGGTGGAACTGTGTGGGAAGGACGAGGAGGTATGGCCTTGCTGGAGGAGGTGTGTCACTAGGAGAGGTCTTTGAGGTTTCAAAAACCCATGCTAGCCAGGCCCATTTCCCCACCGCCACTCCCTCTCTGCCTCCTGCTGTGAATCAGTTGTGAGCTCTCAGACACTGCACCAGCACCATGCCTGCCTGCCTGCTTCCATGCATCCCACCATGATGGATGGACTAACCCTCCGAAACCATAAGCAAGGCCCCAATTAAGTGCTTCCTTTCCTGAGTTGCTTTGGTCATGGTGTTTCTTCACAGCAACAGAAAGGTAACTAAGACAATTTATACTGTATTAGGTGTTATAAGTAATCTAGAAATGATTTGAAGTGTTTAGAAGGTGGTGTGTGGGGTATATGCAAATTTATAAGCCTTGAACATCTGTGGCTTTTGCATCCACAGAGGGTCATAGAACAAACCTCTTGTGGAAATTTTTTTTTCCCTTTGAAAAAAACCAAGATTAGCGATATGCTCAGACTTGGACAGAAACTTTCCCTGTGACACTGTGTCCTCTCTAAAGGAAGTCAGTCTTTCTGAGGTTGCTGTGTGCTTTTCCTCATTGTGTTTTCATGGTTTTGCTGTATCCCTCAAAGTATTTTTCTCTTCTATTACACGATTGCACAATCTATAAACCATTTGTAGCCTTGCTTACTTAACTTTTATATAAACTATATTTTTCTCTAGTATTCTGCAACTTGCTTTACTCAATGCATCTTTCTGTGACATATCTAAAGCCAGTTAGTAGTTCATTTTTAACAGCACTGTATTATTCCACAACAATCACTAACTACAATTTATCTCTGTAGGCCATCCATATTTTACTATCAGATTAAGATCCTGGTTTTGAAACAAGAAGTGGATTCTTCTCATTGTAATACTAGTCCCATACTAGTGCCATTTCTGGACTGCCCATCTCTACACCCTTCATGTGCATGCTTAGTTGGAGAAACTAAACTGGCAAACACTTTATGAGGGTGTGAGGGACTTCTTCTCTTACCTCTGGTCACTCGAGTCCAAAATACACCGAATGCGAGTGTATTAGTTTGAATGAAAATGGCCTCCACAGGCTCGTAGGGAGGGACACTATTAGGAGGTGTGGCCTTGTTGACAGAAGAATGTCCCTTGGGGTGGCTCTGAGGTTTCAAGTGTTCAAGCCAGGCCCATTGTCTCTCTTCCTGCTGCCTGCTGCTCCAGATGTAGAACTCTTAGTTCCTTCTCCAGCACCATGTCTGCCTGCAAACCTTGCTTCCCACCATGATGATAATGGATTAAAACTGAACCTGTAGACCAGCCCCAATTAAATGTTTTCCTTTGTAAGGGTTGTCATGGTCATGATGTCTCTTCATAGCGATAGAGACCCTAACTAAGAGAGGGAGTCATTCCACTTCTCAAGTGAGCACAGTCAAATCCCAGCTGCACATTTCGTAATTCCAACAGAAATGCTGATTTCATAAGATGCTCCATACATACAGAGAAGTGGCAAGTGAGTACCAAAGACCATGTAAACTGCACATTAAATGGGAAATGCCCATTTAATGCACACTAATCTGAAATCTTATCCTTGTCAATGTCATTATACCGTCAATTCCTAGCACATGTTGAGTGTTTCCTGGGCACCCAGCACTGTGCCAAGTACTTTGAATGCATTGTGTTATTTAATAGATGATTTGCCCTTATGTGCTAAGTGTTGTTTGGGCAGTGAGATAGGGCCAAGGAAGGCTTCCGTAGGAATTCCTCTTGTAAAATTCATGCTCCCGGAGGGACACAGTGCACAGCAGAGGCAGGCCAGCAAGGCCAGCAGCCTGGCTGAACTCGGCTCTTTGCCCCTGAGAGAAACACACCACATTCTCAGGAACATTCAGGTAAGGACTCGGTTTTCCACAGCTCGGTCAGCTGGAGGATTCTCACCCTGTCATCACGGCCTTCAATGGCATTCAACTCCTGACAAATATGGCTTCTGTGTCCCTTAGATGGAGACTGTTTCAACTATGACTAGGCAGCTGTATGGAAGAGCTGTGGAGCTTTGGGTGAGCCCACACACATATTCTCTTCCCATGTCAATGCTTCTGCAAGCCAACTGAGCTCTCTCTCTCTCTCTGGAGCACCTGCTGAGAGACCAGCCCCAACAAGACAGAAGTGAAATCCCCAATGCCATTTATGGTAAGTCCCCTGGGGAAAGGACCAGAGGAGAATCCAGTCTTCACCACTGGGCACAGAAAGAAATGGAAAACAACCTCACAAACTGTTTGCCAGGGCCATGCTATGGCTCTGACAAAGTTGTCAGTGTCCTGGAAAGGAAGAGAGATTCCAAAGAGGCATGGAGCCAACACAATTAACAGAGTTTACATGGCAGATTGCCTTTGGATATCCAGGCATGAGCTGAGGCGCTTCGGAAGCAGGACGGATCCGGCAATCATCCATTTCAGTGTTTGCACCTTGAATCCAGGTTCCAAAGAGCAAGGGGCTGCCTCCGGCTTCACTCATCACACAGAATTAGCGGGTATGGGAGAGCTAGGGCATGGCAGCTCCACACAGCAGCCACTGAGCAAGAAGATTGATTGCTCTATTTGACAGGCTGGTCTTCACAAGCTAAGCATGATGCATCTGGGGTTTGGAAGCATCAACTTGACATCTAACAGGAGAACAAACCTTTGTGGGGGGGAGAGGAAGGAGTTGGGGAAGCTAGCAGTCTTCAGAATAGATTTCCCACTTCTCTGCTAACCCTGACTCTTGGTCCGCACTCAGGGTCATCACCCTATGGAAGGGAAGGGCAGGTGAACAGACACCCTTGGTCTGCAATGATACAGTGAAGTTGTAGATTCACTGTGCAGAAAGGTACTCTGTGTCCTAACAGCATGGCACCTTGCTGTGGATATCATTCTATATAAATAAAACACTGATGGCCAGTGACCAGGCAGGAAGTATAGGCGAGACAAAGAGAGAGGAAAATTGGGGAAACAGGAAGAAGGAGGAGAGACACTGCAGCCACCGCCAGGACAAGCAGCGTGTGAAGACACCTGTAAGCCACCAGCCACGTGGCAAGGTATAGGTTTATAGAAATGGGTTAATTTAAGATATAAGAACAGTTAGCAAGAAGCCTGCCACGGCCATACAGTTTATCAGTAATATAAGTGTCTGAATGATTATTTTATATGTGGATTGTGGGACTGCGGGGCTTGGGGAACCTGGAGAGAAGCCCTCCAGCAACAAATGGTGCCCAACGGCTCGAGTTTCCACCTTAAACCTGAGAATATTTAATAACCAATTCTAATCAGAGCCAAAACCAGGTTCCTGCTTCTTGTCTCATACGGGCAGCTAGACGCCGCAAAACGCAGGTTTGAACACTGGTGGGTTCCCTGTGTGTGTGTTTGACCAGCAGTATGGCGGGAATGAGGTGTTTGCCAGCGGCACATTAAGCTGTGTGGTAGATTTAGTCTTTACTAGTTTAAAAAAAAAAAAAAAAAGAGGTTTCTGGGCTACACCATGCTTTGATAAGAAGCATAGACCCACTATTTCTGAGAATTGATGGCTCTTAGAGCTGGCAGAAAACGTACCACCACCATGTTGGGAAGCTGAAGTGGGAGGAGCCAGCAGCCACAGCTGCCAGTTCAGGCTTAAAAGGCTACAGTTTAAAGCAATAAGTTCGCAATAAGACTGATTCAGGGCCGGCTGGTGGTGGCGCACGCCTTTAATCCCAGCACTCGGGAGGCAGAGCCAGGCGGATCTCTGTGAGTTTGAGGCCAGCCTGGGCTACCAAGTGAGTTCCAGGAAAGGCACAAAACTACACATAGAAACCCTGTCTCGAAAAACCAAAAAAAAAAAAAAAAAAAAAAAAAAAGACTGATTCAGATGAAATAGTTTATAATGCATGTAAAAATGTACGTAGGCTTAAAAGAAAAAAATATATACCGTTATATAAACAAATAGTATCTAAAAATAAAGTGTTTAAAAAAAAAACAGTGAAGGTAATAAGCCACGTAAAGATGGCTATCACACATAAAATCTGGATTATGTTGTCTTTGATATTCGTAACTAAAGAAAAACATTTGATTGTAAAAGCTGTTCACTTATGCCAAAATGTAAATTTTAAAGGTACCTTGACTTCAAAATTTGGATATAAGGATATGTTATATAAGGATATGTTACTTTGGAAAAGAGGTTTTGCTTTTGTTTCCACAGAAAGCCAGAGGCTATGGATTTGTTCCAGATTAAGATACATCAGGTTTGACCAGCCAAGGCCTCCTGAAAGATCTCTGATGACACCATGGCCCAGATGATCCAACATCCAGAGCAGTTTCAAGGCAACTGGCTCCCACAATACAGCCTCAAGGACTACCCCATAGGCCTAAAATTTTCTTTGTGTCCCCATAAGATACAGCGCCCCCCTCCAGCAGGAAGTAGTAAGAGATGCTACGCTCAAATTCCCAAATATACCAAGCTGGCTTTCGAGGTGGAATTGGCTCACTCCCCCTCTAAACCCAGACAAATTGCTTTTTAAAAAAAAAAATGGTTAAGAGATTCTTATGTCCCAAACCAGAAGAGCCCTCTGGTATGGGACAGAGAAAAACCAATATTTTTATTTAAAACAGGTTGATTATAAATGTGATCTCTTTCTAAAAAAGAAAAGGGGATATGATATAGATATATAGGAGGATATAGAGATGATAAGATAAAAGGATAGATTAATCAACTTACTTTTAAAGAACAACTTGTTTAAAATGTTTTACATTGGTATAGATTTTAGTTTATGTTTAAAATGTTTTACATTGGTATAAATTTTAGTTTATTGATACAAACTTAAAGTTAATTTTGTTATCCTGTATATATATTTCTATTCTTGTTTGAGATATCATGTTTATGTAACTCATTTAAAATTGTAATGGATAATTAAAAAATAGATTAATAATTAGTTACCTATGATAATCATATTTATAGCCATGTTAGTTAAGTCTTCTAGGTATACATAGATATATTTCAGATAGATAGGTAATCTTCAAACACTTCATAGACCTAGAGAATATGGCATTTAAATAACTTAGAATTCTGTTGACATAAGACACAATTGCTCCTGGCTGCACCAATTTGATCCCGAGAGAATGTTGACCTTCTAAGACATTTCCATTTGGAAGTTTGTCTTCTTGGCACAAAATGGCCTACTGGGCAAAGAACTGCCCTTGCCTTGACGGCTAACAGTACAAATGCAATGCTGTCCTTTCTGGACAAGCGGGACACAAGGAAAGCGACCACTGTACTCTGCCAAGACAGGGTAAGATGGTCCTTCAGAATTCCTGCTTCTGAAAATGGTCTGTCATATACTCTAGGCCTGTAGCCACTTTGAATGCACCAACAATGCTGAGAAACATTAGGTGACTGTCCAGGCTGCCAGCTGTCTTGGTCTACTCTTGCAAGATTCCCGAAAGTTGCTTGCATCCATCTACCATTTCTCGGGTACCATTATGTTCCTTCTCAGGTCTTTGATGTGGTTGAAGACTAGAGAGTTGTAATTTCCTCAGTTATGATAAAAGATAAGTTAGATATAAAACCTTAAACTCACAAATATAAGATAGATAGGACATCTTCTTTAATATTGTAACTGTAATTCTTGCTCGATAGTTGTTTTGTTATATGTAATTTTACTATGTTAAAATTAAAACCTTCCTTTTTAAAAAAAGAAGAAAAGGGGAAGTGCTGTGGATATCGTTCTACATAAATAAAACACTGATGGCCAGTGGCCAGGAAGGAAGTATAGGCGAGACAAAGAGAGAGGAAAATTGGGGAAACAGGAAGAAGGAGGAGAGACACTGCAGCCACCGCCAGGACAAGCAGCGTGTGAAGACGCCTGTAAGCCACCAGCCACGTGGCAAGGTATAGGTTTATAGAAATGGGTTAATTTAAGATATAAGAACAGTTAGCAAGAAGCCTGCCATGGCCATACAGTTTATCAGTAATATAAGTGTCTGAGTGATTATTTTATATGTGGATTGTGGGACTGCGGGGCTTGGTGGAGCCTGGAGAGAAGCCCTCCAGCAACAGCACCTCTTTCCTGGTAACTCTGTGGAAGCTTCTGTTCTTCACATGTTGTAGGAATGCATGCTGCTGGGAGGCCTCCTCACATCTCCTGTCCTGTGCAGCTGAAACGGACTCCAGCTGCTTCAGGTGAATGAGAAGTCCTTGCAAGTTCCCTGTTGGCTGTAGGTCTATGACGGCAAGGGTCCCCTCATGCCTCTTCCCACAATCCGACTCGACCCAGCCACCACCTTCATTTTCTATGTACTGTCTCTGCGTTGAATCGGGGATGAAGACAAAATCATTGCCTGCTCAGGACAGAAGCCAACGTTCTACCTGGAGAATTACTGCAGACCCCCACCTTTGCCATTGCTCACCGATGATCAGAAACACAGTTTATCTAATCTCATGGACCCACTGGGAGCTATGGCTCAAAAGCCTATGAAGAAAATGGCAGTTTGCTCAGAGCATTGGAGGTAGTCGAGACAGTTTGTTTAGCCTGCTGCTAAGCGCTTTAAGGACTTAGCCATCCTGGCTGGAAACAGTGCATGCCCACACCCATCAGAAATATCTCATCTCCCAGTTAATACTCTAGTTAGTGAATAAGAGGTGAAATGGGAGATTTCGATCGAATTCTGCCTCTTTGGCTCCCTATGTGCTCTTCCCTTGAAATCTGCATATACTCTCTCCTTTAGCTCTCTCTCTGCGTTTCCTTTCTGTACAGCTCTCTCTCTTTCTACCCATCTTTCCTTTCCTTGTCTCTTATGTCTTCCCCAACCCATCACGTGCCCAATTCCTCCTCTTCTGACTCAGAAAACCAAGGAGACCATCAGCAAGGGATTTGGGTCACACTTCCTGCTCCATCCTATCACAAAACTCTAAAATTAAGAAATGCCAGCAGCAATGATGGAGAGGCAAAGTGCCAAGAAGTTCTCCATCTTAACTTACTTATAAAGTGGGGTTTAACTTCGATCTTTCTGAAAAAGACATATAGTCTTTAAAAGGAAAGACGCAGAAACTGAAGACCGGATGAAGAAGGGTGGAGTAGAGTGAGATGCCAGTTGCTGCCTGAGGAGCAACAAGATGCCAGCAGACGGCAATGCCACCACCACATGGCAACATATAGATTCATAGGAATGGGTTAATTTAAGATGAAAGAGTTAGGTGGCCAGAAGCTGAAGCCATAGGCCATACAGTTTGTAATTAAGAAAGAAAGAAAGAGAGAGAGAGGGGGAGGGAGGGAGGGAGGGAGGGAGGGAGGGAGGGAGAGAGAGAGAGAGAGAGAGAGAGAGAGAGAGAGAGAGAGAGAGAGAGAGAGAGAGAAAGAAAGCTGGCCTTTTTGCTCTTACTGATTGTGTGTGTTTAGGGGTGTATGCCACATGTGTGCAACTGTCGAAGGGGGTTATAAGAGGGCACTGAATTCCCTGGAGCTGAAGTTATAGGTATAGTTGTGAGGCACCCAGTGTGTGAGTTCTAGAGACTGAATTTGGTGCTAGGAATCAAATTTGGGTCTTCTGAATCACTGAGTCATCTTGGAGAAATAATGGAGAAAGTGTTGTTTTGTATTTTTGTATTTTTCTTTTTGCTCTTTTACTTAGAGAGGGAGAGAATGTGAAGTTGGATGGGTAGGAAGTTGGGGAGAATCTGGGAGGAGTTGGGCAAGGGAAAGTATTAATCAAAGTATATTTATGTAAATATATTCCTTTAAATAAAAAAGACAGTTTAATTGGTGGGGGTGGGGTGCTGGACAAAGGCTTTCTAACTAGGAACCAGGAATGGATGTGAACAAATTGGCAGCTCTAAGAAGAAAATACTAAAACACCCACTAGAAAAAAGATTGACAAAGCCCCAGGGGTTCCTGGCATCTCATTCTCTCACACCCTCACCTCTGTATCTGTAACTGAAGTTTTTATAAGGACCTAGATAGGCTGAGTGACATGGGGATGTATAAGACTTGGCTGTCATTTGCTGTGGCATGTTCTATATGGCAAATATGTTAATAAATAAAACACTGATTGGCCAGTAGCCAGACAGGAAGTATAGCCAGGACTAATAGAGAGGAGAATTAAGGGAACAGGAAGGGAAAGAGGAGATTGCCTGGAGCCGCTGCCAGGACAAGGAAGATGTAAGGTACCAGTAAGCCACGAGCCACATGGCAAAGTATAGGTTAATAAAAATGGGCTGAATATAAGAGTCAGAGCTAGACAATGATAGGCCCAAGCTAATGGCCAAGCAGTTTAAATAATATAAATGTCTGTATGTTTATTTTATAAGTGGGTTAAGGGACTGCCAGGGCTTGGTGGGACCTGGAGAGAAAACTCCAGCAACAGTCATTCATACCTCTTTCTCCTCTATAATAGAACTCCACTGACTTTTTGTGTCACAGTGGTTGTAAGGGGGGAATTCAAGGCATTTCCACTTCACAGTATTTCTAAGAGTGTTGGCAGGGCCACATAGGGGGCAACAGTCCAACATAAATCATGGAGGTTAGTCCACCTGGTATTGTCATGTAGAAAGTGATGCCCTTATTGAGAATCAGGTCGGCACAAACCAGGATGCTGGACAAGTCTTCACATCTGTCAGGTCAAGAAGGCAAGAGTGGTCATGGGCGTTTCAGGTCATCGGTCACAGCTCTAACACATTTGCAACCAGGAGATACAGTATCAGGAAGATCCCAGGCAGCTGGCCATCTGCGGGAACCACCAAGGCATCAGAAAGAGCTCTCAGCCTCCTGGCTCAGTGAGGCTGCATCCTCCCTAGTTTAATCTTTCCTACTTGGAAGTGGGGTCTTACTCTAAGTTTTGGGAGACTTCAGTAGTAATTCAGTTCTCTATTTTGTGAGAACTAAGATTATCCCTAAACAATCAGAAGTGTCTCTGTCCCCACCAAAGACAAGGTTCTAGAAGCGTCAAGTCTCAGAGGGCAGAACAGTGGGCCAGTCCTCAAGCAGGAGTGAGTCAATCCCTTAGCTGTGGCTGCAGGTTAAGCCTTGGAGCCTGAGGCAGGAGCACAGTTCCTGTCTCCAGCTGGAGCATTGAATTTTGGACTGTTTATGCTAGGTGTTTGGAAGTGTCTTGGTCAATGTTCTATTGCTGTAAAGAGACACCATGACCATGGCAACTCTTATAAGGAAAGCATTTAATTGGGATTTACTTACAGTTTTAGAGGTTTAGTTCATTATCAGCATAGGGGCACACAGGCAAACATGGTGTTGGAGAGGGAGCTGAGAGTTCTCCATCCAGATCCACCAGCAGCAGGAAGAGAGAGAGAGAGACTCTGGGCCTGGCTTGAGCTTTTGAAACCCCCAAGTCCACCCTCTGTGACACACTTCCTCCATCAAGCCTGCCCCTCCAAACACCTCTCAAGTAGCACCGCTCCCTCATGACCACACATTAATTATATGAGCCTATGGGGACCATTCCTCTTCAAACCACCACAGGAGAGATGCTGTGGGCTTCCTCCTCCTCCATTTTCTCCCATGAGTGGTCCTGTGAGTGTGACTACGAAGTCTTCAGTCTTCCTTCTAAGTGGGGGAGCCAATTGAGAGCCAGGAGGGTAAGTAACTCCACAACCCCCCCCCCCATTGCTGGGATGTGTGCATGCACTGAGGTGAAGAATAGGGACCAATCAGGGAAGCACCAGACAGACCAAGAGGAGAGAAACCAAAAGCCTGCCAAAACCAAGGGAGTTTTTCAGTAACAGCCAGTGTTCGGGCCCCATCCCCCCCTTCCCTTTGTGCTGCAGAGGTAGCTAGAAGAGGAGGGCTGGGACTCTGCTACACAAAAACACCTGGGGGATATTCACCTGGATTCCAGCTGCCGGGATTTTGTTGTTGTTAGTTATCTCCAGCTGCTGATTTGGCTTCCAACTGGGGCTGCTCCTGTCCTTATCCACTAGAGCTCCCTGTGACAAGACTCTTTGATCCCTGGAACACCCCATGCAGAACCTTCCACCAATTCGCGACCTTTCTCCCGGATGAAGGAGGCTCACAGCAGTCAGGATTTCCCCACTCTTCCTTCTGTCTGCAGCTGGCACAGGCACTATCCTACAGCTGTCTGCCCCTTGCTTCCTTTCACATGGCTCCTCCATGGCTCGCTGACTCGGCTCCAGCTCTTAGATTCCATAAACCCTTGCATTTTTTGCCACACTTTCGGGTTGTGTACAGGGGTTTATCCTGATGAGAGGCAGGAGGTTGAGTCAAAAGCATCTATAGCAGGGATCTGATAAAGAGCTGAGAATTCCTAAGGGGTCCCTCAAGGCTCGGCTTTAACTCAAGGTACCACTAGTGGATGGTCCCTGTGGTCAAATACCATGTTAATTATCTCTGTGTTGAAGAACTATCCACCCACTATTGAAGAAAGGCCACATATGAATGGCTGAGGATTTTCTATTTTGTGGCTTAATGTTTTGGGATATTTGTTTACACCATGTGAAGATATGCCTAAGGCACCTGATTGGTTTAATAAAGAGCTGAATGGCCAATAGCTAGACAGGAGAGACTGGGTGGGACATCTGGGTAGAGAGAAGAACTCAGGATTAGAATCTGTTTCAGCGGAAGCCGCCAGTGAGACACTCAGAAAGTCTGATGTACAGAATGGAGGAGAGGTAAAAAGCCACATGGTAGAATGTAGTTTAATAGAATCATGTTGATTCAAGCTATAAGATCTAGTTGGGAATAAGCCTAAGCTGAAAGCCAAATTTTCATAATTAATAAGTCTCTGTGTCATTATTTGGGGGCTGGCGGTCCCAAGGAATGTCAGACGAGATAGCTTGCTACAGCTTCCAGACACAAAGCCTCTTTTGGTGAGCTGAGCTACACGTTGCATATACAATTGGATGAGACATAACAGTGAAGGGGTATTGGGCATTCTCCATTCCATGTGGGAGAAGAGAGGCCATCCGTCCATGTGGGGAGGTAGAGGTAGGATACACCAAAGAGCCCTCATGACCCCTCCTCTCTATCCAAAACACTAAAAGGTGTTCTTGAGGCCATGGCATCAGAAGAGGCGAGCTGTGAGGGTGCTGGGGATAGAGTGACTTGGCACAATAACCTGATGGTGACAGTTTTCTTTTAGTATATTACCCAACCATGACGCTGACAATGTTGTTATTGTTGTTAATCATCTTATGTACAGAATCCAACCTCGATTCACTGAAACTGTGTCCCTACAGTGTCATTGGTGTACTGTGACTGTTTAGTAGAGTCTATGAGAATGTTGTGTGAGCCACCATTAGTAAGGGTATTAAACATCACCAATAAGCTCGTGTGTGGCAGGCTCGGTGCCCAGCAGATGGTGTCACTGGGAGGTGGTGGACTCTAGGAGGTAAGGCCTAGTAGAAGTTACATCATTAGGAATGTTCCTGATGAAGGGATCCCAGCCCTTTCTGCTTCCTGTTTCCCATGAGGTGAGCAGCTTTGCTCCTCTACAAGCTCCTTGCCACAGTCTTATGCCTCACCACAGGCCCAGAGTTGGGTCCCAGCAACCACAGACTGAAAGGAGCCTAAATAAACCTTTCTTCCGCATAAGTTGTTTGTCTCAGGCATTTTGTCGTAGTAGCAAGAAGCTGGCTAACATAGTTGATCCTATGCTGATAATTTCTTACAGTGCATGGTCTATATTTGGAAATGTAGCATCCTTCTCGATTAGAGGCCTGTGACATCCCACTCCATAACTCTTCGGAAGGTCCTATCCTGTGCTACTCATCTCTCTGCCTCCCACTAAAGCCATCCATGTATCTGGTTCTCTGTGAAACTCTACATGTGTAGAGGAGAATATTATACCAAGTACCATCAGAATGTGCAATTAGCATACTCTTAAGTGGTAAGATAATAAAAATATTCCCTATGGGAAAAGTGGCCAGGGATTACTGGGAGAGATCCCACCAAACTCCCAGGGGCCTCAACCAACATAGCTCTCTGGCCCAAATTTCACAAATCTGGTGTTATAAATAAAATTTACGCAGAGGGGAAGAATATTAATTAATTTAAAAATGAAATACAACCACTTCCTCTTCGTTTCTAGAACCAGGAGAACAGTCATTACTAGTTTTCCCCCCAATAGGTCTGATTTTTCCCTTACATTTCAGTTCAGTCCCAGTGCAATCACAGTTTCTTTCCTTCCCTTCTTGTCTACTCTCTACTCCTTCCTTTTGGGGTGGGGATTTTTATTCTGTGTCCTTGTCTACTGTACCATTGTTCATTAATTTTATTTCACAGTCAAGAGATTGCCCTGAGTCTTTATACTTTTGAAGAGCAACTTTTAAGACTATGGAGGTCTCTGAAGTTGTAATGAGTTCATTTTGCAATGGTCAGCTGTGCCCCTGTTGGAGACAGAGATAGAATAGTGTGCTTCAAAGTGATGTGTTTTTATGTCAAATTGACAAGAGATGGACTCAGGATAGTTAATTTTGAGTTCTTGATTTGATTGGATTTAAAAACACCTAAGATATTTAGGGGGCATACTTTAGAGTGTTTTTGAGGGTGTTTTCAGGGAAATTAAGCTGAAAAGGGAAAATCCCTGATGAGTATGTTGAGAATCATCCCCTGGCCTGGGGCTCTGGCTGCATTAAAAGAGAAAATGGAGAAACCAATTGGAGTGCTGATATTTCCCTTTCTATGCTTCTTGGTAAAAAATGACACTGGCCAAGCCATTCCTGCCACAATGCATTCCTCACCTCTGAATCCAGTCCAGATAATCCTTTATTCCATCAAGGTGGTATTTTTCAACCAGGTATTTGGTAACAAGGGCAAGAAAAGTAATATAGATGGTAGACAGATGATAGATAGATAGATAGATAGATAGATAGATAGATAGATAGATAGATGATATAGCTATATTGATATATTGATAGATGAAATAGATATATATAGATGATAGATAGATAGATAGATAGATAGATAGATAGATAGATAGATAGATAGATAATGTTATAAAAGAAAAGAACAGGATGCTATGTGCTCATCGGACAGATGACAATCTACGTTAGATCAGATACTGTCAGGACCTTTGAGGACCTGACACTTCGGCCAAGACAAATAGGCAAGAGAGATTCTAAAAGGACAAAGGAATGGTAATTTAGTGGTGGGTATTCTGCAGTATTTTGGCTTGCAGAGGAATATTGTTTAGGAACAACACAGAGTAAGACACTTAACATCAGCTTTAGCTTGTCCTTGTGAAACAGAAATACTTAAGAGAGATATTCTTTCCTTATGATAACTCAGTTGTCTTAGGCTGCTGAATTATTATACATTTTAATTACTGACAGTATGTACAATAATTTCTTGAGGTTAATAAGGAGGCCATAGTAGGATACTAAAAATGTATGGATCATAGATACTGTTTATAACTTAAGTTTATTTTAGTTAGGCTTAATCCCAACTCTCTTATACTTTATATATATAAAATTTCTTGATAATACAGTCCAAAAATTCAAGATCATATATCCATGCGGTATTCTGATTAGTTTGTGATCCTTTCCCTGGCAGGAAAGGCATGGATACATTGAGAGGAGTCTAAGGTTGGCAAATAAGGAAGTACCCTGTGTGCCAGCTTGATCAAACAGCAGCGATTCCTTGGAGTGTTGCTTGGAAGAATTCTGAAATGAGAGCCAGACTTAAAATATGACTGATTGCTGATGTCTGCCACCAGTGTGGGAGCAAGCACATTTGTTCTGTGCTTTGGGTTTATAAATTAGTCCATTATTATTTAATTTTGCCCAGGACCCAAATATCAATATCTTTATCATTGCTAAGTGCCTCTACCTCTACCTCTACCTCTACCTCTACCTCTCTACCTCTACCTCTACCTCTACACCTCTACCTCTACCTGTACCTCTACCTCTACACCTCTACCTCTACCTCTCTACCTCTACCTCTACCTCTACCTCTACCTCTACCTTCACTATGCAAGAGCACTCTTTAAAGTGCTCTTTACTCAGCAAGAAGGAAAGAATATGTAGGCTCACAAGGTTTATATCATTGCTAACTTCAGATTCATAGATGCATATGGATAGGGGTGTGGTCCAATGCATAAGGAGGCATTGTTCTGTAACTTCAGTCAAGAGGTAGATGCCTATCACAAGTTCCAGCTGCCTTATGTGTGTATACATACCCTGTGTGGTAAGGAAGCCCTATTCCCTTGAAAGGAATTCTTTCTAGTGTTAACTATTTATTAAACAACATCACCTCACAACAGCAGCCCCCAAAAGCTACTGTGTCAGAAACTTAGATGCTCACCCCAAATATAATACAAACATGTCCTGTTTTTGCAGAAAACTAAGCCATGTGTATAAAGACACAGGAGAGCCCCATAATATGTAAGCAGTATTCTTTTTGTTTCTCTGTGTAGCTTTATGCCTTTCCTGGAACTCACTCTATAGCCAAGTCTGGCCTCGAACTCTTAGAGATCCTCCTGCCTCTGTCTCCCAAGTGCTGGGATTAAAGGTGTGCATCACCACTGCCCAGCTAGGCATTACTCTTTACACATCAGATTGTTTTGAATATCATCTGGGCTTAGTGCTAATTTTGATTAAATGCAAATCTGGGAGAAAGTAATGAGTAACATTAGGGTGACTGAATCTCCAAGAAACCACTACCATAAATTCCACTCAGGGGTTACCCATACCAAAGCAGATGATATAATTAAAATGTAGTACCTCAGAGCTGTTAGCATTTGGTAGCTTCTGGGAAAGGGAAGAGTCACTTTTCTTTAATTTTGTGACTCCTGGTAGGTTGACCACACACCAGGACAGACCTCACTCTCAAGAATAACTAACTATATGAACTGGGCTGATGGGAAGAGGAGGTGTAAAGAAGAAGAAATCTTAAAAGGGATGGAAAAGTGGAGAGGGAGTGCGAATGAGAAGGTCTGGGGGAGTAGGTGTATTCAAAATACATCATACAAAATTCTGAAAGAATTAACAAAAAGTCTTCTAAATAGCCGCCACATCCTCACTCAGAGTCTTTAGATCGTAACTTTTTATGTCTTTCATCTGATTACACTGTATAAAATTGACTTTACCTCACGAAAAGCCATGTTTTTAAAACAACAAAAATGGTTTAAACTATATTTTAGTTCTTTTAATAGCAAACGAGGAAGGATAGCTGAGCACACTCCAACAATAAAGCGTCCAATTTGGTTATATATTGCAATAAAAAGTTACACTGTGTTGGTGTTCGAGCCTCTCCAAATGTCTCTGTTCACTATTTCTCAGTTTGAGGAAAACGGAGCTTTGAAACCCTTCGTTAACATTTCACTAACTCATTCCCAGCCTTGTTCTCAAATATTCCCACCCTACTCCAAACACCCAGGCACTGATACCTGGCTGTGAACAGCCTCACCACCACAAGCGTGGTTCAGTTCGTTATGTTTCAGCTGGAGTGACGCAGGGAAAAGAGCCGTCTGTGAAGTTCTCTGTGTGTTCGGGTTTTTTTCAGTCCCGTAAGTTTGCCTTTTCTTCCCGGTGAAGAGGCCTGGGATTTACAGATGGGGAAACAAGGCTGCTCCTTGCAAGGGTGGAAGGCACCTACGGAGCGGAGCATCTGGAGTCCCCGCGCCCTCAGAGGCTTCCAGCGGGAAGACAGCTTTCCACATTCATGGCTGTTTCCTAAGGAAGGAGAGAAAGGCGACAAGAGAGGAGAGAAAAGGAGCGGGGAGTCGCTTTGTATCTGTGTCCAATATGGTCTCTTTTGATTTTTCATTCTCCATAGTGAAGGGCTCCCCAGGGATTCTCATCTGTTACAGACTCGGCTGTACCTGCCGGCCTGTGTGAAAGTTGCTCAGCTGCTGCCCCGGATGAGGGGAACATATCACATCTATCTCTCTGGCATCCACTGAGCCCGCGGCCTGCAAGGATCATGCCCCACGGGGAGCACAAAGGCAGGTCTGGAGAGAAAGGCCGACCTTGGGCATTGTTGGGTGTTCTTTGTGTTAGACTCTGGGGGTCAGCGCTTGCTCCACATTCCTGCTTACTCTGTGAGACAGGAGGAGCGTTCCCGCGTGTGTGCAGGGTGAGGTCTCCATCTCCCTCTGGACAAAAATGCAAGATGATTAATGGTCAGCCGTTTCCCTACTGTTTACACCACCACATAAAACTGAGGGCATCAATATAGCTGACATTTTTGGAGACCAGTTTTTCTGTTCTGACACAAGACAATATTTTAAATTCTAATGTTTAGGAACATGGCATAGAGAACTGGAATTTGTTTTAGACCAAACCAGTGTCCACTGACCCCAGAAAAGTAGACACTAAATATCAATTCTCTTTTTCATCATCATCACCAATCATTAATTGTCATCACTATTTAAATATCGGTTTTAGAAGGTGCATGACTGATGACTAAATGTTGGAGTGGAGATACACACAGACAGGGTAAAATAACAGAGATTTAAAAAGAAAAAAGAAAGTCTTAAAATATGGAGAACTTTAAAGTGTGATGATATAGTTTATATTGCCCAAGATATTTCATTCCAAAGCATGTAATAATCACGGAGCAGCTAGATCCAGATATGGGGTTCCCTATCATTCCCACAGATGCCGGGGATACAGTTGAGAGATAGACCTCGTGCCCTAACATTCTCACTTACACTTAGCATCTCAATGCCCTGGGTTCAGTCTTCTCTGCCACAAAGAGAAAAACACACAGAGAAGAAAAGAAAACAAGTCAGACATGGTTGCTCACACTTGCAACCTTCTCTCTTGAGAGGCTGAGGCAGAAGAATCGCCGTGGGTTTGAGGTCACCTAGAGCTACAGTAGATGTCTGAGTGCAGCCTGGGCTGCAGAGTATGACCCTGTTTCAAAAAGCAAAAATGAAAGAAAAGAAAAGAATATGTCATTGTGTTTTATGTATCCTGCCTTTTGATAAAGCTGGTTAATTTAAAAAAAAAAAAAAAAAAAAAAAAGGTTCTTGCCCACTGGATCCTAATCTTTGGTCTCTTTATGCCTGCATAGAAACTTTTCTTCCCCTCCCCACTAACAACATGTTGTAGCATGATTTTAAAAAGTGAATTTTCCAAAAATCACTACTCTTCCCTAAACCTTGCCTGATACGGTCTGCGTGGGAAGCATTTGCCGCTGCAGAATTAGGAACAGGGAGACGTCCTTTAGTCCACGGTGTCTGCGGGACACCATATGTGTGTGCTAGGTACTCATGAGCACCTCCCCCTCCAAGGAACAGATCTCTAGTCCAGGCTGCAGGAAAACAACGCTTACCTATGACCATGCCCTGTCACACAGATTGTCCCTCTTAGCCAAGCTCTACCTTTTCCTGCGACCACTGTGTCTTTAAGAAATGCTTCTCCCCCATCCCTGCCCCCACTGCCTCCTTCCCCTATCATTCTATCACTGAGAAGACACAGAAAACAGGCAAAAAAAAAAAAAAAAAAAAAAAAAGCCACCGTGCTGCGGTCCCATTCGTTCCGCCCTGCCCCCAGAAAGAGCCGATATTTTCAGGTTGACTGCAAGTTTAACTTTGTTATTTTTTTTTTTATTTTTCAAGGAAATCCAGCGTGACGTGGCACGTGTTCGTGCCCTCTTACTTAACAAATTACACGTTTTTTTTTTGACCTACGTTAAAAGCTGTGCAAATATCCCCTGTCTGTGTTTGCTTTGTGTCTGGATTTCCGTGGTACAGCCTCGGACGCGTGCGTGGTGGGATTCGAGAGGCTTTCTGCCCACAGTCTCCCTTTGTACCTCTCCACTCCCGAGAAGACACCATCCGTGGAGAACGTGGCCTTTCTTTCCATGGCCGCGCTCAGTTACTTTCCTGTGAGTTGTCAAAAAAGCAGAGGAGGCGAAATTCCTATCAGCTGAGCTGCTTTGTGGTACTTTCTAAAATAGCTGATCTGTTGTCGTGACTGAAAGAACAATCAAGGCTCCCGAGTTTCCCAACCATTTCTTCAAGGCTGGAAGGATAAAAAATGACCGCAGAACACACAAAACCTAGCTTTTGAGCTTGGGGAGCTTTTCAATGGTGCACCAAATTCTCCTCCAGGTGACAATGTATTTTAGAATAGGACTTGAATTGGTTTTGTGTTGCCGTTTTCCTTTTCTGTGGTGATGATGGCATGAACGAATGCTACCTTTTGCAGGGAGGGGGATCACATTGGAGAGATGAAGCTTTTAAGTCCCGAGGCAGCCTTTCTAGGTCCTGTGACTGAACGCACCAACACTTTATTTGCTTGCTTAGAGAACTGGCCTGGATGGAACCTTGTTTTTTTTTTTTTTTTTTTTTTTTTTTTTCCTTGTGTAATGAAGGTTGAACTGGTCACGCCTGGGGATAAGTCCTTTCAACCAAGCCTCCTCCCCACTAACATCCATTTCATTCTCAAAGGGGAATATAGTCTACAGCCATAAATCTCTTCTCTTTCTTGCCTGCTTACAGCCCCTGCTCTTATGTGGGAGACTGCCTCTCAGAAGTTTTCATTTGGGCTGGGCAGCTCAACCTGCTACGAAGTTCCATGGCAGGTGACATCAAACAGCAGTCAGGGGTCTTGAAGGTATTTTGAAGGTTCTGTCTGCTAAGTAATGGTGGCGTATCTTTGTCTGCCTCTCTGGAGCTCTCTATGACAGGTTCTGCTTCATGACAGAAGGCTGTCTATATGTTGACTCTGCTGTATCTCCAGTCAGCCTGCCTTCCACTCCCAGTGCAGGGCAGCCAACCCCAAATCCTTCAGAAAACACCCTTTTTACTCAAAAAGGGAAAATGTTACAGCTGGTGATAGACTTGGAGAAGATGATTTAGGGCCAGGTCACCAGGTTTGGAGAATTGAAATACCTAGAGGGTAGGACATTCAAATGTGATTTGCCTGGCAAATGCCACTGACCACCACCCTTGGGTTTTTTCCATTAGTGAAATCCCATTTCACATTCTTGTCCCTTTTGGTTCCCTTCTCATCTGTCAACTCAATGTCATCTCCTTATCATCTTTAACACATCTTGTTTACTGATTTGTCTCTTTTTGTCTTCATTTCTTTATTTTTCTTGTTTCTCTTCTCTAACGTTCTATATGCAAAATGTTACATTAACCCTGCAGTGGGTAAAAGCAAGCAGGGTTGACCATTCCTACGCCCTCTTTCCATCTCTTATACAGCATGACATTGGAACCAATGGCAATGATTGTTGCTGTATGTGATGCACCTCCGTGGATGAAGTACTAACACAAGAAGTCAGCAATCCTTAGAGTAGGTTTTCACAATGACTAGAATTTCCCATTGCTCATCCAGTTCTCCAGAGCATGAGACCATTGACGTTCAGGATCAGATAATTTTTCGTTGTTGGAAGGAGGGTTATCCAGGACATTTCAGGATAGCTGGTGCAATTCCTCCCTCGATTTCAGGAGGGAAACGTCTCCTAAAGTTGCCAACTATTTCCTATAGAGACAAAAGATTACCCACCTAAGACCCATTCATGGAGATCAATGCTGTCCTGTAGAGTTTCCTGGGATGGTCCAGCATCTTATCTCTAACATGACAGCCACTAGTACCCCATAGTTACAGCCCACTTGAAATGTGGCCAGCTCAAACAGATGTGCTGTGAGGTCAGGGATGCTGGCCTGTAATCACAGCACATGAAAGGGAAGGCAAGAAAATCAGGAGTCCATACTTATCAGGAACAGAACGAGATATGTTGTAAGTATAAGACACACAATAACTACTTAATATCAAAAATTACATATCAAGCCAATGAGATGGCTCAGGTTCCATCCAGGCCAGTTCTCAATCAGAAGGTCATGCCTTCTGACCTCAGTTCAAGAGCCCCATAGTAGGAGAGAACTGACTCCTGGAAGTTGGCCTCTGACCTACATACACAAAGACACTCACACATAATAAATCCTTTAAATCACATTAATAATTTAATGTTAATTATTTGTTGAATATAATATATATTTTATATTCATATATAATACAAATATTAAATATATATGGTAATTTGAACATGTTGAATTAATAAACTACTCAAATTAGTTTCTCCTTTCTTTACCCTGTTTTTTTTTTTTTTTTTGCTATTAGAAGCCTGTAATTACAATAGTGCAGTTCCATGAGTAGTTTAATATCTGTGTGATTTTTGAGTAAGTCTGTCACCCTCTAGTCCTTGCTTCCTGGAAATGTAATGCCAGTGAACTGACATGAATCTGATACCCTGGGTTAGATCCGCTGTGTTTAATAAAGTACTGAGGTTAATCCAAGTGCTCTACTCTCAGACCCGGTCGGCCTCAGGTCAAGGGGCACTAACTAACTCAGAGAAGTGTATCCTTGAGAAGGCCAGCTGAGGGACTATGAAGAGGGAGGCATGCCACAGTTAAATCAATAGTGAGACATATTGGATATTAAACAAATCTAAACGGGTCTGTTCAACTGCAGATGATTTCAAAACCTTTACTACTGTGAACTGAAATGTGGATGGAGCAAGTCCACTGCAGCACTAAAGCTGATTGTGGATACCGTGTTCTGCTATAGATTTTATCCGGACAGTAATGACAATTCACTGAAGCCAGTGGCGACACAGTGATTAATATTTTAGAGGGGTCTCTCAGGGTACCGTGGATTCAGACTAGAAGCATAAAAGGGGAGGTCAGGGGGAGGCAGGAGCAGAGGGAAGTGAAAAGACCATCACAATGGTCTTGACTCATCTTGGAGTAGAAGAGGGAAGATTTGAAACCCGTTTGCCAAATTCAGGCATCGTGATTTAGTGGAGGGGCCCATTTTTGGCTTGGAAACTCAACAGATAATGGTAATTATGAAAGTTTATGGACTACATAAGAAGTCAGACTTTTAAGCCAGTTATTACCAAACAATGCGTTGTTCAAAAATGGGAGGTAGCTGCAAGGTGCTGAGGGGACAGGAAAAGCTGTACCTTACCCACACAGATATAAATGTATGTGTGTAGGAGATGCAGGACTGCCCCAGTGATAACCATTTTTCTAAATGTTCCAATGGTCCATGTGTTCAAGTTTAAGTCGGGTGTTACCTTTCAATGTTGTGGGCTGGGAGTACAGCTCAGTAGGAGAGCACTCGCCTAGCATTATTCAAGGTCCTGAGTTTGATCTTAGCATCACACACACACACACACACACACACACACACACACACACGCTGTGGATATTGCTCTATATAAATAAAACACTGATGGCCAGTGACCAGGCAGGAAGTAGGTTGCCAGGCAGGAAGTAGGTGGGACAAGGAGAGAGGAGAATTCGGGGAAGCGGAAGGCTGAGGGGGGAGACACTGCAGCCACCGCCAGGATAAGCAGCATGTAAAGACACCGGTAAGCCACCAGCCATGTGGCAAGGTATAGATTTATAAAAATGGGTTAATTTAAGATATAAGAACAGTTAGCAAGAAGCCTGCCACGGCCATACAGTTTATAAGTAATATAAGCATCTGAGTGATTATTTTATAAGTGGATTGTGGGACTGTGGGGCTTGGGGAACCTGGAGAGAAGCCCTCCAGCAACACACACACACACACACACACACACACACACACACACACACACACATACACACAAGCATACACACATATCCATGACTCAATTTGTACCTAAAAGATGGAGATCCTATTGGAAAGAAACTTAAAAGTTATCAATAGGTATTTACTATATATATATAATAATATCTATAATATATATATATATACATTATACACACACACACATATATATATATAATTCCAGTCAAGACAAGGGTTATTACTGCTTTTTAGCCTTGTCACTGCCCTAGTCAAATGTCCTGGCATTTGAAGACCTATCTGCTCAAGAACCTGAATTTTAAATTATCCCATGATTGATTGCCCATGAAAAGTAAATATAAAATTAAGACATGATGCACTATGATGATTTCAGTTAGCGAAAAGCATAGCTTTTCAAAGCAGCAACAATACATTTTTTTCTTAGCGATTGTTCCTCGTTGCATTCATGGTCAATATTTCAAATACGTGCTGCTGTTACTGAATGCCCTTCTTTTCTTGGGGTGAGGTGGGTTTCATGGACCTGAACAGTCTTGGGAAAACACTTACTATATAGGGTCATCCTCCTGTCGCAGCCTCCCAGTACTGTGGTTGGATACACCACATATACTGTAACAAACAGCTTTAGAAGAGACTGGTCCTGGCTTACAAACCATACTTTTAAGAATTCTACATGACTTGCAAACTAAGGAAGAAAAATCAAAGCACATTTATTTAATTTGATGATGTTCTTGATTCTTAATTTAAAATATGTTTCTGAACCATGATTGAATTTCCAATACTGTGAGCTCTGTTTTTAACCACACATTTATAAATTATGAGAATGTTCTGCATTATTTTACATTCATCACACTGTCAGGTAGCACAAATCTTAAAAGTTTTATTAATAAAAACAAACCTGGAGCCAGGTATTGGGGTGAACGCTGGAAGATCAGAGAAGCAGAACAAGCCACAGCCACCTCATCTCGCCAATTCCTCAGCTGATCCCGTTTCCTCAGACTGGATACCTCTGAGTTCTCATCCAAATAGATCTCAGCTGAACTGTTGCTCAAAAGCCTAAAAGCTTAATCAGCCTAGTTCCTGGTCCTCACGCCTTATATACCTTTTTGCTCCCTGCCATCACTTTCTGGGATTAAAGGCGTGAGTCACTATGCCTGGCTGTTTCCAGTGTGGCTTTGAACTTACAGCAGAGATCTGGATGGATCTCTGTCTTCTGAATGGTAGGATTAAAGGCATGTGTGCTACCATTGCCTAACCTCTATGTTTAATATTGTGGCTGTTCTGTTCTCTGATCCCAGATAAATTTATTAGGGTGCACAATATATTAACCACACCATCACTTCTCCCTCCTTGAACTTCCAATCGCTATAAAGTAATAGAACACAGACTTGCTACTTGAAGTGTGTTTCATGGGCCAACAGAGTTGGTATCATTAGGGCATGTCTTCTAAATACCAAGTATCAGTCTCTATACAAGACAGGTCACAAGCCAGGAATGCTTCTCTTTGGCTGGAGGAGGAAAGGTGGTCCTTAAGAAGTTGGTGGTGAGTCGGGTGGTGGTGGCGCACGCCTTTAATCCCAGCACTCGGGAGGCAGAGCCAGTAGGATCTCTGTGAGTTCAAGGCGAGCCTGGTCTCCAAAGTGAGTTCCAGGAAAGGCGCAAAGGTACACAGAGAAACCCTGTCTTGAAAAACCAAAAAAAGAAAAAGAAAAAGAAAGAAGTTGGTGATGTTCTGACCTGCAAATAGGGACCAAGAAAGCTGAAGAGGACATAAAAAAGATTATACCCACAGCATCAGGAAGGCTGGCAGTGGTAACATCCAGCAGATTGCCTGTTTGTAAATGTTTATTAGTAGACTGAGCTATCAAAAGTTCTGAGGACTGACCAAGATCATTATACTCTTTGTCTTCTTCCTCCTCTTCCTCCTTCTCTTATCTGAAGACAAGAGGGCATCACTATCTAGTCCAAGCTGACTTGGAACTTGCTATGTATGCCGGCTGGCCTCATTCTCTTGCCTCAGACCCTCAAGTATAGGAACTACAGGTATGAATGAACACCCAATGCCTACCAAGCTTGGATTCTTGATTACCAAAGATATTTTATGCATTGACTAGATGTATCCTACCCTATGGATATAAAAGGCTATACCAGTAAATGAACAAAAAAAATATATAGTTAAGTTTTAGCTAAAAATACTATTTTAAGAATGAATAGCCAGTCTTGGAAATAAACCTCACCCATATTTTCTCTACATAAATAGTATCATTTCTCTCAAAGGTAGAGCAAGGCACCTAGAGGGACCACGCAGTATGGCAGATCTTGATCTGACACTGTTCTGGACTCTGGTCCCCCAGCCAGAGTGTGATTTGCACGTCAGTTGTCTGGTGGTAGTCAATGCTCCAGGCTGTCAGCTTGGCTCCCCTCTCGAAGCTCCAGCTTCACAGGGCATTGAAGAGTTAGTCAAAGGGCACATTGTATTCTGCTTGCCACAGGAGCAGCTGCACTAATTTGGATTGTGACTTAGCTTGTCTTCCTGATTCTTCCTGAGATCTGAACTGGGTTCTTTTGTCAATCAGTGTTGTCTCGTCATTCAAGCTTTGAAGTGGTGGCTATTCCCAGCTCCCGAACTCATGTTGGAGATCAGTGTTACTAAGTCATTTGGAAGCCGTTATATAATTCTTTATAATTGGTGTTGGTGACAGTCACCATGGCCTCCTTCTGAAGACTTACTTACAGGAGGCATGGCTCACATCCAGTGTTTAACTTGTATACTAGTTGATAAAATGAGTATTAGTTTTGGATCCCAAATGACCAGCTTTGAGGCCTTATTTTTAAAATTAGGATAAGATTTATGTCTCTTTATAAAAATAATGAATACAAAATGACTTTATAAACTTTAAAAAAGGTGATATGCAAATTAGTACAGGTTGTTACTAGCTGCTGGAGCATCAGAAGGGAAGCCTCTTCTAAAACAATGATCAAATCAATGTAATCAGCCCTTCATGCTAGATAGCCTGGCTCATATGCCAATGCTTCAAATTAAATGTTTTCCCAAAGAGCCATAACTATTAAGAATAACCAGAATAAAAAACATGGTTTTGTTTGCTTTAGCAGAAAATATTAATTAGGCTCCCATTAATGTGAATGGCCAGTTGTTATATATAATAACTATAATTTCCCAGTGAAACTAATGAACATATTCTTTAAGCTAATAGAGGAGATGAACACATGTAGATGAAATTCTGACATCTTTATGTGTAAGGACTGGAACAAGTCATTGTGATGTGTTCCTGTGTGGCAAAGGCCATACTGCCTCCTCTTTCCTCTTTCTATAAGAGTTGGCCCCTTCTTCTGGTTTTAGGAGATGATCTTAAGGCTCACACTCCAAAATATTGGAAATATCACCTAAAATACAGAGCTACCAGAGGAAAAAAATGCACCAGAAAATGAAGCTGGTCACAGAGCTGACGAAGGTCAGAAAACTGACATCATCACCATATTGATAATGACAATGATAGTGATAACTATAGTCAAGTTTCTTGAACATTCAATTGCATGGTTTATGGTTCACTTTTTTCTTGCTTTTATTTTCCCAGCAAATTGGCAAGCGTTATGTTCCCATTTTTCGAGTGATGCTACTAAGCTCAGGTGTGGCAACTGACCTTCATCTCTAGGTGTTCATTTCTGGAAGGTACAAAAACTTATGTTTTCTTTTCCAATATACAAACTATATTGCTGATCCTTTTCATTTGGTTTCTAAAGCCAATCTATATTGGCATGAGAGGCTAACTCTACAGTGTATAGAAGTGGGCATTGAAAAGTAAAATAAAGGGTAGAGAATGTTGAGCTAAACTGTAGATTTTACAGTGATTTTGAACCACAAACCAAAAAGCCAAGAAGCAGGTTCTTGAATTGTTGGATTCTTCTATTTAGGTATGGAATGTAGAATTTTTAAAAAGATTTGTTTTATTTTTTAATTATGCATGCGTGCGTGCGCGTGCGCGTGCGTGTGCATGTGCGTGTGCGTGTGTGTGTGTGTGTGTGCTCATGAGTGTGCATACCCTTGAAGGCCAGAAGAGGGCATCAGAGCTCCTGGACTTGGAGTTCTAGGAGACTGTGAGCCACCCAACATGGCAGCTGGGAACCAAACTCCAGTCCTTAGCAGTGTGTGACCTTCAACACTGAGACACCTCTCTAGCCCAAAGGTAGAGATTTCCCCTTTCAATAAATTGTTATCTTTCTTTTCACTTGAAAAGATTGTTGCCATCCAGGACATTGACCAAACTTCCACACTCATTCATTTATCATTTTAAATATAATCAAAGGAATTTTGGTGGGAAATATATAATTATGTGGTGGCATTAATTATTGTTTGTATCATCTATTCATAAACATGGTGACTATTATGCTTACTTTTAAAGAGGAAATTATTTATTTGTGCTTATTAAAGATGATTGAAAAAGACTCTACTGTGCAGTTAATAGTTTAATTCAGAGCCAGCCTGCAGAAATGTGAAGTTTATGGCGTATTTGTGTTCTTTCACACAAAGGCCACTTCCATGCAGATATGCATAATGAGTGCTGGCTAGTTTCTCAGGGGCTTGGAGAATTCCATATGCAGGGCCGTTACCTGGGGTTCCTTCCATGTAGTACACAGGTTGAGCATCCATATTGAAACTGCCAATTCTTTTGATAGCCTTGCCTATTTCTCTGCCATTGGGCTATGTCTCTTAATCAAAGTCACTTCAAAGATCCCTAACAGATTGATTCACATGTGAATGCTACCCAAAAATGTTTTCCAAAGGGGGAGGAACTCCAGCCTTGCATCCCTTTGAACCCACTGCTGCTAACTTACTATTATTTACTTTGCATGGCCTATGGCTGAACCATGGAAATCGGAAAACAAACTGCTATTCACTAAAGTCATGTCAAAGGTGACTGTGGAGCCAGAGAGTTGACTGTGGGACAGACATTCTTTCGGATCGGGAGGCCTCTTCTGCAGGGCTGCTGTCTCCACAGTTACATACCTGTCCATGGAAGCCTTTCGTTTATCTTGTCTATGTGGGAAGTCCGAGACGATGCCATCAATCTGAGAGATGAGAGAAATGCCCATTTGACACGCTAACAATAGTCGTGGGGGGGGGGGGAGAAGAAGAAGAAAAGGAAAAAAGAAAATTAGGCAAACCCTGAGCAAAGTTCTTTTGAACTGTACTGTGGTTGTAGGGAAGATTCAATGGCCACTTTGTTTGGAAATGGACTTTGTGCTGTGTCAGACACACAGTCAAGCAAGAATTTCTGTTTAAGATCATGAAACAGGCACTTTCCAAAGACTCAGAGAAGACTGGGCCAGGAAACAACCACATTCCTGAGTTTCCTTAGTGGAGAAACAGATTCCCCAGAATTACGAAGCTCCATCATGGGTATCTGCCTAACAATTATCAATGTGGGATGTATATGCTATCGATGATTCTTGCGGCAGAGTCAGTGAAAGGATATAAAATAGGCCAATTTGGGTGCTTTGTAAGTGCTATGGTTCCTGAACCAGATTGATGATATTCTTAGTAGAGGGCTAAACATGGAAAAAATATTAAACTTAAACTCTTCAGAGATACATTTAAGTATTGTTTAAGTTCATTTAAATGTGAAAAATTAAAGAATTGGGATCAAATCGCTTGTCTTTGAGTATGCATTTTATCTCTTGACGGTGTCGTGAGGATTTCTTGTGAACAGTTTTCACAATGCACATGGGAACCTCTGAAAGCCACGCTCTTACCACAGCAGCAGCAGCAGCCTTTGACTTCGTATTTTGGATGCTTAGCTGATGGTTTCCTCGGTGATGGATGCCACTCCTGTCATGTCACTTGAATTGAAATGAAGATGGAACTTCTCTTACAGGAAGGTCCTAGGCTGAAGGTTTTGCTGCCAAAACCACAGTGCTCTCGCTAGCTGGACCTGAGGACAAGGTGAAGAGTCCATCTGTTTAAACAGACTTTGCTCTGTGGGGAACAATCTGAGAAGAGAATTTGCAGGCATGATGTTGAGATGTGAACATGAGTGTGTCTTTAGTGACAGTTTTCTTTGATATCCTATTTAGAAAGCATCACAAACGCACCAATTTGGTGATTAAAAACATTGCAAAGTGGTATTTACATGTCTAATCAAATAAAAATACACGTTGAGAGCACAAATTCAAATTCAATACACTCTGACACAATTCAAACACGTGGTGAATAGACATGGATTTAAATGATAGTGTTTTGAACACCACTCTGACCTCAATGTCGCTGAAAAAAAGTGTGAAAATAGATGAGAATAAGAAGGTGTCTTCTCATTGCAGAAAACTACAGTCAATCAAAATGCAGAATTGTGGAGCCAGGTCCCAATGGACACATCTATAAGACAACTCTGCCCCGAAGGCTTAGTTTAAATTGCAGAGAGAGTAGAAAAATTGTAAGAGCCAGAGGATCAGGGACTTGGCTGTGAGACTGTGTCACAAGCTGCACAAGACAATATCAGAAGCTACACCCATAACGTCTCACTAACATATCTGCCTATACATGAGATGAACAGGGCCAACAATAGACATGCCAAATTAGAGAGGAGAAAAACCACGAGGTCTCAACCCTACACAAAGAGCTATAAGCAATTAAGGAACACCCCAAGTGGGAGAAATAATCTTCCCTAAGAGCACACCAACTGATTATTCAATACCAAATGGCCAGCCTTTTAAAACATATGTATGAGTAACATTATACAGACTGAGTCGAATATATTTAGGGTTGTAAATGTATATGCATATATGCATGTAATAGCAAGTAATAAAAAATAGAGGTCACCCATCTTAAAGAGAGAAAGACAAAGGAAAAAGATTAAAGGTTTCTACTAAGAGGTCCTGTGTTAAGTCCAGTGATGATGACAGCAATCCTGTATCTTCTGCACAGCAGGCTTCACAACCCTTGAGGTTCCTACATGTCCTACAGATCCTCTGCAAGATTCTACATGAACAATGCATCCTTAGACTTAGAACTCACAGCCTCATCCATCAGCAGTTCACAACCTGTGGGTCGCAACCCCTTGGGCAGACATCATGTATTTAAAGTATAATTCACAGCAGTAGCAAAATTGCAGTTATGAAGTAGCAACAAAATAATTTCATTGTTGGGGTCATTGCAAGATGAGGAACTGTATTCAATGGCCACAGCATTGGGAAGGTTGGGACCCGCTGTGCTAAAACTACAGGTCTTTCACATTATGACCTCACTCATCTAGGTTATATTCCTCTGTAATGCTGTATATGAACTAGATAAAAGGGGGAGAAGTGTGTAGTTCTGAGATACATGATCCTTCATACTAGATAACTTCTTGTCTATTCTTCATACCTGCCCTCTCCCCGTAAAAAAACAATTTCCTAGAATATTTCTTTAGATCATGGATAATAAACACTATATTTGAAATATTTCCTTGTTATCATAATGTTGTTCTCTAGAACTGTAATAGTGGCTATGTATATTTTATAGCATTAGTGGGAAACACAGCAAAAACTGTAGCTTTCCTTGGTGTCACTAAATTCATTAGGTCACGATCACACCAGCCCGTGAACAAATAGCACTGGATGGCTGGGTGGTGGATTGATAAAGTTACTATTGGAATATAAATCTGAAACAACAGTATGGGTCTAAGCAGTAGTATGCATATTGAAATAAGTCTCTTCCATCTCACGTTTAATTTTCAATCTGCATTTCTGAAAAGCAAATCTGAACACTGAGCCACAACGAGCACATGCTCGAGACTGCATATTCATAAACAATTGGTGCCCACAGCCCTATCACCCTGAATGGGACCAGTCTTATCAGAAATAACTGATAAGTATATCTGCCGTCAATGAGCATTTCCACCTTGCCAGGGGGATACTGAGCACTCATCAAGTGATGCCTCATTCAAACCTCGAAACGACTCTGTGATGTGTGCACTAACGCTACTTCCGTGAGATGAGGAAATAAAGTCTTACGGAGTAAACTGGCTTGTTGGTGGTGCCAGAGCCTGTATTACTCATGAGTTTTGCCTCTTCCTCTGTGCAACTTGTACCCCCTGGTGACCCCATAGATTTAGTAAAATAGCAACACCCACAAAACTAAGGAGGCTCTGTGTTAATCAGGAAGGAGACAGATTCCATCAAAACTACAGCTCAAGAACGAGCTAGACACAAAACAAGGCCTGAGCGAACCTAGAATGATCAAGGAAATGGTTGCTAAAGACAGTCTGTTTGGATGCCCAATGATCCCTTGATTGCTGCCAACTGCTGTTGGTATACAAATGGAGACTGGTGTGAGCCTCAACATTTTGTTCACCAGTGAAGCAAATTAAATACTCTCTTTGAAATCTGGTTCACAATATCTATTTCTCCAGTCTGTACCAATCAGAATATAGTGGCTTGATCAGACCCCCCAGGAAACCCAGAATTGTGTTTGGACAAGTAGGGGGATCTCAATGTCTATTTACCTTGCAGTCTGCATTAAGCCCTGAGAATAGTTCTCTCCAACTGACGGTAGGTTTGTCTCTAATTGAATTAGCCTGGAGCCTCGGATTTCTCTCCCCATGCCCTTTTGGCATCGCCTGTGATAGAATGTAAGTCTATTCCTGCCAGCAACAGGTGCAGAATGGGGAAGAACACAGTTCCGTGGGTAACAGGCATGCGTATGTCTGGCAGATTTAATTAGGCACAGCACCCATTAACAGTTTCTGCAGATGTTCACAACAAATCAGCTGAACTCATTTTCTCACTCTACTTCTTGGTCTATTTTCTCTCTCCCAAGTGTATTGACTCTCCTCTTCATCTTAAGATGCCTACATGAGAGCAAGCTTCCCTCTGCTCCCAGAATCTAGATAGCTTGTCTCTTGTGTTATATTGAAGAGAAAGGGCTGCTTGTGGTTAAAGGGCTTTTTTTTTTTTTTTTTTTTTTTTTTTTTTTTTTTTTTTTTTTTTTTTTGTGGCCATGTCTACCTGCAGCCTGCAGCACGCACCATAGGCATACTGGTTTCTCTGAGACATACTGGTCCCCACAATCAAATTATCAGGAGGAAAAAAGTGGCTGCATTTGTCTGAGCTGCAGAAGCACTTGGCTAAATCAAGAGCTAGTGGTCCCAGATGTAAATGGTGTTGTTTAAAGAGTGCAGCTTATTCCACAAAGATGTCTGGAATTATACCGACATACACTAAAACGTTAGCATTTAAAAAGTTTTCTGTAGCCGTATTTGGTGGCACATGCCTTTAATCCCAGCACCCAGAAAGCAGAGGCAGGCCACGCTGGTCTGCAAAGCAAGTTCCAGGCCAACTAGGGCTACACAGAGAAAACCCGACTTGTGGGGGGAAAAAAAAATTTTTGTACCAGAGTAAAATGAAGACTTGAAGGAGGAAGGTGACCATTTGACCATTTGGGCACCTGTCACATTCTCATCACTAATGAGTCTGATTACCTTAGCTGTATAAATGTATGCATATCTGTGTGTATATATACATATTCACTGCACATACACATATACTGGAGATTAAACTCAGGGCCTTGGACATGCTAAGAACATATTCTATAACCGACCGACCCTCACCCCACCCCGGCCCCCAACACCCCAGCCAAGCTGCTAATTACGTGGTTCCGTGTCACCTTTCTCTCTGCCTTACGGGTGGAGCTTGGAGACATGATGCCGTGGCAACACCAGAATTTGACAGATCTCCTTTCCTTTCATTTGCATGGAAGTAGTATCGGACAGATAACAGTTATTATTCTGAGCTACCATAATTTCTCCCGAGGGCATATTTAAAACATCTTTAAATTGATGAAGGGATCTATAACACATCAACAGGGACACAGTAGGGAAGAGAAATCGAAAGTGCATTCTGTGTTGGCTGTTTTCCTTATCCTTCCCTCTGGATCTCTCTGAGGCCCAGATACCTGTGGGTGTCACCTTAGATTCTGGGAGCAGAGGGAAGCTTGCTCTCATGTAGGCATCTTAAGATGAAGAGGAGAGTCAATACACTTGGGAGAGAGAAAATAGACCAAGAAGTAGAGTGTGAGAAAATGAGTTCAACTGATTTGTTGTGAACATCTGCAGAAATTGTTAATGGGTGCTGTGCCTAATTAAAAGTAGATGAGTTTTTCTGATTGCCACCTAAAAGCTTTTCTTTTGTTAGTGCAGGGACTCGAACCTGTTCAAAGTGATGAAAATCAGTGTCACCGAGTGCTCAGCCCTAGAAAGAACATGCGTCAGCCTCCACTCCCAATTGGAAGAGGGGCTGGAGAGAATGTAAGGTAGAGGCTGGAGGGAAGCGCTGGGAAACGTTGGCTTCAGGACTTGACGTGGATGTGGTGTTCATGGACCCACAGCATCTGTGGTTGCCTACACAAGACCCTACATGGTCAGGCCAGTCAAAATTCTGGCATGGATGGGAGAGGGTCCAGAAGGCCCCCGTAAGGTCGGGGAGGAATTGTCATTTCTCTTTAGCGTTGTGGCCACTGGTAGGTTGTCCATACTCCAGTGGATGGGTCCACTCTCAGGTGCACGTGGACAGTGCCACTTAGACACAGTGAGATACACATTGTAAAAAGAGGACATGGAATAGGGACAGAAGATTTGGGGGGGGAGGAGCTAGATAGGAAAATAGGAGATAGGTGTGATTATACATATATGAAATTCTCAAAGAATAAATTAAAATAAATAAATACACTTAACCTCTCAGGTATATGAAAAACATAGCAGCTTCTGAGCTTTTTGTGAAGCAACACCACCATTACCTTCTTCCCATGTATAACAGCCACTGCTAAGTGCAGGTTGGGTTTGTGCAGAGTAAAGATCTGGGTCGACTTTTATTTCTCCACCTATTCATTATTGGTGTGTGTGTGTGTGTGTGTGTGTGTGTGTGTGTGTGTGTCTGTGCAAATGAGTGTGTGTATGGTGAATGTGTATGAGTATGGCCGTACACATGCCATGGAACACGTATGGAGATCGGAGCACAGCTCTTAGGTGTTGTTCCTATCACTATGGGATCTGGGTGTGGAGTTCAGGTCATCAGGACTACCCAGCAGGTGTTTTTACCTGCCAAGCCATTTTCCTGACCCTTATTTTTTTTTTCAAAATAGTATACTTTAAGAAAATGATTTGTTAAAATGAATGCTTTCTATGGTCTTTTTTAGGCTTTAAGAATGAGAAGTTGATGTGTGCCTTACTACGGGCATCTTTTATCTAGGCAACCCTCTGTTTTGAGATTGATGCATGGGCTCCCCTGGCCCCTCAGTGAATAGAGAGTTAAGGTTATTGTCACCATCAGCAAACAAGCCCTCCCTCCCACAGAAAGGGACATATTCTCTTTTGTCTTTAAAAATAAGACTCATAAAGACGGACTGGCTTGTACGCCAATTAATTTCATTCCTAACATTTTCAGTAACTACATGTATTAACTCACTATGAAAAAACACTTAAACACAAAATAGGCTGTTAAAACTTTCCAACAATATACAGCAAAACAAGCATGCTATTTTTTAAAGATTTACTTTTAATTTAATTTAATTTGATGTTTCATGATTTCATACATGAGCACTGCATCTACATCAGTCTTCCCCTTCTCTCTCTGACACCTCCCGTGTGCCCTCTGAGTCCTTAATTCATGATCTCTTCTTCTTCTATTATTATTGGTACACACACCCACAGACCCACCCCCACACATGTAAACACAATCTATTTAGTCCATTTAGCATTGCTTGTATGTACATGTGTCCAGGGCTGACCACTTGAGACTGGAAAACCTATGTCCATTATCTGTCTGCAGGGGTTATTCTGGTCAGCACATATAAATTGTACAGAAAGTAACATCACCACTTATACAGGAAGCTGTTTTCTCCCTTATTTTTCAAGGATAGTTAAATATACGTACAAATCGACCTGCTTAAATAGAGGATACCATAGCTCTGGGGCAAGAGATATTTAAAAATATTTCGGAGACCAGTGGCTTATATATATATTTTTTAATGCCCTCTAGGATGCGGGTTTCCTTAAATCCAATGCTAGAAGAGAAGAATGTTAATGTGATAGTTTGTATATCTCATGCCAAATGCATGCTAAATGGCTGGACTATAAATGGTCACAATGTAAGCATGCAACACATGTAGTCTGGAGGCCTGATGGGATGTATAGAGACAACATTTGTTCTGTACCTCTGACTTCTCGTAGGAATCCATGATTCCCATCAAGTGAGAACCAAAGAGACGTCTGTCTTTGCCAGGCCTGTTGATATTGGGATGATCTCAGCCCCAAGCTCCCCTCTCCAGCCACTTCTGTTTTCAAGCTCCACCGTGTCCCTCTACAAAGCTGGCCGCAGACCAGGGCTGGGAACGATTTGGCAAAGAATGGCCCTCTTCTGTGGGATATCCCAGAGGTGACCCAGATTGAGACCACAGGCATTCCTAGGAGGCTGACCCGACCCTGGGAACTCTGGCAGTTGACACAGGGGTCGGGAACTGATGTCCCTCGGAGGCCTGTGGTGCTCTTCTATGACCCCATCCCACTGGGCGGCTGTCAACATCACAGTGGACAGGCGTTTTGACTAGAAACCTGCCTTATTGTGAGAGGTTGCACTGGGGTGGAAGGAACATTTTCATAAAGAGATCTGCTAGAGGGTTGCTTGGGAAATGACGGAGGGTGTGATTTGTGTGCTCCAGGTTATTCTTCATTAGATTTATGTCCTCATCTTTCTGAAGATTGAGATCAAAAACTATTTTTTGTTCTTCTGCTGTAGACAAGGGACATCACAGGTGATTCATCTCCCACCCCGTCTTCCTCCCAGTAAAATGCAATGTTGTCGAGGTCATTTGGGCCTCGTTAGTGTTCATTTTCCGCATCATAAGAAAAGAACCACTTCCCCTTTGCGGCTGTGTTTGGCATGACACATAAGCCTCTGTGGACCTTTCTAAAGAAAAGGAATTAAGTCTTGGAAGTCACTTTAGTAGACTTCTTTTCTACCCTACCAGGTTCCTTTATCTGTCTCCTTCTAAGTCAGACACAAATGTAGTATGTGTGTGCTTGGGTGTGTGTGTGTGTGTGTGTGTGTGTGTGTGTGTGTGTGTGTGTGTGTATGTGTGTGTGATTCCAGCCTTCCCTGGCAATTCAGAAGAGAAAGGACACATGCCCTGAGGATGGAGAAATGGCCTTTGAACCTGCTTGGTTACCTGTTATGCTCCCAGGTGAGCAATTATTTATCCATCGTCAATGTGTTTAATTCCACACACACAGCACAGGATGTAGGTATGAACCTCCTTTCTGGTAGAAACCCCAAGAAGGATCTAGGGAGTTGGCATTCTCTGCAATGAGTTTTCAGGACATTCACCTGCTCCCTGAGACATTTCAGGGGGAAAGTACATCATAGGACGGACTGATCAATTATGAAAAAGCAAAACTCCTAAAACTCCAAGTCACCTCCATTTTATCCAGGACACTCAGATGCCCTAGGGAGGATGCCACTCAGCTTCCCAGGCCCTACAGATGAACACCACTCTCACAGTCCAGCTTACCCCAAACCCTACCCACCAGTTTAGCTTGCCTCCCCCACCATGACTGGCATCTGGTCTGCTCAGACCCCTCAGTAGAAAAGTTTCAATGCCCATCCTACAAAGTTTGTCATGGTCAGAAGTTTGAGGGATCTCTAAAAAAAAGTTCGTAATAAAACTAGCAACATGGACAAAATAAGAATCTAGACAGCCATGGTTGTGCAGACCTCAGTTTCAGCACAAGGCTGAGGCAGGAGAGCATAAGTTCAAGGCTGACTCTGCTCACAAAGGCAGATCTTGTCTTAACACAACTCACCCAAAGGAGTTATTGATGCTTTATTTGAGCTCAGACTAAATAAATACATGTGTAACAGGCATTTTTATTGGTAATAAGGAGTAACACAACTAAAATATTTTATACATACATTAATGGATTGCTCTACATTACTATTATTGTGCCTGTTTAAGAAAACATAAGCACAAATTCATCTAACAATCACGTTGACTTAACAAAATTAACCACTGGCCAAAACTATCTTTTAAAATAGCAGTAAACACTCGATTATCTTACGGTTTCTTCACATAGTTACATTCCTGAGTCAAGATTGAATCAACAGACTTGTTTGTATCACTTCTTGGAAGCTGCTCAAAAGAATTAAAATCAGCTTATTATAAATACCTACAAATCCATGTTTATTGCTGTTCTAGTCACCATAGCCAAGTTACAAAGTCAGCCTAAGTGTCCATCCATGGACAAATTGGGAAGGAAAATATAGACCATATAAACGACGAGGTTTTGTTCAGCCATGAAGGAAATAAACATCATGTCTGTCATAGTGCCTGTCATCTGCAGGAAAGAGGACCGAGGTAGAGGTTGTCGTCTTTAGCAAGACGAGCCAAATTCCAAAAGAACAACACCATTTACTTTCTACTATATGCATAATTTAGAGGGAGGGGGAGGAACACAAATATAAACAGAGGACATCTAAGTACATGAAAGAAGGAACGGAGGAAAGAGAAAAAGGAATAAGCAAAGATGATGACGGGATAGGTAGAATTATTTATACGTGTGTATGAAAATGTCACATTAGAATCATTTACCTTGTATAGATCACATGTACCAATAATAGTTTAAAGATTGATCTAGTGGGAATTTTTGTGGAGCTAAACAGTTCACCACATGTGAAGTCACGTTGGTAAAAATACTACATTAATAACACCAGTGAAAGAGATTCTACACATTTCTCCTTCGACACTCTAATTTCCTTAACGTCTTCAGTTTTCCTGTGTAATGATCCACAAGGAATAAAGTCAAGACAACAAAGAGGATCTGTTCTCAAGCAGTACATAGAATTTATCAATTATTTGATAAGCAAATAAAAGATCATAACCAGAGATCCAACTATGAAATGGGAAATGTTTAATATAAACAAATGTCATATTAGCTTTAGAAATGGAAATGTTCAATGTCATTGCCTGAAAAATAACATAAAAATAAATGTTCAATTCAAAATAAAAATTTTCTGGTACGCAAAAGACTAAAACGTCAGCATTAAATAGACTTCTTCTTAGTAAAATGTTTATTCTTGAACTTAAAGGGTATGTGACTATATGGAGATTACCCCCATTTTCTTATCTAACTCATTTGGTTAGTAAGACCACAGAAGTAAAAGCAGATGAATAAGGCACTAAATAAAATAATAAAATATGAGGGGAGCTTTCAAAAATAGTAGATCTTTTTTATTCTCTTTCTTTTCTTTGCTTCTTGAATGATGTCAAGTCACAAAGGCTCTGCAGGATTCCCTCAATGGATGCGCAGCCAGGGACCAGCCTGCTCTGAGGCCTCCAGGACCAGGAGGGCTCCACACTTTCCCAGCCCCGCAACACCCCCACCTTGTTTCCCAGTGGAGTGTGCTCTCAAGTGTGACCCCAGCCGGCTCTGCCCTCAGAGCCGGACAAAAGTGCTAAGTGGTCAGTTTCAGACTAAGCAGCTCCATAAAACAGACACACGCGTCTTTAAAAGCAAGGCGACATAAAACTGTACATGTACATGTAATCGATGGCTTTATTCATATAAGGATGCATCAAAACAGTGAGGAATTATTCCTGGATGAATAGGTTCATATCCTCTATGTCTACAACTCAGTGAGGCAGCCAATTTATCTGACCAGAAAAAAAAATCACAGATACAATGAAATTCTCATTAGTTAATGAAAAGGAAATATATCAGAATATGAAAAGCAAAAACTTAGAGAACAGTCCAGTTGAGTTATGGTCTACCTCCCATCCCCACCCCATACTGGTGCAGACACTCACGGGCCTTGTTCCTCTGGGTATTAGATATGTGGACAATATTTTTGCAACATCATTTTCTGTTATTCCCGTTCCTAGTTCAGAACTTGCAGACAAAGGGTCTAAACTCAGCCTGGAACCCTGGAAGAGAGTCACATCATTATCCATGAAGCAAGTCAGCAGTTTACAACTGCAGTCATTTATTAGACAGTAAGACCAACGACAATAAGGTGTTTTGTGTCTATTATTAATTCATAGTCAGCTCGGTCCAAAGCATATACAGCCTTTGGCTTCTTGCCTGACTGCACAATAGTACATGAGTTAGAGTTGAACGGGTTGCCCATTTTCCTTAGTGTTGTTTGCATGAATTGGAAGATGTAGCAGGATTTAAAGATGCAGTTATATCAAGAGATAGACTTTCTTACTCTGCCTCAGTCTACTCAGTACACATCACTTTTAAAATTGGAACCCATGATGCCACTTTGGGGACAGTAACCTCACCGTCAAAAATGCTAACTCCTACCAGTCAGCTGCTTACCAGCCTTCCAGGGGCCCCAGAAAACTCCTTCGGGTCTGTCAAGGCTTTGGCTAACTGCCCATTCAGCAGGCATACCGAGGCTCCCGAAACCCACCCAGCACATTGCCCTGTTGAAGGTGGCAGGCAGTAACAGCGCCTGGTGTCCTTGCTTGGAGTTGAGCAATAAAGTGTTATTCTGGCTGTGCCCAGCTTCAGCCTGGGGAGGAACAAATAGCTTCCAGAAGGCCTTGCATATGATTATCCAGAGCCAATGAGCAACCTTGGACAAAGCTGTGGTTGCCAACAGAGCAGATGTGTCTGAAGTCTGCATCGGTTCATCTGGTGACCTCCTGAAATCAGCGGAAGATTTATATTGCTAATTATAGACTTCGCCTCTAATTTAGTTGTCCCTCTCTTCATTAAAAAAAGAATGTGGATGCAGTCATAGTTTCAAAAGCCAATGCTACTTTCGAAAGGATGTCATCATTTTTGAGGGGGTTGCAGACCACAGTTTAGACTCTCTTGAGATAATCCGACCAAGTACATATGCACAGACTGCTCTTTACAACAATATACCGATTATAGAGCTCAGAGCAGTTTTTAAATTGGACTTTGATTGGAGTTTAGTGTTCACTGTAACTTAGAAGTTTGAAAAATGCACTAGAGCTGACTGACATTGATGCCGTCACTGCGTACTTGTTATGGAGACAAGAGACCATGGGCGAGAGTAGAGGATGACCCAAGCCAGATGACAGTGATTGACTGTTGGAACTGATTTCTTGTTGCTGGGGCAAAACGTCTCTAATAAGAAACTTGGAAAGTTACTTAAGGGCAGACTCCACACCCAGCAGTGCATGCCCAACACAAAACAAACTGAATGGCATTTTGTATCACATCTTTGTATCATAATATTTTGTCAGAGCGTAAGAAAAACACAAACACCTTATAGGTCTTTTTCATGTATATGTCAGTTTCCAGTTTTGTGCTTTTTGTGGGATTTCTTTGTGTGCAAACATGTGTTGTTGTGTATATATGTATTTCTCTGGCTTTTTCTCTGACTCTTTTTCTTCTGTTTATCTTATCCTATTTCAGTGTGTTCCTTTTTATTTTATTTCATTCTATTTTACTATTACTTTTCAAATTTTATTTTCTACCGAGAGAAAGGAGGAAGGAAGGAAGGAAGGAAGGAAGGAAGGAAGGAAGGAAGGAAGGAAGGAAGGAAGGAAGGAAGGAAGGAAGAATAGATTTGGATGAGAGAAGTGGACAGGATCTGGGAGAGCTGGGGGAAACCATAATCAGAATACATTGGGTGACAACATCTTATTTTCAATCAAAGGAAAGCCTTTATTTTGCCTCATGGTTCAGAGAATACAGTCCATTGTGGCAAGGGCAGCATGGCTGGAATGTCAAGTATCTAATCACACTATCTCTGCAGTCAGGAAGGAAGGGGGTGGGGAGGGATGGAGGAATGGGGGGATGGGAGTGATGAGGGGGACGGGGTGGAAGCTCGTGACCCACATGCTTTATCCCTTTTACTTGGTCTGAAAACCCTACTGGGATGAATGCTTCCTTCCATATTCAAGGTGGGTCTTTCCTCCACAGCTAATCCTCTTTGGAAATCCCTTCACAGAGATACTTGGAAGTCTATACTCTAGGTGACTCTAAATCTTGTGAAGTTGACAATCAAAACTACTAACAGAAGTCCTTCCCGTCTCAACTTGTCACCCGAGCACTTTAAACCTCTTTACATCATAGCATTCCTCCTCTGGTCCTATTAAAAAAAAAAAAAAGGTGTCTCATAATACAAAATGCATTCAGTTTCTATGGGAGACTCCCCAGGATCTTAACAGTTCTGGCATTGTTTTTAAAAGCTCTACTGTCAGTCTGGATAATAACCAGTGACCAGAGAGAGCATAGGCCTCAGGAGAAAACCTAATAGTGCTATTTTGCCAAATGAACATGGTACCAGCCTGCTTCCTAAATACTTATCTTCATACCCATAGATCAGTGCAGCTCTTTTTGCAAGGGGTTGGCCATTAACGCAGAAACTTGCAGCTGATAGAAGTATAGAGAATAAGTAAATGTGGAGTGATCAGCCCTAAATGGGATATTTATATCACACTACTCTCCTTGAAGTTCAGGGAATATCATGGGAGGAGGCAGAGTGTAAGAGTCCAAAGTTAGGCAAGACTCCAAGGGCAGAAAATGCCTTCTGGATATGATAGGGTCATTAAACTCATGAAGTCATAGCAGCTATGGTTACCTTAACAAGACCTGTATATACTCATCCAGTCAAAACGGATGAAGGAAGGGAAATAGGAAGTCTACTCTTAGCTGGGGAATTATTGTTAACTGGAGGTTATTGAAGTTGGTTTTTGATTTTTCTTCTGGATGTGGCCCTGGTGGGTTGCCCATGCTCCAGGGAATGGCCCTGTATTCAAGCAAGTGTAGGTAGCACTGATTGAACTCAATAGATTGTTTTTTAAAAATAGAGAGGACATGGAGTTGGGAGGGGGATAGTGTGGTGGAGGGTCTGAGAGGAGATGGAAGAAGGGATATGGGAATGGATATAACCAAAATACATTGTATGTATGTATGAAATTACCGAAGAATAAATAAAATATACTTTAAAAAAACAACAAATGAAGTAAAAAGCTGAAAGTCTGTTCATAGATTGGAGGCAAACTGTAAGTTCCTGTAAAATGCTTTACTTAAATAAAAATTTTCACCCCTCCAATATACAACCACAAAGGATAAGCATTCTCATTCTAAAACGGAGGCGTGGAAGTTCCACTCTACGCCTGTAGTGTACTTTGGTCTAAATCCCACAGTCCTAGCGTTTCCAATATCTTGCAGTCTCCATTACAACATAGGCTTTACCTTCCCAGTTCCCTTCAGTGGCCTTCTAGGACCTTCTTGTAAGAAATCCCATTCTGCCCATGCATTGTTTGGCCCCCAGCAGCTTTCTGGAACTTTGGGGCAAGCCTCTATGAATCCATCACTCCTAAATTTCTCAGGTCTGCAAAAACAGTACCGTATAGATGATGCTGCAAAGTTCTGCTTCCCAGCTTAAGATGCTGCAGCCTCATCCCTTTCTGGGGACACAGCTGCAGTGACCCGTGCGTGCCCTGGCAAGCTAAACCTGAGAAATCACTTTCTACTCTGTAGTTTTTAAGTCTAGAACCCTTACAGCAGCCTTCTCAGCTCCTTCCAAATAATTTTAATGGTGGTTTGTGACCTGGGGGCACATTTCCCATGGTCCCTGTGAAGAGTGAACCGCTTCTCTTTAATTGTTCTAATATGTCTAACCATTGTAGCTGCTTTTTCCTGCTCTGTGTGCAACTTCAAGCTTCATCTTTTTGGACTGCACACTGTCTTTCTGCTTTCTCTCCTTGTATATATGACTAAGAGCAAGAAGCAATAAGTAAGCTGCAACTTGGATGTGACGCATCGCTTTGCAATCTCTTCCAGCAAAAAAATCTGCAGTCTCAGAATTCATCCTCGCCCAAGTTTTCAGGACGTAAGAGGAAAGTAGCTAGACTTTCTTGCCATGATGTGATGTGAACAGCCTCAAACCCAGTTCCTCAAATAGTCTTTGTTCTTCTCTTCTATCATTCAAGCACAGTATTTGTCATCTTCCTTTCTGAGTATTATGGTCTTCCACACTCCCCCTGAAGGACCCATTAAGTCCTGTTTACTGCATTCTGGGGATTCTCTCACCCATAGATACAAATCCTCACCATAAGCTGGTCTCAGAGGCCTCCAAACCCACCACAAGGTTTATCACAAAAATTACTCCACTCTTGGTACCAGTTTCCCACATCAGCACATCAGTAACTTTTATTGTTGGCATCACCCAATGTGTGACAAAAAAAAAAAAAAAAGATACCCTGAGGAACGAAGGCTTTACTTGGGTTTGTGGCTCATCGAATACGGTCTGTCGTGATAGAGAGGGCACAGTAAAAGGAACATGAAGAGGTTGGCCACATTGCTTCCATAGTCAAGAGCCAGAGAGGAGTGCATGCTGCCATACCATTTGCGTTCTTTTGGTTCAGTCTGGAGCCCTAGCCCATGGGATAGTGACCCCACTCTCCCTAATTAATCCTCTTAGGGACCATCTTCACAGACACACCCACGAGTTTGTCTCCTGGGAAATTCGACATTGCAGCAAGTTGATGGTCAGGATAAATCATCACACAAGTATTTGTGAACACTGTTTAAACCAGGGAGATTTTCTTCATCTACAGAAACAGGAAAAGGAGCAAATCCACAAAACTTTCTAAAATTCTGTGGGGGGAAGGATGGACTTGTTTTTCTAACCATTTGTTGGCTTGCCTGTAGAATTGCTTTACATGGGTTCAGATTGCCCACACATGTTTATATCATGTCCATCAACATGAGAACCACTCCTTCTCTGTTTGCCTTGAACCATGAAAGCACAAGCTGCCTGTTTCTTAAATAAAATTCTCCACGAAAGACACACCCTCACCAAAAAAAGAAGGAACATAATTCACTTTTAGACAATGAATTTGCTGTTGCATTACAAACAAAAACAAACTGTAAATTGCGCACTAAACTTATACTCCCATATTTGGAGAAGGGGTGGCTCAAATTCCATAGACAGTGTATGGTAGATATATGGGTAGTAGGGCCATGTTGAATCAGAAATATTTTTAGGTATTATGGTAAGGACTGTGCATTTTTTACATCAGAGGTGCTTAAGGAGATTTTTAAAAAATTTTTAATACAAAGCCCATAAACCAAGTAGTAGTAGATTTCTTTTATTTTAGAACTTACATTATTTGATATGGTTAATATTACTTCAAAGTTCAGTTGGGTTTTGACTTGAAAAAAAAAACTACATTGTCTTTGGCATGGTTGTTAGCATTAGGTGTTTTCTGGTAAAGGAACAGCTGCCATTAACCTAGTGATGTTGTGGGCCTCTGTGTATGGTCACAACCTAGACTCTAATCTACAAAACATGAACCAGATTGTCAACATGGAGATGGCCGCAAACCAGTTATTTCCCAATCCCAGAAGAATTTGTTGTCAAGGACTTGCCTGTGTCTGAAAGGAATGTTGTCTTGTTTCAGAACCGAAATTTTCCGACAAGTCAGAGCATGAGCCATCTGAAAGGAAAGACCTTTTTGTGTTTTTCTCACAAACATGCTCAGACACAGCTTTCCTTTCAGCTAATTAAGCTGTTTTAAAGAAAACTGGTCAAACAGTGACATCCTAGTGGGGAGCCTTGGAGTCAATTGCGTGATACAGAAAGCAGGACACCTCGAGGACCACTTGACTATTGTGCTTTCTGGCTGAATATTTTCTACTTGGTCAATGCTACCAGAGTGACCCCATACAATGGGGAGAATTCAAAGCCACTGACCTGGGGAGATGCCATTAAGAAGGCGGTCACAGAATAAGATTTCATGGTCACAAGCCAAACTTACTCTCTCCTACCAAGTCCTGAAGCCTACAATATTTTGAATGTATGTTTTCTTCCTATCATTAGCATACTGCTAAAGCAGCTAAATTTAAAGAAGAGCACAGCCATGGGGAGTGCCCAACATCAAATTCACTTTCTTTTTCATAAGAGAAGTTGTTGGGGGAAAAAAAAGCCACCTCCTAGATTAATGCTGTCCAATAGCTACAACACGTTTCTCTTAGCCCAACACACAGTAAGAATAATGGATCCTCTTCCTCTGTGAAATGTTAGTGAAACAAACTCCTATTATCCTTCAATCCAATGGACATACAGCTAGTGTTCTGACATTTCTCCAAGCTGAAGCAAAAAGAAAACAGTGAATTTTTCTGTAAATAGTTGCAAGATTGTTGAAAATGTTTTTCCTTTGTACTTTTTTTTTTGTTTTTTTTGTTTGTTTGTTTGTTTGTTTGTTTTTTGTTTTTTTGAGACAGGGTTTCTCTGTGTAGTTTTGCACCTTTCCTGGAACTCACTTGGTAGTCCAGGCTGGCCTCGAACTCACAGAGATCCACCTGGCTCTGCCTCCCGAGTGCTGGGATTAAAGGCGTGCGCCACCACCGCCTGGCTCTTCCTTTGTACTTTTTTAAACCCCAACACATCAGATCAAGCAGTGAAGGCAGAAATGGGTGCTTTGAAACTCTGAAAATTTTTAATAGGGTTTTTTTTTTTTTGCATTAATTGAAAAGCTATTCATTGTTTATTACCATGGTGTTCTTATGCACAATGCTATTTTTTTTAATATGAACAATACTATTCTGGAGCTAATGACAATGAAAGTCATGTGTCCTGGTGTCCTCTTGTAGAAACTAAGTGCTGGGGGTTTCAATAGGATAAAAGAAACTGGAGAAATAGTTCAAGACAGAAGGGGCAATGACTGAGTTGTATCTTCCAGCTATTCTTCAACAAGATAGTTCATGATTACATCCATATTTATGTGGAGAAGGTATTAAGTTTTCTTTTGATTCTTATATACCCAACTCGTCCCTCCAACAGGCAACACACAGATATGAACCATTTATTAACAGCGATGAAGGCCCACCTTTGCCAGGTGTCTAAGATTTAGGGGAGAGTTACTGATGGCAGATTGTCTTATTGTTATTTAAAATTAAGGGGAAAGCTGGAGTACCTAAGTTGCCTAGGCTCATGTTTCCACTTCTTCACCTCTTGCTGTGTGGCCTTAAGCATAGTAGTACATAGATAAGAAATATGGGTTAATTTAAGTTATAAGAGCTAGTTAGAAACAAGCCTAAGCTATTGGCCAAGCATTTATAATTAATAATGAGTCTCTGTGTGGTTATTTGGGAGCTGGCTGGTGGGACAGAAAATTCCACCTATAAATTATATTTCAACTTCAAAAATATATATATTTTTAAAAAAAGGATCATGCTTTAAGAGCTGTTGGTCATGACAATGTGTCAGATATGTTTCACCCAGATTATTATTTATTATTATTATTATTATTATTATTATTATTATTATTTGAGACAGGCTTTCTCTGTGTAGCCCTGGCTGTCCTAGAACTTACTCTGTAAAATAAGGCTGGCCTTAAACTCAGAGTTAAACTAACTGCCTTAAACTAACTGCCCCTGCCTCCCAAGTGCTGAGATTAAAGGTATGTACCACTATGCCTGGTTCACATTTTTATAACTCTTAACCTTTATAAAACTCTACAGAGCTAGATCCTTCTCTCTCTTGAAAGGCCTAGGAACTTAATGTTCACAGACTCTTGTGAGCTCTTCTATTGCCACAGATCTCTGACAGTAGCTCAGTTTGTCTGACTTTAAGTCTGTATTCTTTTTTTTTTTTTTTTTTTGGTTTTTTCAAGACAGGGTTTCTCTGTGTAGCTTTGCGCCTTTCCTGGAGCTCACTTGGTAGCCCAGGCTGGCCTCGAACTCACAGAGATCCGCCTGCCTCTGCCTCCCGAGTGCTGGGATTAAAGGCGTGCGCCACCACCGCCCGGCAAGTCTGTATTCTTAATTATATCTTTCTCAAAAAGACATCATGATAGATATTTTTGTCTGACCATCACTATACACTAAAACAGAAAGAGGAAATAAATTCTCAAGATCTACCTTTACTGAGCAGCTCTGTTCACATGTTCACAGATTATCCTTTATGTTATTATTTATGTTATCCTTTATGTTATTATTACACAGATACAGGGAAGGAATCACAATCAAGGGAAATCTCCAGTTTTCACCTTCCAATGGCCAGTCCTCTGTTCCTACCCTGTTTACCCCCATGAGATGCCACCCAATAGGAAGACTGGAAGACAGTCTTCAGAGATCAGACTTTAAGGACATAGCAGAGGACAGGAAGGTGTGTGGGTCTGCAGCATGTGGGAACGAGCAAAGAACAGCCAGACACATGCTTCTCCCACTAAATGAGGTCATGGAAGCTCCTTTTTCTTAACACAGAAAGAACAAAATGTTGGAAAGAACAATAGATTATTCTAGATAATTGGATATTTTGCTACAAATAAGTCACTTAAATGAAATATTTAAATTGTTGAAAGAGTTTATTAAACCCCTGAAACATGATCCATATTTTTTGCTACCCATCAGTCCCTTGTAATGAAAATTAGGTCATTTACTTAGAAAAATGAAGAAGCTACATCCCATTACTACAGTGTGAGGAATGTGTGAAGTAACTCCATCATTTAGTATCCCGTACTTCCTGAGCAACTGAAGTGACTTTAAAGGTGAAGATGTCTGAACTGTTCTGATGGAGACAGAATATTTCAGGAGATCACACTGTTAGTAAATAAGCTTTCTTATAATTGACAAAATTACGAATGCGTGCACACACACACACATACACACACACACACACACACACGGGGGGGGGGGGCGGAGAATAATGTTATGCTTTGAAATACATTGTAGAGTTGTTGAATGCACTAATTAACAACATATATATATATATCAGTCAAACATGTACCTATTCTCTTAGTGGCTGGAGAGATGGCTCAGAAGTTAAGAGCAATTTCCATAAGACCCAGTATGGTGATATTTTATTTGTACTAAAATGTGATTTTATTTGTATGTTAATAAATAAAGTTGCCTGGGAGTCAGAGCAAATAGCAAGCCATAGCAGAAGCTGGGTGGTGGTGGTGCACGCCTTTAATCCCAGCATGCTAGACAGATCTCTGTGTGTTCAAGGACACAGCCAGCATTGGAGACACATGCCTTTAATCTCAACACCAACCATAGAAGACCTGGAGGTCTGTATAGACGGGCAGTGACGAGGAGGTCATGTGGTTGGGTTTACAACCAATGAGAAGGCAGACTAGAAAGTCAACAAAAAGGACAAACACCCAGGATGTAGGTCTCTTGCGGAGGAGGACAGCAGCGGCAGTGAAGGGTAAGGTTTTTAGCTCTTAGCTTTTGCTCTGACCTCTTGGGCTTTTTAACTTTGCTATTGGCTCTGTGTTTTTTATTTAATAAGATGGTTACATCTACATCTGGTGCCCAACGTTCGTGGTACAAATTCATGAAAAAGCCGCTTGCCTGTGGCCTTGCGGGCCCCTGCCCAGACCCGAGCTACCCTCAGCCAGTTGTGGTGAAGCACACTGGTTGGATTTGCTGAAGGAGGCAGGAGGATCCCGAGTTTGAAGCCGGCCTAGGAAGCTTGCTAAGGAGAAGCTTTGGCCGGGGCCCAGCCACAAATGGTGGCAGTGGGATCGTGGAGGCAGTGACTGCTGCTCCCAGTTGCTGGCTGCTTCTCATCGTGTTGGTGACTGCGGTGATGCTGCTACCTGGGACAAAGGGTTTACTGCTGCTGGTTCAGAGAAGAATTGCCAGGACCATCGTGTTACAAGAAAGCATCGGCAAAGGTCAGTTTGGAAAAGTTTGGCAAGACAAATGGTGGGGAGAAATTGCTGTGAAGATTTTCTCTTCTAGGGAAGAATGTTCATCGTTCCAAGAGACAGACCTTTATCAGACTGTGATTGCTCCAAACCACAGAGAAGGCACCAAAAAAAAAAAAAAAAAGTCTGCATGGAACCATGACCACACCTAACAGCAACTTTGAAATCTTCAAAAAGATGGCAGGAGCCCACAATGACGATTCCAAATGGACTATGGTAAATCCATTAAGCTGATTAACACCACGGAAAGAATGACTTTGGACTACAAACTGCTTAGGACAATTTTGAGATGGCTAGCTGAGATGATCCAGCCTGACAGACTACTTGAACAAGGACTTGAGACAAGCCCTGCACTTTCTCATTATGCAGCAGCTGAACAAATGATACAGGACTTGACAACCTAAAAATTTTCTTTTCAGGATTCCTTAAAGATGTCTTTGCCCCTAGAAAGCGGGAAGTAATTTTAAGAAAGAAACGCCCATATTCCCAAGAAGTGGGGTGGGTAGTTTTTGGTCATTTAATGAGTTTTGGATATTGTCATTGTTTGTGATGGTTGGTTACAAGTTGTTAAATGTTAATGGTCAGGAAAAAAAGCTGAACAAAGAGATTAGATTCAGAGGTTTTGTTTAAAAAAGAAAAAAGAGAATATAGATATGAGGTAGATCATTGAATCTATTCTGAGAAAAAAGATAAAGGAATAATAGGATAAATGGGTAGATCACTGAATCAACACTGAAAAGAAAAAGGGGAAGATATAAAAATGACAAAAGGCAGATTATTGAATCTATTATGAAAAGAAAAAAGAGAGAATATGAATATGATAAGATAAAAAGGGAGATTATTGAAAATACTTTTAAAAAGAAACTACGTGTTTTACATCGGATACGTAATGAAAATTTTTTGTTTAAGTTTATCAAATGTTACTGGACTGGACATTGTTAATATATATAATGGAGTTTTTTGTCTGAATCTGTCAAATGTTAATGGACTAGACATTGTTAATGTAATTTTTGACTGTATATATTGTATATACTTATTGGATAGTTTTACTTGTATTAGTTATAAGCTTTTTTATTTTTAGACAAAAAAGGGGAAATGTGGTGTTATTGTGTCACCCAAAATATTGTGTACCCTAATAAACTTATCTGGGGTCAGAGAACAGAAAAGCCACTAGATACTTAGGCTAGAAAATGTTGGCACTCGTGCCTTTAATCTTAGCATTCCAGAGACAGAAATCCATCTGGGATCTCTGCAAATTCAAGGCCACATTGAAAATAGCCAGGCATGGTGACTCACGCCTTTAATCCCAAGGAGTGATGGTAGAAAGCAGAAAGGTATATAAGGTGTGAGGACCAGAAACTAGAAGCATTTGGCTGGTTAAGCATTTGGCTGGTTAAGCTTTTAGGTTTTGAGCAGCACAGTTCAGCTGAGAGCCATTCGGATGAGAACTCAGAGGCTTCCAGTCTGAGGAAACAAGATCAGCTGAGAAACTGGCCAGATGAGATTAACAGTGGCTTGTTCTGCTTCTCTGATCTTCCAGAATTCACCCCAATACCTGGCTCAGGTTTGATTTTATTAACAAGACCTTCTAACAATTCATGCTACAACCCAGGTTCAGTTCCAGCACCTATATTGTGGCTCACAACTATATGTAACTCCCATTCAAAGGAATCCAAAATGGCCTCTTCTGGTCTCTGCAGGCACCAGGCACACATCTGGTGAACAGACATACATGCAGGCAAAACACCTACATAAATTAAAAAAATAAAAGAAAAAGAAAATGACTAAAGAGTTTTTAAAAACTGAAAAAAAAATCTTTTTAAAAAATATAGTCTTTTAGACATTTCTAACTACACAGTGCATTGTTACTGCCTATTATAATACCATACAATAGATCTCCTGACCATATAGTCTAAATGAGGTTTTGTATCCTGAATCTACATGTCTTCAATACCCCCTCAAATATATCTTAAACAATAATTGGATGCTGTTATTTAACATCTAAAGGAACAATATAGTATGTTGTGTAAAATTCTTGGTTGCTTCAAATAAAAGAAAAGGCCAGTTCTTCTCTAAAGCATGGTGATAGATAGAAAAATCTCCAATAGATTTCTCTCAAACAGTGAAGTGCTGTGGAACAACCTTTGTACACTGTAAATATGTTTTACTCTCATTGGTTAATAAAAAGCTGATTGACCTGTATTTGGTCAGGAAGAGATTGGTCGGGAGAGCTAGACTAGGAGGATGCTGGGAAGAAAAAAGACAGTCTGGGGATTCCCAAGCCAGACACAGAGGAAGCAGGATGTGTACAAAATGAGGTAACAAGCCATGAGCCACGTGGTAGAGCTTAGATAAAAAAAAATATGGATTCAAGTTGTAAGAGCTAGTTAGTAACAAGCCTAAGCTATTGGCTGAGCATTTATAATTAATATTAAGTCTCTGTGTGGTTATTTGGGAGCTGGTCAGCAGTCCCAATGAAAAACTCTGCATATAGTGAAGTAGGCTCAGCATGCTACAATGCATTTGAAACTCCACACTTCTGCTGCAATCTCCAAGACACATTTACATATCATGTGACACATGCCTTTGCTCAGTTCCTTGACTTCTTTTGAACATAGAACTATCTCGTTTTATTGCTTGAGAATTCATACATGCCTGTAATGTGTTTTGCTCAAATCCATTCCCACCCACTCACCTCAATCCCCCCCCCCATCCCACCAACAGTTTTCCCTCTCAAGATATGCATTTTTTTTTAAGCTCACTGAATCCACTCAGTGCTCCCTGCATGAGCCTGGGTGTAAGACTACTCTTCATGGTGGCCTTCAAGTCTTAGCAAGAAGACTCAGCTCAGGTAGTCAGGTACTTTGCTTCATGTACAGACACAGCCTGCATTTCCATAGGCCCTCTCCATGAATGTCCCAAACACTCAAATGCAACTTGTAGTCCTTCATCCAACCTTATTTTCTTAAATGAATCTCAATAAAAATTCTTTCACCAATGTGATGCCACCATTTTCCAAGATGCCTCATGACCTCTAACTCTTTCACCAAGAGATTTCACATCTAATATATATACTACATATGTATATGTATATGTATATATACATATATATATTGTGTCTGTGTGTGTGTTTTCTCCCCCATGCCATAAAAAACAATATCTGAAGATAAAGGTTGTATCTCATTTCCATTGTACATTCATATAAGATAGAAAAAAAAGGCAACTGTTTAGAATATGACTAAAAAATTTATGAGACAGAGAAATATATTTCTAACAAACCTATTTGGAGGAAATCAGATGAAATAGATGTCTTCTTACCACAGTAAATGTGTTTTTGAATTTCAGCAGACAGGGTGATTACCATATGATTTTTGTTCCTTTGTCTCTTTCCCTTCTTTTCCCCTCCGCTGAATCTCAGTTAAATACTGAAATCCTGTTGCCCGTGGGTGCTGTCTTCCCTTTACCCACACACTGAACACAACAGCTTTCCGGGGGAACTCACCATCAACCGGAGGACCGGGAACTTTCAGGGACTATTTGGGGAGCTTTCAAGGAGACTGGGTGTTTTCGGAGACTTGGTTAAATCACCTTTGATGTAAGGGAGGGAGAGGAGTGGTCCGTGGTCCTGCTTCCTTGGCCATTGTGACTTCTCCTGTGTAGTTGCATGTTAAACATGATGGCTTGCTGTATAGAAGCCATGTGTTGTCATAATGTAACATCATTAAACAAAGTGTTTAGAGCAGTTTTAGCTGAGCCAGAACATGAACAACAAAACCTGCCAATTACAGTGTCATTTTGTGTCGTTGTTAAGGTTGCAAATGTCTCCAACTTCTTCTGGTAGGCCATATTGAGCATGTCACAGTGAACATCTGAAATAACGATTTGCTACCAATGTGCGATTCTCGCCCCCTTTTTTTAATATCAGAGAAGAAAGAGTTCTTTATAATAATTTGGCTCAAATGTCTATACACATTTCTCCAGCGTCTGTAGCAGCATGTGTTTCTAGGATTGCTCTGGAAGAGAAAATGCAGAAACAGCAGGGAGCATCAGATAAACAGGCAATCCGTGACTCATTAAAACAAGCATTGGTAGCCAACATTGTGGAGTGTGCGAAGACCCCAGATCCAACTCGCCTATAAACTTTTTTACCAGCTGGACTTAGCATCTGTCAGAGTTTGGAAGGGACGATAATCTGGTACAAATGATTTCAGTGTGTCGCATTTATTAACCCGCCACCTTACATAACTGTGCTGACTGGGGACTTGGGGAAGCGTTTCAGCAATGACACAGCTTATTGCTAGAATGTTCCAACCACATTAATAAACATGCAAGTTGTTATTTTTTTTTTTTTTTAAAAAAAAAGGATTGCAAAGACCCCCACCCCCCAGCAACTGAAAAATGATAATGAAGTGATACTGAAAAGCCACACAGTCTTGAGAGATGTGTGTGCCAGAGGAGTAATTGAAATTCAGTTTGGGTTCTTAACATTTTCAAATCTTTACATCAATTAAGCAAAAAAAAAAAAAAAAGTCTATTTTTTTTTTTCTTAATAGTTTCCACATCAGATTTTGTTAGCAGCTCCGATGAAAACAATCACCAATCAGGAGCATTCTCACGTCTGCCCCTAACTCCTCGCTCTGGTAAATAAACAGCTCGCCTCTGTTAAATGCCTGACAACGGCTAGGAAGGAGTTTTCTGATCCTCAGCATTTTCATAGAACTGACACCAAGTCAGACCACATTTTCGCCTACATAAAAACGCTGGTCATTTTTGTCTTGAACAGCTTTGCCTTGTCTCAGAGTTCATTAAGAACAAAGAATATGACCCTGGAAATCCGAAACCGTTCAGGTTACCCGCAGACTTCTCCTCCCGGAAACTCGGCTGGTTTGGTTCCTTTATGGTTTCCAAGTTTGTTTAGGATTATTTGTTAAACAAGGAAGAGCTCAAGACAGCAATCTCTTTACCTCTCAGCCAGACCACATGCCACTCATTTCAAATTAATGGGGATGTTTACTCTCTGGTACAAAATTTGTGCATATTAGCTTATAAAATATGAATAAGCTGCTTTCCTATAACAAAATACAAGCCTGTCATTTCAAAAATGAAAATTACAGAGTCTTTGGAAAAAAATCAGTCGAAGGAATGCTTCATGTTTCACAATGGTTAGCTTATTATTTGTAGTTTTGAAACTTTATTGGTCCCCAAACTAATCTTTTCTGAGTATAAAAACATTAACATATGGTTTAACACAGCTCAGGGCTGGAAAGTCCATATCCCAAATGCACATTGTGTGCAGGGTGACATTCACACTGAATACCATCCCTCAGGGTCTGTACTCCATTTTACCTGGGATTGGAGAGCCATGAAATCCCTGGAAAAGTTGTTCATGAGTCTGAACCAAATGGTGCACGGTGTACTGAGATACTCAGTGTGTGCTTCTGCCAAAGGTTGTGGCTCAAATGTCTCTCTAAGTAACATTAAAAATCTGCTGCTTCATGCCTATGAATTTCAATATTTATGGCATTCAATAAAACGGTCCACTGTCAGAGGGAGATGTGCCACTGTGCACTCTCTGAGCAGATGGGCAGCAATATGGCACATTTACATGGACCAGCTGTGGAGCGCAGAAATGGATGCTGGTCAGAGGCAGGGTGCAGGCCCCACATCTGGAATTCTAACCAACTGGCCTCGGTACCCATTGTAAACTTTTCTTCCACAGGACAAGCTCTGATTTAGGGCTGCCCACCAGTGTGCCTTAAACCACATCAAGAGTCCTCATTAACACAAGAGACGAGAGGGAGGTGAGGGCCTGGAACTCCTCTGCAGGGCATCTGTTCGAGTCTGTGGATGGCACTCTGCAGCCGGTTATAGACGCACCCAAGGGAAGAGTCTCTCGTGCATGACGCAGTGTTCTCTGTTTAACTGGTCTGACACCGCAAGAGGCCCCATTGTAAACAGAACTGCTGTCTTCCCAGCCTCCATTTTCAGTGGGTCGGAAAAACCCTCAAATGACAACCCTTGGGATATTTAACAATCTGGTAGGAGCTGTCTAGTTTTTTCTAAGTCTCAAAGAGAATGTTGTATTATTGTTACTGTTATTACTATTATTATTTTGCAGAGCAGCCTTGGTTCAAATGCATGGTTAGAAGTATCTAAATATACAAAAATTCTTTTTTTAAATAAATAATTTTTTATATCTTTAATTAAAATAGAGTTATATCACTTCCCCCCTCCTGGGGACCCTCATTCAGTCCCTCCCATGGACCCCTCTTCTCAAGTTGATAGCCTCTTTATTATTGTTACATATATATATGTATATATAGAATTACATATATATAGCATTACATATATATACATATACATACACAAGTATATAAATTATATTGTATATATTATATTTTGTTATATATATATATAAACACACACACATATATATATACAGTTACATGCACAAATGTATAAATACAATCTGCTAGGTCCAATTCTGTTGTCTTTCTGTATGTGGTTTCAGAGTTGCCCAGTCTGTTTTGAACACCCAATAAGGAGGCTCATCCCTGGGAGAGGCTAATTCTCCTCTCAGCAGTCGTTATTTATTGCCCACAGCTCTATGTGTGCGGGTGGGACCCCACGAAAATTTCCCCCTTCCACATCAGCGTGTTCATTGATTTGCCATTGTTGTGATCTTGTTTATGCAGCCATTTCTATAAGACAGCAGACTTCCTGGTATTCTGTCTCCAAGGTCTTTCTGCCCCCTCTTCCATGACGCCACAGACGCCAGAGCAGTGATGAAGATGTTTCCATTGGATCTGGGTTCCCCATGATATTGTGACTTCTGCATTGTGTCCAGCTGTGGTTTTCTATGATGGTCTCCATTTGCTATAAAGAGATTTGCCTTGATGAGAGATGATAGCTACACCTACCAATGGGTCTAAGGACAGGAATTAGAATGCAGTAAGGAATGATACCGGTCTAACCAAGTGGCGGTATTAGAATCTTTCCTAAGGCCCATGACATCACTAGCCCTGGGAAGCTGACTAGGTTTTCAGTGCTAGGCATGATTTCCCTCCTTGAGTGAGCCTTAAAATACATATGACATTCTTAAACTTTTCTTCACTGTAGGGTCACTGAAGACATTCACAGCAATATAATTTTGTTCAGTTCAAGTCATTCAACTGACTTACCACAAGGATAAGCTACATTAGACAGATTTAAAATAAGAACAAGAAGCCAGGGAAGAAGCCAGGCATTGTGGCTTGTGCCTTTAACCCCAGCACTTGGGAGGCAGAAGCAGGTGGATCTCTATGAGTTCAAGGCCAGCCAGCTTGGTCTCATAGTGAGTTCCAGAACATCAAGAGCTACATAGTAAGACCCTGACTTGGGGAAGGGAGAGAACAAGAAATGTTTTATATATATATGTGTGTGTGTGTGTGTGTGTGTGTGTGTGTGTGTGTGTGTGTGTATAAATATGCTTTAGAAGTAACATTCTAGCTTTGTTTTTTAATAAATAGCTTTCTTTCTTTTTTTTTTTTTTTTTTGGTTTTTCGAGACAGGGTTTCTCTGTGTAGCTTTGCGCCTTTCCTGGAACTCGCTTTGGAGACCAGGCTGGCCTCGAACTCACAGAGATCCGCCTGCCTCTGCCTCCCGAGTGCTGGGATTAAAGGCGTGCGCCACCACCGCCCGGCTAATAAATAGCTTTCTTGTAGGAAAAATTTGACTACCATCCTTTCTTTCTTTTGTAAAATAATCCTTTGCATGGTTTTTAATTGTTGCCTAAATTGGGCTTTCGATAGTCCTTTTTTACAAAAGTTGCTTATATATAGTTTCACCCTGCTAAGATTCATCTATGCCAGTCTCTCAATGTGAGTTCTAACTCCAATCACTCACAAAGAAACACAAATATTCTAAAAAAGAAAGCCAATACAGTTTCTACAATTTGATAACACTAACTTCGACATTAAATACACACAAACACACGGATATTTTAAGGCATCAAAATTCAGTGGTCATACACTTTTAAATCTAAAAATAAATTGTATTCATGGTATTTGGACTTGAGTGTCAAAAAGGAAAGTTTTAGTTAGAGGTATCAAATTACTTTTAATGGATGGCTGATTCACACCTAATAAGAAGCTAAACAAGAAAATATTTATGATTATTTGATTATTTGATAGACTGACTGAATGGCATAGGGAGTTAGTGATTAATATATGACTAAATGCCCAGCCAAGATATGGTAACCGAAGTAGCAAGTGTTTACATTCTATAATGTTCTCAATGCACCCATGCGGTGTATATGGTAAAAATCCAAATGTTTAAAGAGAGAAAGTAAGTGGTAAAGCAAAATGGAACACACTGGACACAAAATGAAAACAATCAAAAAGGCATGGGAATAACGAAGACAATTATTGTTTATTTAAAAAGTGGCACAGTCAGTGGAGATATAGGAACATATACATGACATCAACAGTTTCAGGGAATTCTTTGAGGGCTGGGTATGAAGGTCAGTAGTAAAGTGTAATTTCCTGGGTTGCATGCCCAGCATCAGAGAAAACAAAACAAAACATGTAATATGCACATGTATTCACAAGCGAGCCAAGCCTGAATATAGGTTGGGAACTTGAAATCTCTAGTCACAGTCTCTGGACAAGACTTGGAATTTCTTTCAGCTGGTATGGTGACACATTTCACACTCAGGATGCCAGTCTGGGCTATGTCATGAGACTCTGTCTAAAAACAAATGATTTTGTAAGAGACAACGTTAGCATTTTTTTAACCCTTCAGTCACAATTAACTTTTCATTGGCCATTCAATATCTCAAAGGTAATATGTACTTACTTTTCAATAGAAAAACCACCTGTGTACGTTAGCTCAGATCCCTGTATAGTTTTATAGATTGTGATTATATTGTGAATTAAATAAAATGGTACCTCTAAATAGAAACATAGTCTTCTGAGTAAAATAAATATTGAAGCTAAGTGTGATTCACATAGTAGGAACATTCTTATGTGGTTACTCCACCCATACAAGCCCCCTTCTCTCACGTGGCACTGATGATGCCATATCTGCCATATCCATCAACCAAGGCATGTTCAAGCACCGCATTGTCCGGTTCAACATGTGGTCACCACAGATAGATGAATGCACAACTTTCCCATCTTGTCAAGGATTTTCTACCTCACTGCTTCCAACATGGGACAAAATGATCTTCAGTGCATCCATGTAAACATCTGTTTCAATGATTGTTTTGCGTATGTATCTATAGATAAATAGACATGAAAATACCCTTGTTTGTAGAAAATTCAAACCATCTTACTAAGGGATACTAGCTCAGTGGGTGGGCAACTTACTCTAAGTGGTTCAGGAAGAAAATTGTTTAGTTCTATACATTCAACCATCAATTTGGAGGTTTTGGATTTGTTTAAAAATTAAAGACAAAATGTCTAACAGCTATGCATAAGCTGAATTCAAAAAAAAAAAAAAATCTAGATTGATTTACAGTATCCCCCGAGGCATGTATATTTTTAAAGGTCCCTGGGAATTAGAATAGGGGGACAAGGCAGGGTAAGAGGAGAAGTGTAGATGGACACAAAACACAATGTATGGACATCTAGAAGTATCACAGTGAATTGCATTAAATTGTACAACTAATATTTATAATTTTGGTATTTTAAAGTTTCTCTAGTACTTTCAGTGTGAAACCCGGATTGAGAGTCATTGCTCTGGATTCTAGACAAGTCCTTTCATTTTATAACAAAATGAGCAAAATTCAGACATCAGGCTAGAGGTGTTGAGTATGATAGAATCATATCCATGTCCAGAACTCAGATTCTCAGAATCCTCACTGCTCTATCCCCTCACTGTATTGACACCACATTCTAAGTACCGTTCTGGGTATTTTAAATGAAAACAATAAAGCACATGTAATAGTAATAATGCCTTCTCAGGTACAGATTTATTTCTGGTAGAGATTTTAACATTTCTTTTGATTGTCAAGGTTTCTCCCTGGAGTATTATTGCCTCAGCTTTACAGACAAGGAGACACAGGTTACAGCAAGAGTATGATATCCTGCTGACACCTAGGCCAGAGCTGTTCAGCCACACTCCGATATTTTCATGAGAAACTGAGACTTTTTGATATTGGATGAATAATAAAGAAAATAAGCTCCTGGTCACATACAGGGATCGGTGGTCCCTGTAGGCACGGCATTAAGGAGAGAATCATACAGAAGGATGCAAGCTGCAAACTGAAAGGCAATTTGGAAAGATGATCTAAGCAAAGACAAAAGAGAAAAATGGAGTGTATGAGCAAAGTGTGAAGGGAGGGGTCTGGGGCCAAAATATTCAGCCGTGAGAATATTTGCTGCTCTTCCTAATGACCCAGGTTCATTTCCCATCACCCCTGTTGGACAGCTCATAAATGCTTTAAACTCTAGCTCCAGGAGAGATCTGATGTCATCTTCTGTCCTCTGAGGGCACTCTCATGCTTATGGCAGATAGACAGTCAGATGGGCACACACACACACACACACACACACACACACACACACACACACACACACACACCTTTAAAAAAAATCCACCGTGTTCATGGAAGAAAGTAAGCCAGCCTTGGACTACATGAAACCCTGTCTCAAAAAAATATATCCATGAGGTGCTGTGGATATTGTTCTATATAAATAAAACACTGGTGGCCAGTGACGAGGCAAGAAGTAGGTGGGACAAGGAGAGAGGAGAATTCTGGGAAGCGGAAGGCTGGGGGAGAGACACTGCAGCCACCGCCAGGACAAGCAGCATGTGAAGACGCTGGGAAGCCACCAGCCACGTGGCAAGGTATAGATTTATAAAAATGGGTTAATTTAAGATAAAAGAACAGTTAGCAAGAAGCCTGCCACGGCCATACAGTTTATAAGTGATATAAGTGTATGAGTGATTATTTTATAAGTGGATTGTGGGACTGCGGGGCTTGGGGAACCTGGAGAGAAGCCCTCCAGCTACAAATGGCGCCCAACGGCTCGAGTTTCCACCTTAAACCTGAGAATATTTAATAACCAATTCTAAACAGAGCCAAAACCAGGTTCCTGCTTCATGTCTCATACGGGCAGCTAGACGCCGCAAAACGCGGGTTTGAACACTGGCGGGTTCCTGGCGTGTGCGTTTGACCGGCAGTATGGCGGAAATGAGGCGTCTGCCAGCGGCACATTACGCTGCGTGGTAGATTTAGTCTTTACTAGTATTTAAAAAAAAAAAAAAAAGGTTTCTGGGCTACACGCTGCTTTGATAAAAAGCTTAGACCCACTATTTCTGAGACTTGATGACTCCCAGAGCTGGCAGAAAACGTACCACTGCCATGTTGGGAAGCTGAAGTGGGCGGAGCCAGCCGCCACAGCACTGTTTCAGGCTCAGAAGGATGCAGTTTAAAGCAATAGGCTCACAAAAAGACTGATTCAGATAACATCGTTTACAATGTGTGTAAAATATACGTAGGCTTGAAAGAGACAAAAAAATTAATGTAAAAAGCCACGTAAAGATGAATATTACACAGACAATCTGGATTGTGTTGTCTTTGGGATTTTTAACTACAAAAAACATTTGATCAAAAAAGATGTTGAATTAAACCAATATGCATATTTTAAAGGTAACTTGACTTCAAAATTTGGATTTAAGGATATGTTGCTTTGGAAAAGAAGTTCTGCTTTTGTTTCCACAGAAAGCCAGAGGCTGTGGATTTGTTCCAGATTAAGATACATCAGGTTTCAACAGCCAAGACCCCCTGAAAGGTCTCCGATGACACCATGGCCCAGATGATCCAGCATCCAGAGCGGTTTCAAGGCAACTGGTTCAAACAATACAGCCTCACGGACTACCCCATAGGTCTAAAATTTTCTTTGCATCCCCATAAGATACAGTGCCCCCCTCCAGCAGGAAGTAGTAAGAGATGCTACGCCCAAATTCCCAAATATACCAAGCTGGCTTTAGAGGTGGAATTGGCTCACTCCCCCTCTAAACCCAGACATATTGCTTTAAAAAAAAAAAAAATGGTTAGTCAATTCTTGTGTCCCAAATCAGAAGAGCCCTCTGGTGTGGGACAGAGAAAACCAATATTTTTATTTAAAACAGATTGATTATAAATGTGATCTCTTTCTAAAAAAGAAAAGGGGATATAATATAGATATATAGGAGGATATAGAGATGATAAGATAAAAGGATAGATTAATTAACCTACTTTTAAAGAACAACTTGTTTAAAATGTTTTACATTGGTATAGATTTTAGTTTATGTTTAAAATGTTTTACATTGGTATGGATTTTAGTTTATTGATACAAACTTGAAGTTAATATTGTTATACTGTGTATATATATATTTCTATTCTTGTTTGAGGTATTATGTTTATGTAACTCATTTAAAATTGTAATGGATAATTAAAAAATAGATTAATAATTAGTCATCTATGATAATCATATCTGTAGCCATGTTAGTTAAGTTTTCTAGGTATACATAGATATATTTCAGATAGATAGGTAATCTTCAAACACTTCATAGACCTAGAGAATATGGCATTTAAATAACTTAAAATTCTGTTGATGTGAGACACAATTGCTCCTGGCTGCACCAATTGATCCCGAGAGAATGTTGGGCTTCTAAGACATTTCCATTTGGAAGTTTGTCTTTTTGGCACAAAATGGCCTACTGGGCAAAGAACTGCCCTTGCCTTGATGGCTGACACTACAAATGCAATGCTGTCCTTTCTGGACAAGCGGGACACAAGGAAAGTGACCACTGTACTCTGCCAAGACAGGGTAAGATGGTCTCTCAAAATTCCTGCTTCTGAAAATGGTCTGTCAGATATTCTAGGCCTGTAGCCAATCTGAATGCACCAATAATGCTGAGAAACATTAGGTGACTGTTCAGGCTGCCAGCTGTCTTGGTCTACTCTTACAAGATTCCCGAAAGTTGCTTGCATCCATCTACCATTTCTCAGGTACCATTATCTTCCTTCTCAGGTCTTTGATGTGGTTGAAAACTAGATAGTTGTAATTTCCTCAGTTATGATAAAAGATAAGTTAGATATAAAACCTTAAACTCACAAATATAAGATAGATAGGACATCTTCTTTAATATTGTAACTATAATTCTTCCTCGGTAATTGTTTTGTTATATATAATTTTACCATGTTAAAGTTAAAACCTTCCTTTTTAAAAAAAAAAAAAAGAAAAGAAAAAAGGGCAAGTGCTGTGGATATTGTTCTATATAAATAAAACACTGGTGGCCAGTGACGAGGCAAGAAGTAGGTGGGACAAAGAGAGAGGAGAATTCTGGGAAGCGGAAGGCTGGGGGAGAGACACTGCAGCCACCGCCAGGATAAGCAGCATGTGAAGACGCTGGGAAGCCACCAGCCACGTGGCAAGGTATAAATTTATAAAAATGGGTTAATTTAAGATAAAAGAACAGTTAGCAAGAAGCCTGCCACGGCCATACAGTTTATAAGTGATATAAGTGTCTGAGTGATTATTTTATAAGTGGATTGTGGGACTGCGGGGCTTGGGGAACCTGGAGAGAAGCCCTCCAGCAACAATGAGGAATGAGTTTCCCCACCTCTGTCCCCAATATCGAAAACCCATCAAAACACAGCCCTCTGGTGAGTCATCTGGTTACCAACAACTTCTGACCCCGTGAAAAAGCACAATGTGTGCTGGCTTTGCTGAAAGTCTAGAGAAACTTCATCAGCTCACACTGTCAATGACTAAGTAGGGATGGGGATGGTGTACATTAGGAAACACGCTTGAACTGGGAAGAGAAAAGAGTACATCTTTGCCAGGACATTAGGGTTGGACACAGAATCTGGACCACTTCCTCTGCCTAGACCGGCATCAGCCTTAAAGCACCAACAGTCAATGGATGCAATGGTAAGCCACAGTCATTATTCACCACATCCTATTTGCCAGATCTCTTCAACAGAACACATTGGCTGTTTAGACATTGGGTATAACCGGGTACCAGAAGCTTGTGGGAAAGAGGTAGATGAGACATCATCCTGCAGGTAGTTAATGTGACAGATGCTTGCAATGACTACTCCAGTCAGGGCCTCCCCACTTGTTCTAATCCAATAGATGAGAGCTGAGCTCTTGCCACTGGAACTGATGAATGTTCATTTGGCCTTTCCATGTCCACCTATAGCATCTGAAATTCGTCTAAGAAATGACAATGACTTTGTTGGGGCCAAAGGCATGGCAGTAGGAAGAAGTAAAATTGTGTGTAAAATAACTCGTTCGTCACTCTTGATTCTGGAATGACTTTATGGCACTGTGTTCTGGCCAGAAAAATAAATATTACAGGGCATCCCTTTACTTTTTACCAGAGTTGGGGAAAAAAAGCCATTTGCTGACAACAACTGAGTCTATTAATTTTCCTATGGAAAAACAATATAAGTAAACAGTTTTTGCCGAAAATAAAAGAACAAAGTGAAATTACTACCTTATAAATTTTACGTGAAAACACATTGTAAGTCACGGTTGATACCCATTAGTTTTGATGTTCTGCATTTTATGAAAGGTAAGTTTCCCACTTGCAGGACTTGGTCATCCCTGACTGACTGTAATCAGCCTTCAAATGCACGTGATAAGGAAGGGAAGAGAGGTACAGATCAGTCATGAGCTGTTTTTACTGGGGCTTTAAATATATCTTTGGAATTGACTTTAAAAGGAATGCATTGGGGCTGGAGGCTTGTTCTGTGAGCAGTAATTCACTTGTTATGCAAGCCTAGTGACCTGAGTTCAGATCCCCATGGCCTGCAGAAACACTAGATGCAGTTCTCTAGAGATCTGTAACACCAGTACACCACTATGGGGAGCTGGGAGGCAGAGACAGGAGAATCCCCAAAAGTTGATGCCAGCTGGCCCAGCATGCCGCTGCAGTGAATAAGAAAGACCCTGTCTTCAACACCATGTAAGGTGAAGTCAAACGCCTGTTCTTCTACATGAGTGCCATGGCAGGTGGGCACCCATATTGACACACAAGCACAAACACATCCTGACACACGTGGACACATACACACAAATATCAAAATAAAAATAAAAGGGATTTATGTGAATGTATTCTTTGGAGAAATACTAGAAATGCTATGAAAAGAGATTCCCCATACACTGTGACTTTAAAAATTTAGGCATTTATTTCTTTCTCAAAACATTCCTTTTTTATTTTTAGTCATACAAAACAGTGAGTTTCATTATGACGTTTTCATAGATATCATTTTACTGCATTTATTTTTGCGCCCCTTGATGCATTCTCCAACACTTCTCCCCTCTCCCCTCCCCCACTGGTCTCCTTCTATTCTCAAATAGTCCCCCTTCTGATGTCATGTCACAATAGCTAGACAGACAGACAATAGATTTCACATATGAGAGAAGACAAGTTACACTTTGCCTTTCTCGCTCCTCTTGACAGTAAGTGGTCCAGGTCTGCTGCACTGTCTGTTGTGATCAAGATTGACACTCAAGATCTCCATCTATCGCTTCTCCATGCTGGTGATGTCATCATCTTGGTTGTAGCTCAGTGAGCATGTTTAAGTTTGACCAATAGAAAAAGGAAAGAAAGCATAGACGATACAGTCCAGGGCCTCAGTCTACAGGCACAGAGATGGTACCCATCATGTCCTTCTTATTTTACCTAGGGGTACCTGGTCCCATCCATCCACACGAAATACCAGGAATGATAGTGTCTTGCTGTAGAGTTAGAAGGGTACAGCAGAAGCAGAATATCAATCTGTACCGTCATGATGTAGGGGACAGAAATGATTATTTTCCTCACCCATCACGAGGCTCATGAATGGGGCCATTATAACAAAAGACAGATAAATAAAAGAAAAGCATGCAAGTTGGCTTAATATAACTTTGGTGTAGCATGGGAACCTTCATAATGACAGCCCAGTGAAACCATTTTCAATGCTGTTTTAGTGAAGAGTGAACAGTCACGGGAGAAGGAGGTTGGAGAACAAGTGGGCGAAACCTAACAAATGGAGACTCCCAGTTGCTCAGGCTCTTTCTGGTTCCTTTAACCCACTTCCTCGAAACCTAAGAACCATTGTAAATGAGGGCCTGAAGACTCCCAGAAGTATGGTTTCCCTGCCTTTGCTCTTGTCTCAAATATGCAGCTGCGGAATGGAGAAAGAGCTATCAATCTGTCAATCCTGTCCGTGTCTGTTGGAGTATGTTCCAAATTCTACCAGCACTATTCTGAGAGCTAGCCATTAAATGTGTGAGCTTTAAACATCTTAGGAAGCTGCTGATAGAGATCTCTAAGAAGCCAGGCTAGGCATTCAGTAGTAGAAAATCCGTGGCAGAGTGCATGGTTAATGTGTTGAGGGCCTGGGTTTGATTCCCAACAACCAATCTATCAAATCTTCAAAAAAATGTTAAGGAACCCCACTTCCCTCTTGTCCCCTGAAAACAATGAAATTTTATGAAGTAGTATACAAAGACAGTGTTAAATCAACATACCAGTTGTTGTATAACTTACAGTCCAACCAATAGCAAAGGTTCAATAACAAAACCATATCATTAAAAACCGAAGAAGAATCTGATAGACTCCACGTCACATGACAGCACCATACAGATGGAAGGAGCTCTCAGACATGGTCTATCACTGTGTAAAACCTGTAACTTTCACTGGGGGAAGAGGAAAAATGTCAAAGGCTATCTTTCCCACCTAGTGACAGTCTATATTCTTCTGGGGCAGACAGCAGTGTCTCAATCATCTCCACCACAGCCTCCTGTCTTTGAATTGTCCTCTGAGACAGCCTCTAAAGGCAGGTAGGTTTGGAGCCCTGGAATGTGTGAGGATCTAACAACCCCACACAAACCCAGGGCTCCACTTTCATTGTTGTGACAAGGAGCAATCTTGTAGGGAAGTCAGGTGGTAGCTCTCAATGACATTAACAGCTGTGACAGCCTTCCTTACCCTGAACAATGAACTGTGGATCTTTGCATTTAAGTTTTCGAAGATTTTCTGTACCTTTGTCATAGTCTTTTGCTAATAGTTACGTCATCGCCACTAAACACTGAGTTCCCAGTTTCACTGAAAATTCAGATTTCAGGCTGAGGAGATGATTCGGCTGGGGAAGTAGAAAGATCTAGTCCATCCCCAGTACCCACATTCAAGGAGCCAGGCACGGGGATGCATAGCTGTAATCCAGTGCTGGGGAGGTAGATACAGAAAGATCCCTCCCTGGAGTTTGTCGGCCAGCCGGTCTAGTCATATTAGCAAGCTTTAGGCTCAGCAAGAGACCCCCATCTCATATAACTGGGTAGTGAGAAATTGAGGGAGGTGTGTAACATCAGTCTCTGGCCTCCACACACATATGCACCCATGAACATGTACAAACATGCATGCATTCGCACATACACATACAAACCCTTAGATTGGTTGAGATTAGAACACTCATCAATATTAAAGGTGGCAGTTGTGTATGCTCTAGTGTAACAGCAAGTATAATTTTAGGACATGAGACAAATTAGGGGTGAAAGGCCATGGGACAGCATCTCTTAAGTTAGTTTCTGACGGAATGGTTTCTACTGATTTGCTGACATTAAATTGTCTATGATAAATTTCTATAACCTCAGATACAGAATACCATAGGAGCAAAAATGTAGAAGTGTGCTCTCAAGCCAAAGATAGATCATTTGTGGTTTGTAAGTCTAACGGTCATCTGCTGGAAAGAAAACCCCTACAACCATCATATTCTGAAACGAGTAGCTATGTACACATACAGTACATGGGTCGTTGAGGTAAAACTAGAAATAAGGCTGTAAAGCATGACTCAAATTCAGCACAACTTGATGAATCATTAGCTAATTGGACATCTAGAGAATTTTGTAGTAACTTGAAATATTTAGGATGTATGGGTGAGGCAATAAGAAATGGTATAAATGAGAGAGACGGTTGAGGAACATGAATTATTTGGAACTATATTAAGACTATATTTGCTATTAGAAAAACTCAGGGAAGACTAGAAAATAAACTCACTAAAAATTTAGTTTCTGACAAAAATGATAAAGAATGAATACACCTGGAAACCCAGTAGTAATAAATATAGGGCAGGAGGAAATCAGACTGTGTGCCTTGGGGGGCAGGGGGCTTGTCCCCTTTCTTTCTTGTTTTATCTCTGTACTGTCATTTTATGTAAATGGCTTATCTAATTTCACTCTGAATGAACTGACAGGCTGAACTGTAGCTTAAATCAACCAGTTGGTCAGAGAGTAACATTCAAGGCCAAATGTAGAGAAAGTGCACCATATGCGTGAATCCTCTAGAGTTCCGTTCAGATCCCGTCGGTGGGAAATTATGCTAGGGCATTGGTTCCCGAGTCTCCCTCGCCTGTCAGGGCCCATCCTCTGCCCTTATAAATCTAACCTTATGTCTGGATTTGTTTGGGAAGAGAAATAAATACTAAAGTAAAACACACACCGGGGAAATCTAACAAGACCATCATTAATGTGTTAAATTATTTCTAATATCTATCAGCCTGCAAGCTCTCCACACAGCAGTAAAGCTGTCTCCATCCACTGAAGCGCAGCAGACGAGGAGGCAACATTTGCATTTGGCTTCTCCTGACCAAAACTGAAGCATTAAAATGCTATCTGGCAAGTCCACCAAGGCACAGAAGAGCCAAGCGGGGCTCCCCCCCTCCCCGATGTAGTTCCTTACAGAGTCCCCTTAAGAGTGCTCAGTAGGGCGTGACCATATTGCTCCCTCTAGTCATCATATGGTTTGCCCACGCAGACGCTGAATTGTTTTGTGGATGTGAAATATTGTATGTTACCCCGAGAGCTGTGGAGCCAGTGGATCCAGGAACCCTTGTTGAGACTGACAGTTACATTGTGTTGGTGAATAGGGGAAGGGCACAGTCACAAACACAAATGGACCCAGACAGAATGTCCTGACCTTTCAGAAAAAGGCTGATTGGTTATGGTGTGAGCTTGCCTTCATCTCCCTCCACAGTGCATTACACCTTTCTCAGCCCACTTTCTCAGCCCAGGCAGCCCACAGGCGAGCTGCACTTGGATTCTTTATGTTAAATTATTTATGGGGGAGGAAAAAAGAACCAGGAGCCACCTCCCCCCCATATAATTTATTCCTCATACTTTTTTAATATTAACATGATGCAGACATTAATAACAGAATGCTATCTTCATTAACCCAGCACGGCATTTACACCTACGCTGCAACCTTTAAAAAAAAATGAAGACGAATGTCCAGATATGGGGACGATATGTAGCCAATGCCTCCAAAGAAACATTGTTGACGTCTTTAAATTAGTAAGTTACCATTTACAATAACAGTTCACCATGACGCCAACTTCTCTAGGACACTCAAATACAAAATACACAGAAAGGCAGTTGAGTACTTAACGTCTTATTTCTCCATACGATTTTTCTATCGAATAAGGCTGCAAAATAATGAAGATAAAACCCATTCACAAATGACGTCGTGATACCGTGCTAAACAAACTATAGACTGTATTTCTGTGAGCTGATCTTTCAAACTCAGCTTCTTTTCCTTATACAAGTGACTGTCCAATCGTCCCTATTTAAAAGAACAACATGCTCATGTGGAAAAGGTCCCTGTGGCACAGGACTAAATGTGCCACTCTTTCTGATCGTCACGGCAAAGTGACATGACAAAGCAGTCGTTAACGTAAAGTGATGGTGGATGATGCAACGTGTTTATTTACACCATACCGAGTATAGACGGCGGCGGCGAAGTGACATTGTGATCCTCAGGAATCTTCAATTCCAACAAACAAATCAAACACCTACAATGCATGCTTGTTGTTAAAATACAGCTCCTCTTTGTTCTTTCTGGCCTTTTCCCCTCTGCATTTCTTTTCTGATATATTTTTTCCTTTTTAGAACAAATTTTTATAATAAATTCCAGCAGCCTTTCTAAGAGTGCTCTCTCTCTCTCTCTCTCTCTCTCTCTCTCTCTCTCTCTCTCTCTCTCTCTCTCTCTCTCTCTCTCTCTCATACACACACACACACACACACACACACACACACACACACACACACACACACACACACACACACACACGATTTCTAGGCTGCCTCCCTGCCTAACAAAATACGTCTTTCCAGCTCATAATTTTGATCTCCATGGCTTCTTGTTACATAAGTACTGTCACTAGATTTACAATAAGCGAATTCAAGTGCGTATAAGATTATAGCGTGTTTGTTGTATTTCACTGTTACCTTCCTCAAGTCAGAAGCAAAGACTTTACTTCCTGTCACATTTCTTAACTCTAAACTTTTCCCCCACAGTCTCATGGTGCTCCTGGCATTTCTTGCATCTCTGTTACACAAGGGGGGGGGAGCATCTTCTAAGTCAATTAGCATGCTAAAGAGGGAGTTTGGCTCTGTGCTCCATTAAAGTCAACTAAATGGAGGCGCTGCGTGTCTTTATCTCAAAAATAAAGCTGAACAATTAAATCCCATGTCTCTTTGCTCAGCTTTTGATCCCACACAAAGCGTTTCCACTTGCTGCCTCTGGATGGAATGTTCACAAAGTCAGTAGACGTCCAGCACCACGGTGACAGGCGTGGCGCAAGTCCTTGTTTTTGCTCAATCAGTCTGTGTTCAAACTATCAGTTTGATTTATTTGTCCACACTGACCCTTATTCACTACTTAATTATCCTCATATAATGTTTCAAGAGGCTCCTGACACAGGGGAAAGACAATGGCTGATGTTCTGTAAAACAACAGTTGACCTGATGGGCCCAGATGAAGACTGTGGGTCGAAGGTTGTCGGCTTTTAGAAAAAGTCACTTCTCCTGTCCAAGAGCTGTGGCCAGGGCCACTCTCCGTGGGTGCTCAGGGCTGTCCGGTCAAGCTGTTAATCAGCCTCAGAGTGTGTGCAAGCCATCACCCTGGGACATCCCCAGACATTCACTCTCACAGCTGCCCCCACACTCCTCATTTTCTGAGATCATATTAGAACGCAGGGGGAAAACAAAAACAAAAAATAACTGCACTTGAATATCAGCCACATCTTTGTCAGAGTCCAGTCGCTGCTGAGACTGGAAATACAAATCTCCACTTGATGCTTGAGGCTTCAGAAGCACAGATGTGAAATGAGAAAAGGCGTGGTCCATATTGATCTGCTTAGCTTCAGGATTGATCTCTAAATACTAATCACTCGAGTCAGACTTTTAGTTGGAAGCTAATCAAAAACCTTCTTCTGGGGCTGGAGAGATGGCTCAGAGGTTAAGAGCACTGACTGCTCTTCCAGAGGTCCTGAGTTCAATTCCCAGCAACCACGTGGTGGCTCACAACCATCTGTAATGAGATCTGGTGTCTTCTTCTGACCTGTAGTCATACATGCTGTATACAAAATAAATAAATAAATCTTAAAACAAAAAAATAAAAAACTTCTTCTATGCCTTGTCGGAAACATCATTGCTAGCGATCAGTTTAGCCTGAAGTTAAAGCCAGTGCTTCGGAACTTTTTGAACTTGGACAGTGAATTTCCATTTACAGCTACTAAAATTCAAAATAAATAAATGATAGTTAGAAACACAAACAACAGTCATTAACATTTACTGGGGGAAAATCACTTAAAGTGTACAAGTGTAATTTTACATTTATAAAGTGGTTTTCTATAACATTTTAAAAATCTTTCCTGGAAAGTTGAGCTCTATTTCGTTTGGCTCAACCACAGTATAATAAAATTCGTGTTTATATACTTATATATTGTGTAACATACACCCAAGCTCAGTTTGTCATTTTAATGTTTCACACGTTCCCTCTCCTATTTCACACATCCCTTCTCTTGTTCTCCATGGTACAAAATTTTGGTCTCCATAGTTACGGGTGTAAATGACGTCATCCTAACTGTGCCCACACATTGACAACGAGCATCAGCACAGAGTAGACCTATACTAGAAAAGCAGTCAAGCATCCCGGACCCCACATGGCCTCCACGTTCTAGGGGTGCTTACCACTTGGTATCTTGGCCTTTTTTTCCTTTGTAGTGGCTATATGATTGATCACAAATGTTGCCACACAGAGACAGTCCTCTAAGAAGTGGATGAGCTGTAGGTGACAGGTTCAAAATCAAATACACTAGGGTGGCTGTAAAAGTTACCTGGGAGGACCTCTGCTGCCACCTCTGTAATCAAGGCCCCGGGAAGCACTTCTAGAAGCCACCGGAACCAGTGTGAAAACTGCCAGACCATGGTCTTGTACATTACACAACCCCGAGAACATCCGAGATCGTGGTGCAGTGGCCAGTGGCCTTCTGTGTGATTTGGTGCAGAGTCAGTGAGTATTAGAAGCTAATTGGGCTTCCCTGGGCATCTCACTCAAATGTGCTTCCTGTAGTCTAACGTTCTCATGCACAGTCCCAGGCACTCGGTGGTATCCAATACAGTGTGAATCTGAGTGTCAGTGAGCCGGGGTAGGCACACTGTAAGCCCACAACCCTGCACATCAAGATTAGATCAAGCATATTCACTTTTGTCAGCTCTTTCCTCCCCTATAAACTTTTCCCCTATAACAACATGCCCCGTAGCCTTTGAAGAATATAAAAATGTCTTCCAGCTTGGGGATTGTGTGACTTTAAAAGTAAATTTTAATTCTTGAAGGCAAAAAAAAAAAAAAAAAAAAGAAAAGAAAAGAAAAGAAAAAAAAACAGAGAAAAGGAGAATCAAGAAGAGGAGCTGGTGGAAAATTTAACCTCCACCCTGCCCCTTAGGTAAGTCCACCCTCCTTCTACCGGGCTCCATCCTTTGCGGCTGCTGAGGAATCCATTCCAAGAGCTCATCTGGACCATGTGAGTTGAGACCTACCAAGGACTCTTGGACAATAAGGGACACCATTGGGAAGGTGATACCTGAGGTGTACATGAAGGGCAAGTCCAACAGGGATCCTGCTCCAAGAAAGGCCACAGAATTGCTTTCTCTGCCCTGGCCCTGGCCTCCAATACAAAATAATAATAATAATAATAATAATAATAATAATAATAATAATAATAATAATAATTCATTACATTATAGGAGAAATTATCCAATTATCAAGACTTCTCTTTGAGCAAAACATCACCACCTTCCTCTGCTCAGTGCTGATACTTTTTTTTTTTAGTTTGAAGAAAATTGTCTGCTTTACGTCTTAATGTGGCTTTTACCCTTTTCCTTCAAACATTAGCTAGACTGGAAGTTTATGTCCAGCTTTTGCACAGCCAGTGATTACACATAAAATATTAATATAAATAAACCCAAGATGAAAGAGAGTAGTTGAAAAACATCAAAAAGGATGTCCTTTCCCAAATACACTTCACTAGTTCCTGTCCAATGATTCTCCCAATCAACAGAAGTTGGCATGATCCTTCCAAAAAAATAAGAAGGAACGGGACTCCAGAGATAGCTCTAAAATCATGGAAGAATTTGGGTTCTTGTCGCCATGGTTAAAAATGTGTTAGGTTTGTCTTTTGATAGAGTAGAAATTGGAGATGGTACAGCTTTCCTCCTGAGAAAAAAGGGAACACATGTCAGTTGAGATCCTGTCTTAGTTCGGAAGCTGTGAGAAATGCATTTGGTACCTTAAAGGCATATATAACCCCCCTCTTCTCACCTCCTCTAGACTCTCAGAGAGGATTCTATTCTCAGAGCTACAGTTTACTTATGTGGAAATGGGGACCTGGACTCTTAGGAATCTGTAGGTAGACAACCTCAGAATACCACCGACCACAAAAGTGATCTCCAAGTAGGTTTCCTCTTGATGCCATTCTGTTTGTGATTCTGCAAGTTAGAACACAATACCTCAAAGGGCAGAAACCTGGTGTCCTGAGTGCTTTGAACAGGAGGACATTGGAAGACGTCAGAAGCAAGGTCTCTCATTCCCTCATCTGTTCTCTGTCCTCCCACAAACCAAGTCATGGAAGCAGAGTTCCTCTTCCCCAAGGGAAATCACAGAAACTAGACCCCTTCTCTAAAGCCAGCCACAAAACCTAGAAGGGTGATCCTTGCCTTCTGCTTTGTCCCCGAGGTCCCTCAATCCCCAAGACTCCTGCCCTGCAACTTGGAGAAAGAAATTCCATGCAGAGAAGTCCAAGAGGACCATAGGCACAGGTCTCACTGGCTTTCCACCTCAGATCACACTGGACCATCACATTGTCCTGTCTAGTCACATTGCCACATGGCTGTCCAGTCTTCACCAACCCCACATGAAAATGGACAATTCTCCGTGGGCCATTTAATTTTCATTTCTGAAAGCCCTTGCTTTGGGTCATCCATAAGTTTAGTAAATAAAGTTTTTGTGCTTTTCTCTTGTTCACCTGTGTGTTTGTGGTAGGAATATTGGCCATGACCTTTATAATAAGGGAGAAAAAGTAGCATACTTTTTGGCCCTTTCATATAGTGCCTGTAAAGCAGGTGTGGTCATCTTTTAAGGGTGAACTGCCTTATACTCAGGTACAGGTGTCAGAATTCAGACACTGGCCTGCTGGCCATTGGTCTCTCCACACCACGCTCTTTACTCTCACCCCACTCAGCCACTGTGTGTCCCTTGATGGCCACTAAGGTGAAAACTAGTCAAAAACATAGATATTAATTGGGAAGGCTAGTGCAGGAGTAACCAGGTGTGGGTAGAAAAAGAAATAAAAAATAATAATGAAGACATACAGCTTATGACTATAACTGGGATTGGAAGCTGTGCAAAAAATGCCAAAATCCTGACTAGAGCTAACAGGAAGAAAAGCAATTGGGTGGGCATACTCCTGGTTTGAAATATTAATATTAATACTTATTCTGGATGCTGCCCATAATGGCTCACAACACTCAGGAGGCTGAGGCAAGAGACTTGCCAAGAGTTCCAGGCCGGCCTAGGCTAGAGTGAAACCCACTAAATAAATCAATAAACCTGTTCTGCTAGGAAGTGGACATTTATTGCCTCTGTGAGCATGTGGCAGTGTCTGGAGACAATGAGGAAGAACATGTCACTAGCATCTGGCGTGTAGTGACCAAGGATGCTGCAAATATCCTACAATGCACACAGCAGCTGCCTCCAACAAAGAACTCTCCAGCTCCAAGTGTCAGCTGCATGTTAAAAGAAAAATCGACTGAGGAGGACGGTCGTCCTCCATTGCATTGGCCCCTTCTGGTGGCATTCTGGAAATGTGCTGGCAATAATGGCAGATAGAAGAAATTTGCTTGGCGCGTTCATTCAGAATTATGAGATGACTGCAATGGTCCTCGCATGGGAAATTAGGTATTTAAATACACGTGATGCCTCTAAGGGCTGGTATAAAGGAAATAATTAGCTTTCAAAGTATCTGTGACTCTTAAATCACACACACACAAAATAGTGTTAAAAGTTGAACATTGGGCTAAAATACATAGTATGTTTTTGAGTTGTGTTTTTCTCCTCTCAGTGGAGAGTATTCTTTTCTTAAATGACTGGAATTCTTAAGGAGTTGGAACAAGAGCCATCCAAAATAGAGCAGGCACCACGGAGGGGGGTATGGGAACAAGATGGGCAGGAGTTTGTGATTGCTCTGAAGCCAGGCTCTGCTCAGTGTCTATATCATGCTCAAGTCTGAGCCCTCTTTATCAAGCAATACTGAATCCAAATAAAATGTCACAAGGGAATTTATATATAAAAAAGGTAGATTTAATGCAGTTTAATCACACACATAAGAGCAAAATGAATACGAGGGTATATTTGTTAATAAACCCCAGAAATACGAACACCTCTAGCTTGCTCACTAAAAACTAAGGGCTGGCAGAGAAAACAAGAACACTTCCTTTTCCTCTTTTGAAAATAGGAAATAGAAATAGTGTGTATTTCTAATATGATAAGACATGGAGACTGTGTTCAGTTCAAAGTCTGTATGGTTGACTCCAGCGCTCACGATTGCTCTGGTAAATGTGAGCCTCCGTCTCAGGGCAGACAGACAGGCTGCTGGCTCTCAGCATCTAGAAAAAAAAAAAGTTGGTATTTTCCATGTGGAGATTCCTATATGCAAAATTTTAAATTACCTTTAGTAGCATGACTACCTAAGACTGCATGTTAGGATGGATAGATTTAAAAAAACATTGACTTTTAAAAAATTATTATTATAGAAAATTTATGATCACAAATTCAGCATCTATCAAAGAGGTCGGCCACAGCACTCCAAAAAAAAATCTTCACCTACTGGGGAATGTTACAACGGGGCAACATAAAAGTAGAGTTGGTTCATTTCTTCCCATCACAACAAAAAGGTCGATAAAGCACACACTTGATATCAAACAGAGCTTCCTGCTGGCTTCAGTTACCTGGGAGTCTGGAGCCTGTGGTTTGAATAATGTTCTGCCCACAATGGGGATGACAGCGGAAGCGTGGAGAGAATGATGGGCCTTCCAGCCGGCCCAGCGCCGAGAGTTCAGACTCATTCTTTATTCTCCAGCAGAAACGGTAACAAATGTGTTAAAAAAAAAAATCAGCCACCGATCTTCTGATGTTGCCTTCTTGGTGCTGGGAATTGTTTAGTAGTTCACGGGACAGAGGTGATCTGCCCTCATCAGAGTGCCTTCCAGAGTCCTGGAAGTTTGCCAGAGTTTTAGAGAGAAGTTTTTTGAAAATAAATGTATTTTATGGGAGATTCCTGAAGAAATAAGATATAGGTTGCTAAGATGCGGAGTACAGATTACTAGATGAAAAACATGATCAGTGATATCATATGGAATGTACACATGCAGAAGTTATAAGTGTGAGGGCTGTAACTTAATTCTGAAAATTTTATCAAAGTCATGAAATTTTAATGTAAAAGATTTGTATTTTGATATGCAATATAATACTTATCCTAGAGCTCATAAAGATGATTTTTTAAAAATAAATGCTTAAATCTGCACTAAAAAAGACTCTGTCTGAATCCTCAGGTACTTACCTCATTTTTCAAATGGATCAATTAAAAAGACCTCGACAACACATATTTTAAGTGGACACATTATTTTCTCATCATCTCTAACCATTCATACAAAAAGTATAAATTCAGCAGTCACTCCCATAGTCAAAATCCACACCTGCGATGCACACCTGCGATTTGCACACTATGTTTTGAGTAACACTTCTGAGGGAATACTGTAGCTGCTGCTGAATTAACCTGTAGACTAAAGGTGAAGACAAAGAAAATTCTGGCCCTGAGACTGGCAGAGCGGGGAAAGCTGCAGGGAATGACCACCAGAGGGCAGCATCCTCAAGAGGTTGCGGTGGGGGTGGTGTGAAGATCCTAGAGGAACTGGGTTGGTTCCACCTGTTTAGAACCCAGTTTCAAACTGTTTGCTGATTTCGGAGTCCAACCCCTAAGTACAAACAAGTGTTCCCCCACCCAGTGTAAAGTGGACGAAATTCAAAAGCAGAAATAATGCTTTATGGAACTCAGCATGTGCCCCACACGGTTCCAAGTGATTTACACGTATCAAGCAAGCTGCCATAACAAGCCTACAATGTGCACACTGTTGTTGCTACTACATTAAGATCACGTGTGCATTTATATAACGTGTTGTCTGCGGTTTACAATGGAGGAAACTGAGGCACAGAAAGTGTATCACTTGCTCATGTCACAAATTCCAAGCACTGGAGGGTCAAACCAAAAGCCCACAGGGCAGACCTGAGACTACACTAACAGACTGAGGCTCCCAAGGCAGTGTTTCCTTATTAGCGAATCAAGTTCTTCTAACAAACTAGAATTGCAACACTAACCAACCTACCCAGCCTACATTCTTGGAAGATACAGTGTATCTTAATTAAGGTTACTGTTGCTATGATGAGACACCATGACCAAAGCAGGTTGGAGAGGAAACTGTTTATTTGGCTTTTACTTCCATATTACTGTTCATCATTGAAGAAATTCACCACAGGAACTCAAACAGGGTAGGAACCTGGAGGCAGGAGCTGATGCAGAGGCCATGGAGGGGTGCTGCTGACTGTCTTGCTCCTCATGGCTTGCTCAACCTGCTTTCTTCTAGAACTCAGGACCACCAGCCCAGGAATGGTACCACCCACAATGGGCTGGGTCCTCCCCTGTCAATCACTAATTAAGAAAATGTCCTACAGGCTTGCCTACAAGTCCCATCTAATAGAAGCATTTTCTCAATTGAGGTTCTCTCTTCTCTGATGACTTTAGCTTGTATTAAGTTGACATAAAACTAGCCAGAACACTGTGATTTTTTTCTCTTTATGTTTGTAGTGACAATCTCTATCTGTATTCAAAAATGCATTCTATGTTTCCTTAGAATTTACACTATTACAAACACATCTGTCATATTCAAGACTCATCAAAGAGAAGAATGCTCAGGTTTGGTTTTGAGTTTCCAGGAGTTGAAAATCTTAATATGTTCACAAAGAATATACTGTTTGGAAACAGTATATCCTAATTCTGTCTGAGGCAATGGTGTCTGGGCCTGAAATAAAAAATTTAGTAAGGGAGACATTATTTTTATGTTTTAGAAATGGATAAAGGACAGATTCTATGTGAATATTGAGCCAAAGTGTGCCTCTAGCAAGTGAGATTAACCTTGACTGTGTTTTTAATCCGTAACATGAAGGACTGGGAAAGCAAGCCCACACTTGGAGTGTTCATTAGGTGCAACATGTCTTTTTTTTTTTTTTTTTTTTTTTTTTTTTTTTTTTTGGTTTTTTCGAGACAGGGTTTCTCTGTGTAGCTTTGCGCCTTTCCTGGGACTCACTTGGTAGTCCAGGCTGGCCTCGAACTCACATAGATCCGCCTGCCTCTGCCTCCCGAGTGCTGGGATTAAAGGCGTGCACCACCACCGCCCGGCTAGGTGCAACATGTCTTAAAAAGTTAGCAAATGGGAGTGAGGAGAGGAAGACAGAAAGACTAAGGAAGACCAGCATGGGTCAGGAACGTACAGAGGTGGAATGGAGATAATGACAGCTACTTCCCAGTTAATGTCCCTCAGTCTCCGACCAGCAGGTATGCATGTGTGTGGGCACAAAGGTCAACCTCGTGCCGTTCCTCACCATTGCTCCCATAGCCCTCACGTTATTGCCCATGAGACAAACAGCTCTCACCTCAAAGAAACAAAAGGGATGGCTTATTCTGAGTGATCATGGCTCAGGATTTCAGTTTCTCCAAAAACCATGTTCCGATGAGGTAACAATTTCCTGATGCTTTTATGGAAATGGAGGATCACAACTTAAGACCCTTTTCAAATGCATTGGTGCAAATATTGAATAAGCAGTTTACAGCAAAGAGGGGGGACCCTCTGTAGCAGGCCTCAGATGCTATCCATGATATTATTAGCTTTTGGGTTGGTGGAAGCCAGCGGTCTGTTAAGTTCATGCCTTTCAAAGGTTCCACCTAGAAGTCATAAGGATGTCAGCTCAGACTCCAAGGTGGGCAAGGATAACTCAAGAGAAATGGTCATTAGAGTCGGAACCTGAGACAGCCTTACCTTTCCACAGTCTTTGAAGTTCTAATCTGTTCAACAGCTTTGCTGAAGGGTGGGTGGAAGGCACTTTCCTTCACACCAAGGCACAGCATAAACGTTCAGTGGAACAGTGGAGGCTCAGGGCTGCTTAGCCACAGTAATCGCTGAGTCAGACGCGAAGTTCTCAGAGTGCAGTGATTATGGTGTGAGTTAGAGTCAGGACACTGAGGTTTAGAGATTTGAGAGTGTTGGAGGAACTAAAACACATAGACACTTTAGTGGTTAATTGAAGAGAATGGTAAAAATATGGAGGATTGAACCCACACGCCCTGATTTCTAGATGGTGGGGATGGGAGGTAGGGATGGATTTCAAAGTTCAAAGCTTAGGGTTCTCCAGAAGAGGGAAAGAACTCAGTGTAAAATAGGAGAGCGCAGAATGCTTTACTACACACGTATGTGAGTATAAGTGCTAAAGAGGCTGTCATCTATCTCTATTAAGCACCTACCTAGCATGTAGAAATAAGCTTAATTTGCATGAAAAGAGGATATTACACTCAAGAATGCCACTTCTGATGGAAAAGGTTGTTGGGTATTAAGAAGCATTATCCATGCTAGTCAAGGAATTTTCTTCTACAGGATATATTTAGTTCCAGATTAGACATGGGATTTTCAAAATTAATTATGGAGAAAGAGCTTTCCCAGCAGTATAAGCTTACTCTGTTTCTCCTACTCCTGAATGACTTTGATGGTTAGTTTATTTTGAATGGCTTCTTTAATGATTTTATTTTATTTGCAGGGGGGACTTTGTTTCACTATCTCTAAAACCAGGCCATAAGACTGGATGATTTTCAAAGCCCATCACAGTAAAATAGACCCAATTAGTACCATAGCTTACCACCTAGGGTTATAGAAGGGTATATGAGATCTATAGAAATGATACCTATGTGTGGTCCTTTTTTATAGGTCAGTATCATGTATGTATATGATGTATGTGTGGGTACATGTTTGTGTTTGTGTATGTGTATGCATGTGATAGCCAGACGTCAGCATCATGGCGATCTCCCTCCATAGTTTCTAGTTTACTTTTTGAGACAGAGTCTCCCATTCAACATGGAGTTCACTGACTGAGCCAGATTGGCTGGGCAGCAAGCTCTCAGGAGCTGGTTGGCTTTGCTCCTACCTTTCCCTTCCTGCAGGTATAAATGTGCACTGTTGCTGTGCCTGGCTTCTTTACATGAGTATATCAGATCTCCATGCTTATGAGCAAGTGTTTTACCTATTCAGTCATCTCCCCAGCCCCTTGCAACACAAAGACAAGACATACTCTTTAAACCATACAGTCCTGTTCCTATAGGCTTAATAGCTAAATTCATTTTTATGTTATTAAAATGTCAAGAAATTGTTGAAAATGCAATTTCCTGTGGTTTTTTCCTTATAAATATGAAAGATATTTTTATATTATGTTATGTTATATTATGTTATTATATTATATCATATCATATCATATCATATTATATTATATTATATTATATTATATTATATTATATTATATTATATTATATTATATTATATTATATTATAAAAAATATTAGCCGGGCGGTGGTGGCACACGCCTTTAATCCCAGCACTTGGGAGGCAGAGGCAGGTGGCTCTCTGTGAGTTTGAGGCCAGCCTGGGCTACAGAGTGAGTTCCAGGACAGGCTCCAAAGCTACACAGAGAAACCCTGTCTCAAAAACAACAACAACAACAACAAAATATTAATGCTTTAATCGTTGTTCCCTGTACAAACAGAATTAAACTTTGTCATATAATCTGAGTTTCTGGACTTTGGCTTAGAGTAGTGGTTCTAAACCTTTCTAATGCTGTCACCCTTTAATGCAGCTATGGTGACTCCCAGCCTTAAAATTATTTTTGTTACCACTTCATAACTGTAATTTTGCTATTATTATGAATCATAATATGGATATCTGTGTTTTCCTATAGTCTTAGGCAACCCCGTTAGAAGGTTGTTCAGCTCCCAAAAGGGTCAAGACCAACAGGTTGAGATCCACTGAGCAATAGTTATATGTGTCCTTAGATCTAACCAGCATAAAACATAATATTCCTTATTCTTTAATGTTATGGTTGAGCGGCTTTTATAGTTATGTGAAATCTAAATAATTAGGTCTGATAACCTCAGAACCTGGAAGGTAGAGGCAAGAGGATCAGAAATTCAAAGTCATCCTTGACTTCAAGTTTATCTGGGCTACGAGAGACCCTATCTCAAAAAAAGTAAATATCGATAGATAAGTAGGTAGATAGACAGACAGACAGACGGACAGACGGACAGACGGGTGGGTGGGTGGGTGGATGGATGGATGGATGGATGGATGGATGGATGGATGGATGGATGGATTCTTCAAGTATAATCTAACATCATTAAATAGACGTGGTTTTCAAAATGTTAGACACAGAACAAATAAACATTCAAGTGAACAATGAATCATTACTGTCACGCCAGGCCTGTGGTGAAAGGTGGATTAATGCAGAGATTATAAATTCACAAAATAACCGAGAGAATAACTTACAAGTCACTACATTTATCTGGTAGAGTTCTACAAATTCAATATTATGTATAATTCCCAAGGGAAAGAAATCGTTGTTAGAAAATAGATTTTGCCGTGTGAAACTCAGAGAGGAAGTTATGCTGCCAAACAGAGGTGGGAGCAACAAAGGAACCCACAAAAAAACCCAGCGTGGTTCCTCAAATCCTAAAATAAGTGAAAATGTGCTGATTCTTAATCTGCTCACTAAAACCAGAGCAAGAATTGATCCAAAACACAGAAGGAACTTGACAAAAGACTTGTAAACAAAATTAGGAAACTGTTACTTCAACTCTAAACCCAGCATTCTTTAGGTCTTTATAGCTAACAAAGAGCTTATAAGTTTTGCTGGACTCAGAATTAGTAGGGCATGATGAGCTAAAAGATGGAAAATATGCAACCCTCTCTTAGTAAAGTATGTTAAAGGAGAGCATTAAAGAAACCAGCTATTGCTTAGTTCATCCAAACACCCCACATAGATAGAGTCATAGCTACCCTGAAGGAGGGGCCACACTTGTAATTATGTGCAAGCAGCTTAACATTTTTTAATGGCAAGAGAAAAACCTAATCATGGCTATTTTAAATCTTATTCTCAGAGTTGTGATATGAATAATGTGCATGCATAGTTATAGCCATTACTTAGAGTGCCTTATGTGCTAGGCACCACTCCCAATCATGTATATACTCTTGTAAAACTCCCTGAGGTTGTAGAATTGTTAACATCTGTGTGGTTACAACCAAAACACCCAAGAGAATGAGTTAAAGGAGGATTTGTCTTGGCTCATGGTTCCAGTCTCCAGTCTTTGATACTCTGGGTTCTGGACTGTGGTGAAGTGATGGCCAAGAAGGCTGTTCACCTCATGGAAAAGGAGGGACAGAGCTGGGATCTGGGTGTAACCTTCAAAAGCACACTCTTCCACAGCAGTTGGTCTCTAGTTCATGAGCTTAGAGTTTGCATGGGACCGGACTGGTCCCTCTGCATATGGGAGACAGTTGTTTGAGGGGACCCTGGCAGTGGATCAGGATCTATCCCTGGTGCATGAGCTGGCTTTCTGGATCCTATCAGCTACGGTGGGACACCTTGCTCAGCCTTGATGCCTCAACTGAATATACCAGGCTTTGCTGACTCCCCATAGGAGACCTTCCCTTTTGGAGGAGGGAATGGGGGGTGGGCCGTGATGGGGGGGAGGCTGGGGCAAGTGAAGGGAGGGATGAGAGGGGGAATCTGTGATTGGTACATAAAATGAATAAAAAAATATCTCTTAAATAAAAAAAAAAACACATTCCTTACAAGGCCCCAGTTCTGCTGATTTTTTTTTTCTTTTTTAATGAAGGTGAATACTTGAGTTGGAATAATTGGGGCTTGGAATTTAAATAGACCTTAAGTTATGTCTCTATGTTTTTCAATGTTCACATACTATTAATACAACTATGGAGCTCCTATGTAAGTACTTCGTTCATATTCATTCTCTGTGTGTACAGCAATGGTAGAAACATCTCAGTCTTGTTAGCACTATGTACCAAGCAGCAAGGAAACTATTTGCCACCTGATCAATGGGTACCTCCGGGTGTGTTACTTACACTGGTCCTAATAATGAATCTGTTGCAGCTTGGAAACCTGCCCCAAGGTCCTCCCTATCAAGAAGTGTGAAAGATCTGGGGTTTTTACCCTACACAAAAGCTAGCAATTCAGTGCACCATCTTCCTGGATACAGACACAAAGTCTGGCTGCAGACAAGACTTTCTTGCTCCCAGAACAACATGGAAACATGAGCATGCTTTTGTCCAGTAGGTCATGACTCCACATGGGAGTAATGAAGGGGAGCCCTGTGAGTGCCACAAAGAGAGTAGGGTGGTGTCTTCGCCATGTTATATGGAGATTAAGAATAACCAAGCCGGGCGTTGGTGGCGCACGCCTTTAATCCCAGCACTCGGGAGGCAGAGCCAGGCGATCTCTGTGAGTTCAAGGCTAGCCTGGGCTACCAAGTGAGCTCCAGGAAAGGCGCAAAGCTACACAGAGAAACCCTGTCTCGAAAAAAAAAAAAAAAGAATAACCAACTTGCCTTAATGGGCTGTAAGGAAAATTTCCAGCCTTTATTTCTGAGGGTTTATTAGACTGGGCTGTAAGCAAACCAACTTTCTGTTCTGAGGAACAATGCTATCCAGATCTTTCAAGGCTACTCACTGTACAAAAACTCCTGAAGAGATAGTGCAGACTGAGAATGTGACCTACGGGCGCCCGTACACACCCTCAAGATGCTAGGCATGAGAGACGCTTGGGACACATCTGTCTGACAGCACAGGGTGAATATAGTCATTATCATTCCTATTTTTTATTGCTCTTCCCCATTTTTCTCAAATCCCCATGGAAAGTGACTAAAATAATGGTAGACTGCAGGGCATGCTACCACCATGGGACCTTGGTGTGGGAGAAACAGCAGAGACAGGAAAGCCTGTCCGAGCTCCCACACCCCTTGGCGCTTCCTAGACATGCCAAAAACTGAGAAAGAACTTCCTGACATGTCTTGAAACTATCATATGACCCTCATGGAAGAATGTGTCTTCTGCACCGATCCGTGGAGAAGCCTTCCTTGTGAAGACACGAGGATGCGGACCACTCTGGACAAACAGACCTTGCCAAACTTCTACAACTAGTTCACACCCTCCTTGTCTGCAGTCACACTTCCCCAGACCGTCTCTTTTTATCAAACCCATGCATGGAAACACAGCACTGAGAAGAGGAAGCAGACACAAAGTTCTACCCTTAGCCAAGAAGCTATTTACAGTTGACATAACTGCTGATAAAGGGAAAAACCAGCTTTCTCCACTGGAGAGCCATTGGGTGTGTAAACCACACTGGGGCAGGCTTGATGCCCAGGAGACATTGGCCAACACAACTTTTTGTGTATGTCAAGGGGAAATCCTTTGTTTTATTTGTTTTGCTTTGGCTTTTGTGTCTTAATGGTTTTTTGTTGTTGTTTTTGCTTGTTTTATTGTTGAGAGAGTGAATGAAGTTGGGTGGGTAGGGAGGCAGAGAGGATCTGGGAAGAGTTGTACCCACATAAACAGCTGGGTACAACTGTCATGTGTCATGTGGACACTACAGGACACATCACATGCCTGTAATCCTAGTGCTATGGGGACAGACACAGGAACACCAGGGCTTGCTACTTGCCAGCCCAGCTCCCAGTTCAGTAAGGGACCCTGTCCTGGGAAAATCAGGTGGAGAGTAATGGAAAAGGCCAACAGACATTTTCCTTTGACCTCCACAGGTGTGCAGTACATACCCACGTGCATACCTACATCCCCAAACACTCGCAAGAAGGGGAAGACTTTGTGTGTTACTCCATCTTTATAAATACTTCAAGTTAAGGGTTTCTATTATCTCTCTTTTCCAGGTATAGAAAGTATGCTTAGGTTTTCCAGCATGATAGTTCAGCAGGGAAGGGCATTCGCTGATGAGTTTGGTGACCTGAATCTGATCCCAAAAATACAAGGAGAGAACCCACTCCCACATGCTGTCCTCTGACCAACACACACACACACACACACACACACACACACACACACACACACACAGGGGAGGGAGAGACACAGACAGACAGACAGATGGACGGGCAGGCAGGCAGGCAGAAAATAAATGTAATTTTTAAAATGCATACACATTTAGCAACATGACAAAATAACATTTCAGACTTCAAGCAGTCATAAAGCCGCAGAGCCAAGATTTGATGCTAGCATGGTCTTGTCTTCCTCACCTCCCTACAGTCTCCTGATGACAGCACAGATACGTGATGCTTGGTTACTTCCAAACAAGGTGAGGTAGACTGGATCCTACTACAGCTTTCCTGAAACTTCTTTGAAAACTGACTTGGTCCAAACACTGACGAATGAAGAGAAAGAGACATGTGGCATGAACACCTGATGCCAGAGGGTTGCTGTGCACCACACTCATGCCAAAAGGCACCAATGTGAGCAATCAGGGAACATGGCTATGCTGGGTACAGTTTGGCCAATTCAACAAGCTACTTACTTATGCCTCCAAGTCATGCTTGCCTGGTCCTGAAATGGAGATGTCATGGAGCCCTGCCTCTCAAGAGTACATGGGTCATCTACTGCTGTGCTATACAGTCACGTGCTACACAACGATGTGTCAGCTACTGATTAGCCATGCATATCACAGTGCTCCCATAATAGTATAATGGAACTGAGAATTTTCTGTAATCTAATGACATCATGAGCATCACCACGCATGATGGTATGTCTGTGGTGAAATAACATGCTGCACAGCCAGTCATTAAAAAAATATGCCCCATTCAGTTATTGTATAGTGATAGTGACTAACCATGGTACAGGTTTATTAACTTAGCTTTTATCATTATTTTAGAATATTCCTTCTAGTTATAAAAAGAATACTTTTGCTGTTAAATAGCATGCCATGGACAGCTGGCAGCAGCCTTGTATCTCTCTGGTTTACCAAGAGTCTTGACTCTATCATTTTATCCATTCTTGATTTAACTTCAGGTTGCTTTTTTTTATCATGACCTAGGACACACACATACACACACACATACACACATACATATCCATCTATATTTATATATAATACACTAAAGAGAAAAACACTAAGAATATATACATATATATATACATATATATATTTGTATGTATAAAATTATTACAACTCTCTAGTTTCCATGCCCTCTTTACCCAACACTCTATTGAAAATCAACATATTTATAAAATTTTTGAGATACACAAAGCTTCCTAGAAACCTAAGGAAGGAACATGTGATATCAGAAAACACCTCACACAATTCAGTCATGGCTCTAGAGGTGTGCCCAGGATACACCTTATTATGCAACCCAGTGCCAACTTTTTCTTTGTGTCTGAGACATCATAATAGTTTCCTATAACATGGCACCCAGTCCTTTATGTTATTTGTTTCATGGCATCGAAGTTTTTCCCACAGATACTTAGAAGCTCCTTAAAGACAGAAACCTCATCATATCTGCTAGAGGGAAGCTAGTTTGTGACTGAGTTAATGACTAGGAAGTTTGTACACGTAGAAGTCGGGAATTGGCTAAATTCCGCATTCAGCCCACACAAATCCCACACTAGTGTGGGCACAGCCGTCTTCTGTAGAACCATCACTGGTTCTGAAAAGACAAACTCCTGTTTGATCCATCTTCGATCTCTTCACTCTACACCAGTATCTCCCCACCAACAATCGCATTTTAAAAGGCACCAGAGTGGTTTGTAATTACAATGACGTGGCCTTGAGTTTTTTTCTTTTTTTTCCAAGCCCATGTAGAAAATAGTATTTTAGAAACATTTGGGAATATTGAATGCTTCTTAGGGACCTGATGGACACATTATGTCAACTTTAGTGTATGCAATGCAGTATGGCACTGGGTAGAAACCTCTCGAAAGGATGCTCTCCCCTCCACAAGTCTTCACTTTCTTCAAGCTCTGCCTCCAGGAGTATCTCTCTCTCTTTTCTCATTTTTCTTTATTAAGAAATTTTCTACTCAATCCACACACCACCCACAGATCCTCCCTCCTCCCATCCCCCAACCCTCTCTCCCAAGCCACCCTGCATCCCCACAGCCCCCAAATCAAGGTCTCCCATGGGGAGTCAGCAGAGTCCGGCACACTGAGCGTAGGCAGGTCCAAGCCTTTTCCCACTGCATCAAGGCTGTGCAAGGCATCACACCACAGGCACTGGATTCCCAGAAGCCTGCCCATGCATCAGCCAAACAGTTCGAGCCAAACAACCATCTTCCATATCCAGAGGGCCTAGTCCAGTCCCATGGGGGCTCCACCGCCACCAGTCCACAGTTCATGGGCTCCCACTAGTGTGGCCGGTCATCTCTGCACATCCTCCCATCATGATCTTGAAGTCCCCTGCCTGCAGAATCCCTCTTCTCTCTCATCAATTGGATTCCCGGAGCGCAGCCTGGTGCCTGGCCGTGGATCTCTGCATCTGCCTCCATCAGTCACTGGACAAAGGCTCTATGATGACAGCTAGGTTATTTACTAGACCAGTCACCAGAGTAGATCAGTCCAGGCACCCTCTGGACCACTGCCAGCAGTCCAAGTTGGGGTCATCCTTGTGGATTCCTGAGAGCTTCTCAGGCACCCTGCCTCTTCCCATGCTGTCCTCATCTATCATGGTATCACCCTCCCTGCCCTCCCACTCTGTTCCTGTTCCAGCTTGACCCTCCCATTTCATATGTTCTCATCCCCCACCCCTCGCCCTCTACCACCCCACCCCCCAACACTCAGTCCGCTCATGTAGATCTCATCTACTTCCAGGAGTATCTCTTGATGACACCCTTAACTACTCAGAGAGCTACTTATTGGTGAATGAATCCCCGTGCTAGACAGTAATAGTGAATTAAACACTCAGCGCCTATTCTGCCTTGGTGGCCTAGAGTCTTTTTTTAGACCCCTTGGTCACTCAGCAAGGAAGATTGTGTCTGACATCAGGCAGTAAGACGCATTCCCTGTCAGTGTTCTCTCCCCTGACACCAAAATGTGTCCTATACACTATATAAAATATGTACTTACACGGGGGGGAAAAGAGTATGTCCTTCCCAAGTCAACTCTTCTGAATGGAGTGATGCTGTATGCAGTCTCGGGCTGTATTAAATCCTTTTAGGCAAGTTCCAACTGGGCCTCCTCCATCAAATGGCTCTAACCTATGACCGGAGGAGCCCACCAGCCTCTATCCTTGCTTGGGACAAAAGCAGTAGACATATAACTAAATGGGAAGATAAATTAACTTTGTTTATTTTCTAGGTAAAAATTAATGAATTCTACCACATTTTTATGTTGTTTGGAGTTCGGCCAATGTCAATTCCATCTGTAATACCTCCTTTCCAAGACTCAGCCAATCTGTGTGTTTTGTCTCATCTTCTCTCGGCAATCTGTGGGGTTTTAATCTCTATTAGCTGAGCATCCCAGGAATCGAGGATGTGCAGAAGCCTGAACAGTTGGTACAATGCACCAGAGGGCAGATGAATGCAAGCCTCCAAACGTACATCAGGGTTCACTTAATGCAAGGTGCTGTTTTAGATGTGAAGGTGTAAAGATGAGTCGGATACAAGACCCACTCTCAAGCTCCCCAGCCTGTTTGTTCAAAATACACACAAAGACACAGCTCTAACAGAAGTCACAATATGCCAACTGTCCCTGTCAACAAGAAAAAAGCAAAAGAGAAAGGAAAACCCTGATTGGAGATGTCAGGAACCCCATAGGTAAATTACTGCTTCAGATGCAATCTAGGCAAAGCAATTTCAATGGGCAAAGAAGACGTGGTCATTATGTTAAAGTCAGCAACTGGCAAATTTAGTTCTAGGTTCAGAAATTAATCTGAATTTTCACAGTATGACGTTTCAGAAATAATGAAAACATTTTAATCCAGGACTTTTGCCTCTATATAGGGCTACCAGGCATTCTACTATGAACAGAATTTCCTGTGCTTCAAATGGTTATTATAATTGGTAAGCATTAGAGAAAGACTTGGATTTCGATCTAAGAAGTGTGTGCCCACATACCAGGATGACTGTTACTCTCACAGTCAGTGAGCAGCCTGGCCAGAGACAGCTGAGACTGACAGAGAGAGAGGCCTCGGAGATGACGTGGGTGAAATTTCTTCTCATGTCGCCCACCAGGATGCTGCTGCCAACAATAGAATTTGCACTGGAAATCAAGTCTTACTCTCCAGTAGATGTGACTAAATCCAAAACTGCAAAGCCTCCTGGGAGAGAGAGGCGGTCTCCTTTCATTTTTGTTTTGTAGTTTATTGGAAATGGGAGGAGACAGATGACGGCAGACTCATCCCGTTCCTGGGCCTCACAGGGGGTCTCCTGCTTTGCCGTGAAGCTCTCTTGGGCTTCAGAAATGACTCCATGGTTAAGAGCACTCGTTGCTCTCACAGAGGTCTCAGGTCCAGTTCCAGCACCCACATGGTGGCTCACAACCGTCTGTGGCGCACAAACATGGTGCACATACATGCGGGTAGGCACAATACCCATAGACACGGAGTAAAATAAATCTTAAAATTTAAAAAATAAAACCAGACAAATTTTTAGAAAGGAAGGATGGAAGGAAGGAAAGAAGGGATGAAGGGAGGGAAAGGGGAGACAGAGAGAGAGAGAGACAGAGACATGTATGGAGGGAGGGAGGAAAGGAAGGAGGGAGGGAGACAGAGAGAGAGAGAGAAGGAAGGAAGGGAGAGAGGGAGGGAGGGAGGAAGGAAGGAAGGAAGGGAAAAAGAAAAGAAGAATGAATTTCTTGGTTCAGGTAGACAGTTAACAGGGGCACCCCCAGCTCTTCTGGGCCCCTGCTCCCTGAATCTTCCCAGGAACCCCCAGCCCTGCCTCGTTGTCCAACAACAGCTGCTCCCCACCCCACCCCCACACTCCGTTTCCTCCTTCAGGTCCATCGAGACCCCAGGATCTGGGGATTTTTATCTGAAGGAGACAGGCTTGTCTTGATGGAACTCTGAGAAAGGAACTGAAAGCGTCTGTGTGATGCCTCCCGTGCCAGCGAACTCTGCAGACATTTGGTTAGGGCAGGGTTAGGACAGCTTGGCTACTCAGGACCCAGAGGAGGTGACCAAAATAAAAAAATTTTTTTTAAAAAGGCAGCTGCTGAAAGATTGATGGATGGAAATGTGTAGATGACATTTACATTTGTTCACAAAACACCAAGGAACTCCCGGGACTCAGCAGTGAGCCAAGAGGAAAGACGCTGGTCTTTAGGGGTCTTTCAGGGTGGCTGGTTCTCTTCTCCTACCCGATGATCACCAGAAACAAGTGATTCTTTTTAAAAGTCCTCCAGAGGAGGAAGCATAAGTTTCAAAGACGCACAGGGGTAGAAACCACAGGGGTCACCATGGTAGAGCCAAACTGAGCCACCTGTTCCTCTGTGGTTTTTCCATCCACTCAGCATTTTTTTTTACTAAATGTCTACTGAACACCAGTTCTGGTGCGGGACTAGGTTAGACATGCCTTACTTTGAGGACATTTTCCATCTGTCTGTCTGTCTGTCTGTCAGTCTGTCAGTCTCTCTCTCTCTCTCTCTCTCTCTCTCTCTCTCTCTTTCTCTCTCTCTCTCTATGTGTGTGTGTGTGTGTGTGTGTGTGTGTGTGTGTGTGTGTGTGTGTGTGTCTAGAAATAGAGGCTAGACCACAGCTCCCCAAGGATTTGAAGAATGAAAAAATTTTTAAGGCCAGAAACACTTTTAACCAGAGTCTCCCATACCTCTTACCTTTCCAAAAGCAGTTCTTGACAGTGGTAGTGCAGACCTTTAATCTCAACACTTGGGAGACAGAAGTAGGTGCATCTCTGTGAGTTCAAGGCCAGTCTGGCATACAGAGCGAGATCCAGGACAGGCACCAAAACTACACAGAGAAACCCTGTCTTAAAAAAAAATTAAAATAAATTTTTAAAAAGGGGCCACTGATGGTGCGTGCTCTCTCTCCCCTCCTCCCTCCTCTCTCTTTAAAGGTATGCAACTTATTAATGTTTAGCACTGGCACTCAATGATACTCCAAAATGTGTTTTGAGCTTCAAACTAAGTGTTAGAGAATCTGCAAACGCAGGGAAGAGCTTTCTCTGGAGTTCTCTTTTCTACCCAAATAGTGTATCTATCAAGGAAGAAGCTGCCTTTCATCCTCCTACTGAATCCTTACCAACCAAGCAAGATGAAATCTAAACCAGACAGGAAGGGAGTGGAAATCAAACAGTGTACCCGGGGCCCAGAGAAGCCAAGAAATTCTTCCTTCTGTAAGTTGCTTTTGGTCACAGTATTTCATCATGGCAACAAAAAATTAACTAAGATAGACAGATCAATCAACTGATCAGATAATAGATACATAGTAGATAGGTAGATAGATAGATAGATAGATAGATAGATAGATAGATAGATAGATAGATAGATAGATAGATAGATAGACAGGAGAAATATACTCTGGGCCCTGTAGAGAGAGGTTCATAAATTTCTTACTAGTGTAGATGACAGAATACTGTAGTTGGAAAAGTATGTTAGGATGTGATTGAAACCTGTGGCAAACTTCACAACTTAAAGTGAAACCTGTTTTTGCTTTCCAAGTCCCAGTCAGCTTAGTCCCTGATTTGGGACTCTGCTGTTAGCCAGAGCCTTCTACTGTGTATCCTCCAACACTGCCTCCAGCTGAAGCCCCGTGTCCCTCCCTGCCTCACACTGGCGTTTGTCAGCACACTCAGTCCCTTCTGTCATTCATAATAATCAACAGATGTCCTTGTGGTTTCACATTGTCCCAGCCTACTTCTCAGTAAAACCGCTTGCAGTTGATACGGGCATTAAAAGATGATGAAAAGTCAACACAGAATACAAACAACTCAACCTCAAGGTTGAATTCATGCTCTCTCCCGAGCTGTTGACGAGAAAATCTTTATAGAGGCTGCTCCATGTAGGATTCCCAAAATTCTGTTGAAAGTAGTTCTGGTTTCTTCTTAGAAAAGGATAGAAGGACTCTAGGCTTCTTGTGGAGTCAGGGTGATACGGTACCTACAAGTTCTGCTTATTTGGAGACAATGGCAATCTAAGAGTATTTTCAGCTGGGCAAAAAAGTAGGAGAAGGAAAAGGAAGAAGGAGAAAAAAGAAACAAAAGAAGGAAGGAGAGGGAAAGAAAGGAAGAAAAGGAAGAAAGGGAGGGAGGAAGGAAGGGAGGGAGGAAGGAAGGAAGCCACATGCTTGTCAAAGCTTCAGCACCCCTCTCCATTGTCACCCATTCCTCTGGGCTTGCCCACAACAGCTTTAGCCTGAATCCCATCTGGGACCTGGCTTCTAGGAGCCCCCACTCCAAGCTGGCTGTGTAGCTGGGGGTCTCCCGGCTGGGAAGCGAGGGGTGCTTCTGGCCTTCAGCTAACCTCACAGTCTGTGTATTTCTGGTCCTATTCACCTCTCCAAAAAAGAAACACACAGGGCCCATGACTCAGTATCATCTCCGGAATCTGTCGGCAAATCTTCTCTCCCTTTCCTGCTTCCTCAGCTTAGCAAAAGGTTCTGAACAGTTTCATCCTTTCATGACCTCTGAGTTCCAGCCCCTGGGGGGAGAAGGTCTTTCCTGACCACCTTATAGTGGGTAGCTGTTCCAGCTTTGACCTGGAAGTGCCACTCCCATTGAGGCTTCGGTAACTGTCACACCTACAAGGCAGGGCTGAGACGGGAGCCCTGAAGACCCAAGATCTGGATGGGCTGGCTCTCTTGGTTCCTGGATCCTGGACACTGGAGCTAGACTGAGCAGAGTTTCCAGAGAACACCACTGGGCTGCACTACACCTTTCCTGGACCTGTAACCTATCCCTTTACTTGTAAGTTACCCCACAAAATAAACCTCCCTCTTAACTACGTGGGGTGGCCTTAATACTACCATCAATACCACTTCACTCTCTAGGTCTTCTTCAACATTCCTCTTCTAAACATACATCCAGTATAAGGTTCCTTCACCCAAGAGTGTGGGAGTCTCTCCTCACATGTAAAGAAACACTGTTTATTTGAGACAGAGACTCCTGTAGCTGTGACTGGCCTCAAAGTAGACAAAGGAGATCTCGAACCTCTGGTCATGTAGTCCCCTGTCCCCAGTCCTTCCTGCCCCCCCCCAATCCCCTTCTATCCCCCACATGTCTGTCCTCCCCTTCATCTACCAGATGCTGGGATTACAAGCCATTTTATTCACTGCTAACAATCAAACCAGGGCTTTACGGATGCCCCATCCCAAGAATCCTCTTTTTAGTGATCAACACAGTCAAACCATGAAACTGTGACAAGCAACGGTTAGCACAGTGCGTTTATCTTTTCTTGTTACACGGTTCTGCTTCAATGCATTAAACACCTGTCTTTGTCCATCAAGTCCTGAGAATGTGCACTCGCTGGGGTCTGAATGCGTCTCCTCTGATTCAGGACCACAGATGTTCTGTTTTGCTGTATTTATTCTGTAGACCACCCTCTAGCATTTCATCCACTCTATGAGTGCTTTTTTTGTTCTTTTCCATGGAGAGATCCCTCAGAAAAGGAAGTTGGAGACGGACGGGTGGGAGTCAGGATAGTATCTTGGGAAGGTAGTATCTCTGTAAAATCCTGAAGGGGACATGCATACCTGCCACAGGGGTGTATGGAGGAAGAAAGTTCAAGGCCGAAGAGCAAGTGCAAAGGGCCTGTGGCAGGAACATGCCTGGTGGCTTCAGATGGCAAAAGGGAAGCCAATGCAATGACAGAGGAGCAAATGCTGAGAACAGGACGGGGCAGGGTCTTTGGAGGTATGTTATGTGAGCCAATGTGCTGTCGGGATGGCTTTGTGTTACAAAAGCCTTTTCCAACACGATCAGCTAACAGAAGCTCTCTGCATTGGCTGTGGACTGAGCTCTACCGCCCCCCCCCCAAACCCTCCCCCCAGCTCCTAATGACAAACAGCTTTATGACAACTTGATTGGAGAGGTGGGAGGTGGAACATAATCTACTTAGCTACAGGTGTGTGTGTGTGTGTGTGTGTGTGTGTGTGTGTGTGTGTGTGTGTGTGTGGTGTGTTCTGAGGAGGGGTGATATGTGAATGTATGTGGACAGGCTCAGGTGCCTGTGCCCAGAGAAGGTCAAGGAGGATGTCCTGCTCTACCACTTCATTCCCTTGAGAAGAGTTTCTCACTGAACCCGGACCTAAGCTGGCAGCTAGCAAGCCCTAGCGATCCCAGTCTCTGACCCAGCACATTGCTGGAGTTTCTCATACAGGAGTCCTCTTACCCATCTTTTTAACATTGGGCTTGGGGACTCGGGGTATTAACTCGGGTCCTTAGGCTTGTGTCACAAGTGTCCCAGGGCAAGATTTGTTAAAGGATTTGGTCTTGCATTGTGTGGTGATACTTTGTTTGTGCTTTTAACACAGATAAATCTTGCCTGAAGATCGAAGTGTGGAGCTAGCCACTAGAAGCCAGGCAGCGGTGGCCCACACCTTTAATCCCAACATTTCAGAGCAGGAAACAGGAAGTGATATGGCTGGGTGGAGAGAGGAAGTGATAAGGTGGGGTGGAGACAGGAGCTCGGCCCTTTCAGTCTAAGGATTCCGGCAGAGGTAAGAAGTCTCTCCAGTGTCTGCTCTGCTTCTCTGATCTTTCAGCTTTCACCCTGATGGCTGACTCCGGGTTTTTATTATTAAGACCAATTAGGATTCACGTTACAGCGGTGCATTCAAAAGAGAATATTGGCTTTCTGGCCTTCTCCTTCCTGATCTTGTCATGTATATTTTAGACTGTGATGAATCTTAAAAAACTAATCCTGGCACTTGGGGGGCGGAGGTGGTCTTTGTGAATTCCAACATACAATGTATGCTTTACCTGTAAGCATTTAGGCTAGCCCCACCTTAGGTCAGCCTCCACCCCTGACTCCAGGAGTTCAAAGACACTTAAGACAACAGTCAATACCTTCCCTGAAAGCAGTTGGACTCAGGGCTGCTGGATGCTGAGGACACAGGTCACTGGCAAGCTCAAGTTTGGGTACCTATCTGAGTGACAGGTGTTCAGGATTTTCTTCCCTATGAAAGAAAAGACAAGGAATTGTGACCTTTTTGTATTGCCAACCCAAAAAATCCTTTTAGATCGGTGGTTCACAACCTGTGAGTTGCAGCCCTTTGGAGGGGAGGGGTGGAACAATCCTTTCACACGGGTCACCTAAGACCACTGAAAAATACAGATATTTACATTACAATTCATAACAGTAGCAAACTGAGTTATGAAGTAGCAACCCAAATAATTTTATGAATGGGGGCACCGCAAGATGAAGAACTGTATTAAAGGGTCACAGTGTTAGGAAGGTTGAGAACCACTGTTTTAGACTCTCCTCAGATTATCAGCTTCTTAGCTTCTGAACATATTTGGCCAACAGTAAAGGCTGTTTTAGTGATCTGAGTGCACAGTGCTTTCCAAACATCCCGGGGTTGCAAAGCTGGATATGAGGGACCCGAGAGACCGGACCCTGGTCCTCACACAATGCCTGCTTGTTTTAAACAAGTCCGTGCTCTTTCCTGTGTACTCAGACTGAAGCAGACTTTGCACTTCTCTAGCTGCGGGCTGTCCGGATGCTGGAACTCAAAGGGCTGGAAGACGCAGAGAACAGAAGCCCAAACCCAAAGGTTGCACACTCACGTGGGCACGCAAACCCGCAGATTTTATGAGGTTAGTGTTTACCAAAAGGCAGGATTTATAGCTCCATGTAATTTACAGCTTTTAAATGCAGTGTTATAATGCAAATAAATTTTTTCCCCTTCCCGGTGCGGTGAGCTCATGAATAAACGTGAAAAGGATGCGAGGCTGGCGACAAAGACTGAAGAGGGGAATGAATCAGCGCGCCTGCCTTCGGCAGACACTCTCCCCTGCCTATGGGATCGGCTCACTGCTCTGCATGAAGACTGGACCACAGTTATGTGTGACATGGCGCTGAACAATTCCCATCCGAGGCAACGGACTAGGAATGCTGCTCAGCCCACGGTGCAACAAAAATGTATGAAATCGCATTAGCAGAAAAACAAGATTTCTGGGTCTTATCACAGAAAGGCTTTTGCACCTCCTAGACGAATGTTCACCTCTAATTGAACAAGTGTTACCGTCTTTATTCCTACCTGAAAGTGCCTTTTACAAGTCATAATTAAACGCAGGTTCTTTATAATCCCATCATGATGGGATCTTTAGCGCCTGAATGCCCTGTTCATTAGCAGGATATTTAGGGCTTTTTTTTTTTTTCAGGGCTTAATTTGACTACAATTCATTTGCATGCCCTGAATATGCATTTTAAATCTGAACAAGAACTCCATTTAGCGGCTTTCTAAAACAAGTTCTGCAAGGCAGGAGTCTACAATCCTAGCAAAACAAACACTGCATAAGACTCCATCTGTGGTTGAAAGGAAAAAATATCTCAGCAGCAGGGAAAATAAAAATAAGAAACCCATCAGGCATTCTCCAGATGAATATTGAAAAGTGTTAAGAGAGTAGACAATTAAGAATGGCAATTTTCAAAACTTGATGTCTTACCACGAGAATGCCCCTGGTAGGAAAGTTCTGCGGAACTTTAGGGGACCGGTCATTTCTCAGACGCTGTGGTAGACAGCACCCACCACACAACAGACTTCGGGCCTATGAGAGGCTTAAAGGGGTTAAGTTGGTTAAAATTCAGTACTGCTTTGATGAGAAAACATTATGCGTTCTACTCGCTGGCTGTTACATTTGGAAAGCTTTTAGGTAGAACAGTTAATTTAGCAGACCCAACAAGCTCAAACACGAAGTTATTAAATGATAGGAAGTTTGTAAAAGAGACGCTTCTTGCGATGTAAGTGTGGTGGACCGGACTTCTGCCCCGACTCGCCCCACCACCCCCGGCACCCCACCCCACCCCACCCCATCTAACCCCGCTCCCCGAGAAGACTGATTCTTTCTTCAATTGATCCTTGCTCATAAAGGGCCAGAAGCAAGCAAATGACTTCTGAGGCTAGTCTAGCACTATGACTGTTAGTTCTCTGCCTCTCCGAAGGATTCTCAGGCACCTGGACAATTCCAGGGACAATTCCAGAGCCCCAGGTTTCTTAGGCAAAGAGGTTGGCTAGCTGCTTGTTGGCCTGGATTCCTTCAACTGTAAAATCCTTCACTTCTCTTCAGAGAATAAAAGTGTGACCCTTGGGGGAAAGCCATGCTTCTAAGTTGGAGGTTTCTTTTAAAATCCTTAAAGGACAAAATAATGTTTAACTGGATTTTGTTTCAAGGTCAAAATGCACCAATACTATGAAGTCATGAATACACGTGGACAGAGACTCACACTAATCAAGAGACTGGTCCAAAGTATCTCAGCCCAGGAACTCTGTCTCCTAAAGGACCAGCAATGTCCTGCACCTGATGCTCTTTTTAAATTTAGTTTATTACAACTTTATATTGCTGTAAATTAGTTGACAGGGCCCATTGGCTGAATTTCTATAGCTGTTTAGAATAAGAACTGATTCTAAAAACCAAGACAAACACAAATTTAATAAAAAGACAAGCAAGTAAATCTGGTAAGATTCATTTAAATGAAGTGTACAAAAATGAATATTTTTATTTTCACAGGCAGCTATTTTGGAATTCTTGAGCCACAGCCTAGAAGAAGAAATTTAATATACTTTTGTTTTTCTATTTATCAAAACTTCCTATGTGTGTAACTAGCTGTGAATACTTTTTTTAGTAATTTAAATCTCTTGAAAATGAATCTTAAACATCCAGATGCACTTAAATCAGTGAAATACCGAATTTAAGTGCAATTAGAGTTTTATGTGTGGTTCCCTCTCCCCACAAATAGCAACTACCTGCGTAATTATATTCTTTTTCTCTATATTTTAAAATGTATTTAGCCTACTACATCTCACAACATATTGCTATTGGTTATATGTGCCATATTATGTGTAAAATAAAAGTATGGATTAAATTAACTATCATATGCCACTAATAACTGCTGGAACTATTTGGCGTGAACTATAACACCAACATGGCTTTTATCCATTAGAGCTAAAGATTTAGGAAGTGTCTCCAAATGAAACTCAAATTAACTGGCTCAGTGTCTTCCCACACCAAAGCTCACAGCACTGTTTTATTTAGAAGATATTAGCATTTCATTTTTAAAAATTTGTGAATTATTAGTGACTTCAGTAATCAGAAAATGGCCAAAAGATTGAAATGTTTCTAAAGTAAACACCAATACACTTTAGCAACACCATTTACAAAAACACAATGCATATAAAAACATTTTTTGGGTACAAAAGTCTATGAAGAAATGAGAAAGATTAATACTAAGCTCTCCCACATTGCTGAAGCAGAAATCTTAACTCTGAAATTACATTCATAGATCCAGGCATGTGGTACATTCTAGGATAACCAAACCAGGAAAATCTTGTTTTTTCTTCTTTTTTTCTTTCACCTTCTGTTTATGGACTCTTTCTTGCATAGTTGGTCCAGAAATGATATAAAATGACTTTCTGCACATGTTCCTTGAGATATGTTTATTAGTCTGTCTAAAGCTGTGTCCAACCAGAATTTTTAAGTGCTTAGCAAATTTATTCTCCATGAACTCTATAATCTGCCCATAGAAAATATTAAATATACCACTTGATACTCTATTGTCTTTGCATAACTCTTATGTTACCTTACCATTCCGAAAATATACATATGTAAAGGAAGATTTTAGTGCATCAAGTAAGCTATCCAAACTCCTACTCAAAGTATGTCTATTGTCAAGTTGACTTGAAGTGTAGTCTCTTCTGATGGTAAATGTATCAGCAGTGGTTTAAAGCTGCTAAAACAAATACAATGCACTATAAGTCAGGCCAGGGTGACTTGTCTTATTTTCATATAGTATTTTTTTCTTGGATTATTTTAGCTCCAAACGTCTAGACATGAGGTGAGGTTAAGTTCATGCTGACATCCCAAGAACCTTTTTGCTCAAGTTTTGTATATAGGCTATGCTGCCAAAAATTTTGTATGGAAAAAAAAAAAGTTGTTTCTTTTTTTTTTGTTTTGTGTTTTTGTGTTTTTGTTTTTGTTTCGTTGGTGTGTATGGTTTTTTGGTGTTTGTTTGTTTGTTTGTTTGTTTGTTTGTTTTTTGAGACAGGGTTTCTCTGTGTAGCCCTGGCTGTCCTAGAACCAGCTCTGTAGACCAAGTTGACATCAAACTCACAGAGATCCATCTGCCTCTGCCCCATCCTTCCCCGGTGCTAGGATTAAAAGTGTGTGCCACCATGTCCGGCTTGAAAAAATTGTTTCTTAAAAAAATGATCTCTCTAACAAGGATCTGATTAACTTAATACAGAATTAGGTTTTATTCTCCATGGTTATGCTTCCATATGAACCATTCATAAAACACACTTTATGAATAATTTCAATGCTATTTTCTTAGGTATCACATTTTACCTATCTTGACACCAAAAATACATGTAACTACATTTTACTCAAACAATTACAGATTTCCTCTTTTTTAAATGATAGTCAAATTAAATTGACTTCAATTTATGTCATACTGGTGGACTTTATAAGGGATTTAATAACAACAGTAAAATTCTAAAATGCTAAATAAAAATTTCGCAACTGGCACAAAGTTAAAAAGGATTATTTCTAGATAAAGGCAGTCAAGAGATATATAAAGGAAAAGATAACATAATAAAGTTAAGTTTTCTGCATGTTAGAAAGCTAAGCAAGAAACTGCAAACAAGCTCACATTCAATGAACGGAAGAAGTATTAGCAAGAAGCAGCTTTTTTTTTATATGATAAGCACTCTCAAACAACACATACTAATGAAGAAAGACTATGAGGAATTCTGATAGGGAAATGCCACTTACAGCAAAAAAAATTTAAATTACCACACTCACTAGTAGATAAATGCAACATTACAATATTTGGCTTTGAAACCTATACAATTGACAAAATACACTTTCAGTGTTAATGCTCACCAAAACAGCATGCATTATTTACAAGAACATAAGTTTATATTAATTTTAGGAAATCATATTGACAGATTTTGAAAAGCATTCCTGGTCACTAAATATTGATTCTGCTTCTAAATATTTTGTTGTTGTTGTTGTTTGTTGTTTGTTTGTTTTTGAGACAGGGTTTCTCTGTGTAGCTTTGCGTCTTTCCTGGAACTCACTCTGTACCCCAGGCTGGCCTTGAACTCACAGAGATCTGCCTGCTTCTGCCTCCCAAGTGCTGGGATTAAAGACGTGTGCCACCACCACCCGGCAAGATCTTTATTTTAAAGTATGTGTATGTGTGTATGTCTTGTGTGTGAATTTGCTCACATGACTGCAGTGCCCACAGAGGCCAGAAGAGGGTGTCAGATCCCCTGGAGCTGGAGTTACAGGCAGCTGTGCAACATGGGTACAGGAAACTGAACTCAGGTCTTCTGTAAGAGAAGTATGATTCATCTTTTAATGGCTGAGCCACCTCTCCAGCCCCTAATTCTGCTTCTAAAGAAATAATTCAATATAGGCTTGTGCATGCCTCTGCAAAGAGTTCATTGCAATGCCATTTATGATGGTAAAATATCAGCATAAGCAGCATGTCCAATGGGTGGTATATAATTAACTAGTTTAAAATATTAGAATATTACCAATCATTATCAAAATGCTTCCAAAACACCTTTAACAACCTGGAAGTTTGTCATGATACAATGCTAAATGAGAATTCAGGGCTAAAACTTATGCTTGTATAATAATTAAAATATGTAAATGAATACACTGGTTGGTTTCAATTACATACTATAATTTTTATCCTCATTTATATATTTTCCAGCTATTTTACTACAAAACTGTGTTCCCTTCATAATTATAAAACTCTTAGCTTTTAAAGGTGTGGCAATTTTGACATTATTGAAGTAGGGTTAGAAGTAGCTAGATAGATTAGACACAGCCATAGATGGATGTGTTACTATTCTATATACGTATAAGCACATGCATTATCACAGTACACAGTTACATCATTCTGGTTTAAATAATGTCCACCTTAATTTTCTGTTATAAAGTCATTTGGTAGCTGAGGTGCCATCTGAATGGCCATTACTATTCAGGCTTGTCCATAAAGGTTTAATATCTTACATGAGGATGCCTTCCTTACAGTCAACAGACCTCCTTTCTCCTGTTCACATTTCATCTTGTGACAACTCAGACTGCTTACAAAAGTAGACTACGAATAGAAACTAAAACTATCGTCTTTCATAGAACTGGTACCATCCCCCCCCCCCAGCTCTCATTTTGCTACCACGTGGCCCTCCAAGGGGCTTCTCTATGGAGCAGTCCACAGCACCACCACTATCCCCATGTTCGCCTGGAACGTCCCTTCTGGCCTGAAATATCCACACTACTGAAAAGCCTTCGAAATAACAGGGACGAGGAAGTCACCGCAGAAGGAAATCACTCCAGCCAATGCGTCCCTCCTCTGTATGGGGGCTGGAAGTTGTCGATATCACATTCTTTCACTTTTCAAAGTGCATCAAAGATAAACATATAATAAGATGGCATAGGGACCACATGTGGTTAAGAAAAAGCCTAGACCTTGGCATCTTTCGGTGACTTCTTGGAAAGCCTATCCAAGCACATTGCAAGAAAATGGTGCAGAATTCCCAGGAGGGAGTTCTATCAGAAAAGATGCCTTTTGCCATCACACGGTTGCTAGGTTTAAGAGGTCTACATCCTAAAGATACAAACGCCATCGTATTCTACTATAGAACACACCATTCAGTCCATCCGATAACTGATTTTAAAATGGTTGTCCAGAGAAAGGCATGTACAATTCAGTTTTAAGATTTGCTGAAGCAGATAAACATTAGTCCCACCTGTGGTCAAGTTCTTGTCCTGACCTTAACTGGAAATACATAATTTTGAATTGAAGACTTTCTTATCTGCAGTTGGCAGTTCAGATTATGGTATAAACTCACATAGTTCTGACAGTTAATCCGACATCTTTGATTGGAAATGTGGTCAGCAGTTTATTTAGTTCACCTTTTATTATGAAAGCTCATCATCACTGGAGAGGGGCTGGCATCATCCCTCCCAAGGCTCCTTTTCTAGTTTTCACTGTTCCTGGTTAGAAAATGCTGCACACCTTGGATGTGTTTGCTTGAACACATTAATTCAAACACATTAAGATTCTTATTTACATATGCAAGCAAAAGGTGAAATTAAAAAATACAACAGACAACCTTGTAACACCACATCCCTTTCCCTTTATACAGTTGAATTTTTGATGAAAAACAATTTATGTTACCACTCTTTCAAGGACAAGAAATAATCTTCATTTTAATTTGTAGAATAATTCTTAGTCCATCACAATTAATTTTTTAAGGATCTGTCTAGAAGCAGCTTATTAAATGAATAGCTTGATGCTATATATCAAATATATTTTAATTATAAATGTAATCGTATTTTGGCAATATCCTGATCAAATAACTAATTTTGTTCATCTCTTATATATGACTGAGGCTTTAAGTGTTAGTGACCAAATGATTTATTTCAAAAAATTTTTGTAGCTATTCGTTCATCTGACATGAAATGAATCTGAAATACAACTGCTGGTATTGGAAGAATTTTAAAATTTAAACCGTGGCAAGACGATTTCTATACAAAACATTATTCCTATAGATTTATGCTCCTATTCCTTTAAACAGGACAGAGCTATTAAACGTTTTTAAAGAGACTAATTTACATTTAATGTTTAACAAAAATGATTTTTTAAAAAGTTCTGTTGTTTTGGTTTGAAGCCGGGTTTCCGTGGCTTAAAGGCTCCAAAGCAGGTTGCTATGTTGCATTGCCATCTAGTGGATGACCATGGTTATTGCAAGGATAAAAAAGGATCTCCATTTCTTCTCAGAAAAAGCATGAGAGCTCAAAGAACCCAAAGATGGTCCCTAAACTAACACAGGGATTTTTAAAAATTACATTTGTTTACTTGGGGGTTGTGCACGTGCGTGGGTGCGTGTAGGGAGGTCAGAAGGACAACTTCGGAAGCGGGCCGTCTCCTACGTGTGGGTTCCAGACTTGAGTGCCCTTACCCACAGAGCCATTCGCCAGCTTCATGCTTCTCTGGAAAGCTTCAAAACTATGAAAATATAGGAAATCAAGGTACTCCGTCATAGCTTATGGCAAATAGAAATCCGGTTTAAGGGACAAAAACCATGCACAAATACAGCATGTTGTAAGATACACAGTTATTGGTCACTTTGTAGGTCCCTCGTTGTTCACATAACAAACGTTATCATTATGGGTTGCAAGTTTGACTCAGTGGCGGGTGTGCTGGGCATGCAGGAGACCCACTGAGTCAGGGAAAGGAGGTGTTAGCCTTAGATATGTTGTGTGTCTTGTTTTAATTTTAATTTATTTATTGTGTATGTGTGTGTTCATACAAGTGTTTTTACATTTTCCAAATGAAACACAAAAGAAGTTAGATAAATGTACTTGAAAATGATTCTCTATGGGGTATGCAAAAGGACATGTAGAAAGAATAATGTTTGAAGCAAGATTTCTCTGAGATTTCTATATAAGACTTGAAGTCATAAATTTTATACATTTGAAAACTTTAAATTCACTTAAAAAATAGTCAACTGACATAAATCAACCACCAAATAAGTAACATGACCATTAAAAAAAAGAATTAGACCAGATAACTTCAAATTATGATTACTGTAAGTTCCTGATGGGCGTATACTAAAGACAAAACGGGGTACAACCTTATTTTAACTTATACCAGCCGTCTTATCTACCAAAGTCTGTTTGAACTAGTTTGTGTATATAATGAGATAAAGCAAATTATTACATGTTGTAGATACTGAAGTTTTTCAAGTAAAGAGAGAATAAGAAAAATTCAGGTTAGTAAAAACCTTGTAATGTTATTTTTATTTGAAAACATTACTATGCATGATGGAGAGATGACTCAGTGGTTAAGAGCTCTTCCACAGGACCCAGGTTCTATTCCCAGCACCCACCTGGTAGCTCACAATTGTCTATAATTACAGTTCCAGGGAATCCAACGCCCCTCTTCTGATCTCTGTGAGCATTGCATGCATGTGAGATACAGCCATACACACAGGCAAAGCACCCATATACATAAATTAAAATAATTTTTAAATGTCTCTATGATCTATGAAAAACACTTATATTAAGGATATGAATTTCTTATCTCTATCAACTATAAGGTTTAAAACAGTAAGAGTCTAACAGCAGCAATGCTCATGCTACCTAAATTATGTCTCTAAAAGTCATTTCCCATATAAAGAACTAAGTGTCCCTACAGAGATGGCTGATTCCAGATCCAAGGCAAATCATAAAGCTGTGACCTTTTTTGCCAGGAAGCAAGGAAAACACCAACAGAGTACAGAAATCCCCGGGAAGGATGCTTCACAATCAGATGATGTAAGAGTGGACCTTAGGAAGGAATGACTACAACATATAAAATATATTGAATATATAAAAACCCATATGCTGGGGATGGAGATATGGCTCTGCAGTTAATGGCACTTCCTGCATTCCCAGAGGACCCAAGTTCAATTCCCAGCAACCACGTCTGGCAGCTCACAACCACCTGTAACCCCAGCTCCAGGAGTGATCCCAATGCTCTCTTTCGGCCTCCTTGGGCACATACATACATATGGTATGCATTCCCACAAATTCACACACATATACATAAATAAAAATGAAAATAAATACATAATCTTGTCTTTAAACACTTTCATGCTCACAGAGACACTTTTTTTAAAAAGGAGAGAGAAAATTATTTTATTAAACATCATTAGAGGAAAAGATAGTCACAGCTCCTTGTCCTAGACACCAACAGTATGAAAATGCTCAGTATTTAACCTATTTTCCTTGAATGAGCAGATCAATAGAATCAAGTACCCCAATTGATAAAGGAGAGATCTTCCCAAATTATTATTTATACAGTAAAACAAACTATGCAGCCTAAGAAATGATAGAATTAGAAATTAGCCATTTTGGCCAGGTGGTGGTGGCGGTGCACCCTTTAATCTCAGCACTCTGGAGGCAGAGCCAGGAGGATCTCTGTGAGTTCAAGGCCAGCCTGGGCTACCAAGTGAGTTCCAGGACAGGCACCAAAACTACACAGAGAAACCCTGTCTCAAAAAACAAACAAAAAGAAAGAAAGAAAGAAAGAAAGAAGGAAGGAAGGAAGGAAGGAAGGAAGGAAGGAAGGAAGGAAGGGAGGGAGGGAGGGAGGGAGGGAGGGAGGGAGGGAGGGAGAAAGAGAGAGAGAGAGGGAGAGAGAAAGAAAGAAAGAAAGAAAGAAAGAAAGAAAGAAAGAAAGAAAGAAAGAAAGAAAGAAAGAAAGAAAGAAAGAAAGAAAGAAAGAAAGAAAGAAATTAGCCATTTTATAGAGAAGCCAGTGTTTTTCCCTGTTGGGTTAAGTGAGGAGACGATCAGCAAACACCGCAAGTGTGATAAGCCTCCAGATATTCACAATGCGTTAAAGTAAAAGTTCGTGTTTGCTCAGCTGCTACAAACCCAAGAACTGCTGTTTTCAAAGAAGGAATCAGGCTGTTACCAGGACCCAGCCACCGACTCAAGAACCAGTCAAAATGGGACATAAAAAGCTTCCAATTTATGTGCAGGACAGAGGTAGGATAGCCCATCAGATGATACCAACACCATGGAGGAGTAATCAGATCCAGAATTTCTCTTTTATCAGCCGAGAGGAAAAAAGAAGTTTGCTACTGCAGATAAAAGGGGGGGGGGGGAGCAAGAGGACATGTGGACATGGTATGGATATCTGAACTAGAGAAAACCCACCTTTTAAAGAGGACATTTGTTAAATAATCAGAGAACTTTGAATATGAGCTAGGTACTAAAGGATACTGATGGATCATTGTTACCTTTTCATGTGTGGTGATGGTAAACCGTTACAGTCCCTTCTCAGGGACACATTGAAACACAAGGTGTGAAATAGTAATGTATCTAGGATTTGCTTTTAAATATTGCAGGAAAAAAAGAATAGAAGGGGAGGAGGAGGCAATGTAGAGACTAGGCAAAATGCCAATCACCATTAACACCAGAGGGGAGGCACTTGGGTTTGTTCCACAGTGAATCTCCATTTGTGTATACCTAAAATAAAAGCCTTTCGCAAGAAATACAAAATTCTGTGTGAAGTGGGGGAAAAACGTCCTCACAGGACTGCTAAGATGCCTCAGTAAGTAAAGATACTTGCTGCCAAGCCTGACAAGTTAAGTTCAATCCTGGGATCCATGTGGTGGAAGGGAGGATCAACTCTTGCAGATATCACACACACACACACACATACACACACACACACACACACACACACACACACACACAGAGAGAGAGAGAGAGAGAGAAAGAGACAGAGACAGAGACAAAGACAGAGACAGAGACAGACAGAGAGACAGAGACAGACAGAGACAGAGAGACAGAGATGTAATTTAGAAAAAGAAACCTCACAAACCACTGTCCTAAAGTAAAACACGGAGTTAAGAGAAGAGAAAAGGCCAAGCTGAGGACTCACTGCTTGTTCCCCACGCCTGGCGTCCTCTGAGCAAGACTTCCAAAGGAGGAAATTACACCACGCCAAAGGCATTTCCCTCTCACACTCAGATTCTCAGCCTGGGAAGCAGTTTCTTTCTCAAAGAAACAGAAGCACAGCATCACAGAAAAGATTGCTCTGTGTCTTTTCTCTTTTGTGGTCTAGCCAAGACAGCTGAACCCTGATACCTCGTTCTCTGTTACTTATGTCCCTTCCAACTCTCTACACAGCACTTGATATGGAGCTCACTTGGTAGCCCAGGCTGGCCTTGAACTCACAGAGATCCGCCTGGCTCTGCCTCCCGAGTGCTGGGATTAAAGGCGTGTGCCACCACCGCCCGGCCATAAAAATCTTAAGTGTGTCTCTCTCCCAAGGACCTCAATTCCTCGAGGGCAGAGATTCTGCCTTTTAATATTCTTTCCACTCCTAACAACTTCTGGCAAATGGATTTGCCATAAAGACGTGACTGTGGTGGTTAATTGTCATTGTCAATGGGGCTGGATTTGGAATCACCAGGTGACACAACCGGTCACCAGGTCTGTGAGGCTGTTTCTAGGATTTCAACATGAAGAAGGCTCATGTGACTGTGGGCGACACCATCCTGTAAGGTGGGATGAAAATGAAAAAAAAGAAGACGTCAGAAGATGACTCCAGAGTTTTTTCTCTGCTTGCAGACTGCAGATGCAAGTGTGACAGAGAAAGGGACACTCCTGTCATTCCTTCTCCGCACTGATGGACTGTGTTCCTAAAAAGTCCTTCCTTCTCTAAATGGCATCTGTCAGCTGTTTTCTCACAAATATGAGAACAGTAGCTAACACTATCAAAAACACACACTTGGTACTACTGTGTTCTACAAGTCTTGCTGATCCTCCCGTGAGGCTCTCACTACCTCCAAATCCTTATCCTTAATGTCTACTAAGACTTGGAAGATTTTCTGAAATAATTAATTCATTTGCTGATTTTATGGATCAAATATTATTACAGGGTGGTGGTTTGATTAGGAACGGCCCCCGTAGGCTCATATATTTGAATGCTTGGTCATTAAGGAATGGCACTACTGGACAGAGATTAGGAGGTGTGGCCTTGTTGGAGGAGGTGTGGCCTTGTTGGAGGAGGTGTGGCCTTGTTGGAGGAGGTGTGGCCTTGTTGGAGGAGGTGTGGCCTTGTTGGGAGGAAGTGTGTCACTGGGGGTGGGCTTTGGGGTTTCAGAACCTCAAGCCAGGCCCAGTGTCTCTCTACTTTCTGGTGCCTGCTGATCTGGATGCAGAGCTCTCAGCTCCTCCAGAACCATGTCTATCTACCTGTGTGCAACCATGCTTTGCACCATGCTGACAATGGACCAACCCTCTGAAACTGTAGCCAGCCCCAGTTAAATGTTTCCCTTTATAAGAGTTGCCTTGGTCATGGCGTCTCTTCACAGCGATAAAACACTTAGCTAAGTTATGTGGCAATCCTTTTATCCAGATGTGACTCTCTATAGTTTCATCTTACCTGAAATCCAAAAAATATTAAGCAGGCAATTCCAGAGATCAGTAATTGATGTCTTAAAGCCCATGCTGTTGAGAGGAGTGGTGGTGAGGACCCTGAGAACACCGTCCTGTTCGCCCCATGGTGCCTGTTTGCAGGCAGTATATCTACCTGTGTTGTACATGTATGGGAAAGCCGGGGAATGGAAGTTGCAGACATCCATGGTGGGGGGCATGGGGACTTATTCTTTATGGGTAATGGAGAACAATTGTACTTGTCAGTAAAAGAATGTCCACCCCTCTTTGTTCATGGATTGTGGGGATCTTTCACCAGAGAAGATCACTCAGACTCCGGTTTAAGCCAATAGAAAATCTTCTTTAGCGAACGGTGACCACAGTGAGTGTTCAGGATCCCAGTGTAGGACTGAACCTTTCTCACAGGGAGCTTTAAAGCATCAAAAACCACATCCTGGGTTGACATACTTCAGTTAACAAAAAGTTAGCCAGAAGCAGGAGTCCAGAAACCAAAAAGCAAGGTTAATAGATTTAGAGACTTTCCAGAAACTATGGATTTTGATGAATTAGCTCTTTGTTTTTGTTTTGGCCGGTGGTGCTGTCTATGTGCTGAGTTTCATGGCCTGAATAGCCCTTCTATCATGGAGTCAGTTGTGCTAAGGTCTGGGACTTACTAAGGGCTGGGGCCTGATACTCATGTAAGGATTCTTGCCTGGAGCATGTCCAGGAAATGTTCAGTAAAGAAGAGGTTTGTCACAATTGGAACAGGATATCCAGAGAATCAACAATAGAACTTCTGCATATAGAATTCTCTCAAGAGAAGTAATTGCATTTGCATAAGTTGAATTTGTTCTTGACTTAAAAGAACACCCATTGAGGGAGGCTAAATTCCATAAATTAATCATTTAAAGCATGCAATCCAATGTTTGAAAATGTAGTCACACATTTGTAGAATCAGCTCGAGACTGTCACTTTAGGACATTTTTATCACCACCTTCCCACACCCATTAACAGTTGTTCACTGTGTCCCTCCCCTTGGTACCCATACAAGAATCTATTTTTGACCTTTATAAATCCACCCATTACAGATATTCCATATAAACAACATTGACTAACACATGGTCTTTCTGAATGACTGCTTTCTTGGAACATAAGTTTTGCCTTGTTGTAGTATATATGAATATGCCAACCCTTTTATATTCATTCATTTTTATTTCCAAAAACAAATTCTTCTTTGTGTTTCTCTCAGCCCTGTCTCCCTGGACTTTTCAACCCCCCACTTTGAGGGCCACTCAAGGGGTACACGTGTAGAACTCTTATGTGGTTTTATGATGTCTTTTACTTATTTATTCAGTTGTTATTTTTATTGGTATATATTTATTAGACAATGTCATCCAGTCTATCATGTATCAGTCATCCCTCCTCCATTTCCTCCCTTTTTTTTACTCTCCTCCCAAATCCTACTCCAGTACATAAATGCATTTTGTTTATTTATTGCCATGATTATAGTTTTTCTTCAATTTCCTACTAGCTCTTCATTGGAAATTGTCCCTGTAACAAAGGACAGATTTACAGAAAGTCCCCTATCATAAGATTTATATATATTCCTCCTACTCTGTAAAGCTGGTTTTTGCTTTCTTGAATTTTTCTGAAACACAATTTTGAGATCATCCAAACTTTTTCTATTCATTATTGTTTTTGTGGTTAAGAACTCATCCACTGGCCAAAGGTGATAAAACTGCAATCCTGTGTTTTCTTCTAAGAGTTTTACAGTTTTAGCTCTTTAGTCTTTGTCTCTGGTTCATTTTGAGTTAACATTTGTCTAATGGCATGAAGCAGGGGCTCCACAGTTTTTTACATGGATATGTGGATAGCAGCTGCCTCCGCATCCTCTTCGAAAAGAATACTCTTCTCGTCATTAAACAGTCTTGGCATTCTCAACTAAACCCATTAGCCACACATGAATATACTTGTTTTAAAAGCACTTTATGGAGATAAGATGACATAAAAAAAATCTGTCTGCCCTTGATGAGTTTAGAGACAAATGTACATCCGTGCAAATATCACCAGAATCTATGCCATAAATGCATGCATGCACCCCCCTCTGCAAATTTTCTCTCATCTTTGTGAGTATATGTGTGCATGGTAAGAACACAAGTATCTCCCTTCTTAGCAAATTAACTAAAGGTTACTATGCTGAACTCTAGACCCTTGGGACTTACTCTTGAATAATTTCATAACTTTTTTAGTTTTGTATTTTAATTACTTTTTCATAAAAATTAATTTTCATGTACTATATCTTACCATGTTTTTCCCTTTTTTCAATATTCTCAAATTCTCCCTACCCATCCAACTTCATACTCTCTCCCTAAGAGCAAAAAAAACACCAAAAATCAAAAAGAAATAGAAAAAAATAAAATCAAAACAAACTATAAAAACCCAATAAGACAAAAAATACTGAAACAAAACAAAAAAGCTATCTTATATTTTAAGGTTTTGTACTTTTTAAAATCTTTTTTCTTTTCGTTTTGAGATTATTTATAAGTACACCATTTCTCTCTTCCCTTTCTTTCTTCCAAACCCTTTTATGTACTCATGTTTGCTCATTTTCAAATTCCTGGTCTCTTTTTCTCATTAATTGTTACATGCCTATCTGTAGACCCATATCTATTCCTGATTATAGCCTGCCCAGTCTGTACAATGTTACTCCTATGTTCTCTTTCCAGGCTGACCACTTGGTATTGGATAACCAGTCGGTGTGCCTTTTCCTGGCGAGACTTGTCCTGCTTCAGTTCATGTCTAGGCAGTCATGATGGTGAGAATTTATGGGTATAGTTGCTGACATCACCAGGAGATATTCTTACAAGCATACTCCCTGGTCCTCTGGCTCCTGTAGTCTTCCCATCCTCTTTTTAGAAATGTTCCCTGAGCCTTAGGTACTGGAGTATTTTGTAGACATATCCAAAGTACAACAACCATGAAATCAAAGATAACTTTTTGTTTTGTTTTGGTATTTTTTTGTCTTATTGGGTTTTTATAGTTTGTTTTCATTTTCTTTTTTTTTTTCTTTCTTTTTTCTTTTTTTGCTCTTAAAGAGAGAGAGAGTATGAAGTTGGATGGGTAGGGAGGTGGGGAGAATTTGAGAAAAGGGAAAACATGATAAGATATATTATATGAAAATTAATTTTTATGAAAAAGTAATTAAAATACAAAACTAAAAAAGTTATGAAATTATGCAAGAGCAAGTCCCAAGGGTCTGGAGTTTAGCATAGTAACCTTTAGTTAATTTGCTAGGAGGGGAGATATTTGTGTTCTTACCATGCACACATATACATATCCACTGGGACTGGAGACAGAGACTGTCCTATGATTGGTTGTGGTTTTCTGTAACGGCCTCTGTTGTAAAGAGAATTGCCTTGATGAGGTCTGAGGACTGCAGTCACCTCTGAAAATAAGGACAAATATTTGTGGTTGGGGATTATGTTGGTTTGGTCAAGTGGTGGTTGGAGATTCTCCTCCAATGTCCATGATTTCATTCTCATTTTTTAAATTAATTTCTTCCTTTTATCTTAGAATCACTGGAGTAGGTCAGTGGTAGAATGTTTGCCCAGCATAAACAAGAGCCTGAGTTTGAATTTTTAAAAAATGCACGAAGAAACAATGTCCAACTACACTGTAAGGAAAAATTACTCGCAAAAGGTAACTTAAGGGTTACCCGCGCTCAGTTCTGGATCAGTGGTGAATGCGTCTCTTGCCAACATTACCTTCAGCAACCCTGGACTCCATGCTGCCCAACTCAGATGTAGAAACTTCCTTACTTGGGTTACCCAAACCTTAAGGCCCCCAGATATTTATCTTCCTCGTGCTCTTGAAAGCCTAAAACCACTTTTCTTTGTTTCCCTATTTGCCTACATATCATTCATTTTTTGAGGGGGAGGAGGGAACACTGCTAGAAAAAGTAAGGTCAATTGAACTTAACACAGTTGATTTAGGCAAAGGAAAGGTTGTAGATTGAGGAAGCATTACCAAATGTCCGACTCACCCTGCTCCATCCTGCCATGTGGATAAGTTTGTCGACAGCCGGAGAAAAAGAAGTGACACCCAGAAACAATCTGATGGGCTGTGGTTGGCTTTTGGCTAATGTAAGTAAGCATTTGTCCGGTCAGTTAGCAATCTCGAATTGACCGAGACATGGCCGGTGTACCTGGCTGATACTCAGTTGCTTTGGCTATTAGGGTGTGTGTTATGGGAATTTGTTCAGCCAATAGCTTTGGGATACAAACCTTAGGGCGTGGCTTCTTGTCTCCCTATGTGATTGCTTCAAAGGGGAGAGAAAGGGGGTTGTGATCTCTTTGGTGGTGGAGACTGAGTCAGGCAGCGTGGAATGGCGTATGTCAATCCCCATCTTTCCTGGGCAAAATGGAAGGACTCTGCAACTGGATCTACCCTATCCTGTATCCATGAGTCTGTTTTCCCATAGCACCCATTTAATAAATACACACACACACACACACACACACACACACACACACACACACACACACCCTTTCGGCTCATTTCAGGTGTGTTCTCAGGTTATGTTACAATATGTTTACATATTAGGGTGTAGTTCATATGCACAAGTGACTTTGTACTGGGCTTCATCACCCAAGTAGAGACAGGTTTAGATCAAACTCAGCCCCATTTAACAATACCGTGTCCAGCAGCATCCTAAACCACGGCTTGGAGTCGCTCCTTATTCTATTCTCCTCTTACACAATGTGTTACAAAGTTCAAGACCCCTGGGAAAAGACCACAGACTCAATTCAGATTGGAATTAACCGAATATATTACTTCCACTAGCAGGACAGTCGTCTCTAAGCCAAATCAGAAACATGCTATGCCAGAGCAGATGGGGGAACGGTTTTCAAAGATAAACACCGCAATTACCCCACTTCTGTGGAATTTACAGCTACATGAGGAATTGCCCCACTCCCTACCCCACCTGGGGGAGGAACTGTCTTACTCCTATACTGCATAGAAACTGCCATTTCCCCTGCCCACAGCAATACCTGTGTTTACAGACGTCAGAGCAAGCGGTTAATCATTGCACAGCAGTTATACGGTGTAGGGGAGGTGGGTGAAAGGTTATCGCTTTTAGGAATTTAGGTCAGAGGCCCATGGCTGCCAAAGTAGGCCTGGAATGAAATGGGATTTCCTTCGCCATCACAAATGGGTGTTAAAAACCATTAATAAACCTGTTCGTTTATCTCAGGTTCATCTTCTTGTTGGTTGTTATATTCTTTGGCTCTTTGGGGGGGGGCGCCACCCAGCTTCCAAATAATCACACACATGGAGTCTTATTCTTACTTATGAAATGCACAGCCTTAGCTTGGCTTGTTTCTTGCTAGCCTTTCTTAAATTATCCTGTCTACCTTTTGCCTCTGGGCTTTTGCCTTTCTCTATTTCTGTATATCTTTTCTTTCCTTTTTATTCCATGTCTGGCTGTGTAGTTAAGTGGATGGCCCTTTCTTTTCTCATTTCTTGATCTTCTCCTCCTAGATTTTTCTTCCTATTTATTCTCTCTGCCTGCCAGCCCTGCCTATCCTTTCTCCTGCCTTGCTATTGGCCATTCAGTTCTTTATTAGACCAATCAGGTGTTTTAGACAGGCAAAGTAGCACAGCTTCACAGAGTTAAACAAATGCAACATAAAAGAATACAACACATCTTTGCATCATTAAATATTCTACAACGCCATCTGTCTGTTGTTGCAGGGTTCCATCCCAAATAAGAACTCATGGGGTTTATAGAAAAATTACATTTTCTCCATGACATGTCCCATGTTGCTTCTCCTCACCTTACAGTCACCTATCTTATTCAAGAATGACTTCAGAACATTTTCCTCTCTGATCCCTTTCTATCCTGAGCTCTCTTCAATGTGTTACCTTCTACATGGTTCAGAAATTGTTTGCAAAACAATGCATTGTATACATTAGATTTTTACCAGAGACATTTTAACTCATCATTATAGCCAAAGCAACCCATAAATGTTTATTTAATTAATGACTTTATTGATAAAGGATGATGAATAATTTGACTACTAAATGTATCTTGGTAAGAAAAAATGGCAACAATCATGGATATGATGAGTGTGGTAGACAGAACAGTTACACACACACACACACACACACACACACACACACACACACACACCCCAATGCTTAGAACCCTTTCTTCACATAACAACAACAACAAAAAAAGAGTATTGTAGATGTTGACTGATTAAGAACCTTGACCCATCAAGATTCAGGGATCTATGCAGAGAGGAGAGAGAAAGATTATGAGAGCCAGGGGTGGTAGCCGACCCCAAGACAACTGCATCTTCAACACACAACAAGGATGATGCACATAGGAACTCACAAAGACAGCAACAGCATGACCTGCACAGGTTCAAACCAGACAAAACCAGCACAAAGAGGGGAAGTAGCTCCAATCCTATTACTAATCAAGAAACTATTCTCAATTAATACCTGATGGGAAAGGAAAAATCAGATTTCTCCAATGCAGTGTTACCGGTGTATCAACCACACTCCAGGGCAGGCCTCATGCCCAGGAGTAACTGACCAACACAAAACAGACTCTAGAATTTGTGTGTGTGTGTGTGTGTGTGTGTGTGTGTGTGTGTGTGTTGTTGTTGTTGTTGTTTTGTTTTGGTATTTTTGTCTTACTATTTTTCTTTTAGTTTGTTTCGATTTGGGCTTTTTTATTTGTTTTTATTTTTGCTTTTTTTTTTTTTTTTTTTTTAAAGAGGGAGAGAACCTGAAGTTGAGTGATTTAGGGAAGTGGGTAGGATCTGGGAGGAGTGAGGGGAGAAAAGAAGAAAATGATCAAAATATATGAAGTAAATTTTTAATAAAAAATGAATTAACCATAGAAATAGTAGTAAAGAAGAAAGAGCCTTGAGATGGGGATATTATTATTAGTCACTCAAGTGGAACCAATGTAGCCACAATTTAACCTTAAAAGTGAAAGAGAGAGACAGAAAAGGGAGTCAGGGAAACACATTGTGAATAGGATAGGATCTGGAGGTGCTGGATTTAAACATGAAAGGCTAGACCACACAGCAGTGGACTGTGGGCAGTTCCTAGGAGCTGAAGAGGCCAAGAAGCAGAGTTCCTCCAGGGTTTGCCTGTCCCGGTGAGACCCAGTCCAGACTTGCCTTTCAGAACCACCAGATTATAAACTGGTGTCCTTTAAACTATCATATTTGCAGCAATGTGTTAGAGCAGCAAAAGGAAGTTGATGTGGTAGTGTTTGGAAGAAGAAGGGTTAACAGGAGAAAATACCTTTGACTTAGGTGCTCAGTTCTGGGGTCCTGGGATCCAACACCTAAGAAGAGGCCTAAGGAAGCAGGACAAGGGCATCCATGTTAACTCCACAGTGGAGGGTACCCACTGAAGGGTCCAGGAATATAGAAATATGAAGTTGTAAACCTAAAAAAATAAAAGTTGACAGTCTTCAGCTCTGTCAGCAACTAAGGGTTAACTCCTAACAAGGGTGTAGCATGAATCTTAAATGGTCTTATTAATATAATAGAACCTGAGGCCAGTTATTGGGGTGAATGCTGGATGATCAGAGAAGCAGAACAAGCCACAGCTTCCTCACTTCACCAGTTCCTCAGCTGATCCTGTTTCCTCAGACTGGAAGCCTCTGAGTCCTCATCCAAATGGATCTCAGCTGAACTGCTGCTAAAAGCCTAAAGGCTTAACTAGCCAAATGCTTCTAGTTTCTGGTCTTCATGCCTTATATATCTTTCTGCTTTCTGCCATCACTTCCTGGGATTAAAGGCCTGTGTCACCATGCCTGGCTGTTTCCAGTGTGGCCTTGAACTCACAGAGATCCATGCCTCCAGAAGGCTAGGATTAAAGGTGTGAGTGCCACCATTTTCTAGCCTCTGTATCTTGTGGCTGTTCTGTTCTCTGACCCCAGATAAGTTTATTGGGGTGCACAATATATTGGGGAACACAATACCACCACACAAGTGCTCTCTGCTCTGCAGCGAGCTCCTCTGTCAACATCAGGGGTTAACTTTTAATAATAACTCCCCTGCCCCTTATAGCTGACAACTGCCTTGGACCAAAGTTAACTTTTAATAGTTGTTTCTATGGGACTGATTCCCATGCTTGATACTTTTTGCTATAAAAGGGGGCTTGAACCTCCCCCCCCCCTTTGCCAGAGTTTCAGATTCCCTAACTCAGGCTGTGGTCTCAACTAACTGGATAAGCTTTTTGTGCCCTGCAGAGATTTTTTTTTTTTTTTTTTTTTTTGGAATAAAGTTTGCTTCTGGTTTCATAGACATGTCCACCATTTTTTGCACACCCTTGGACCTAACACATACTGGGTTCTGGCCTTGGTCATTTCTCATTGTATTTTCTCCCATTTGACATGTGTTACACACTCTAATAAACTTGGTTGTTTTATTCCTGTCAGTCTGAAGGCATAAGCATCCCAACAGGCAGACAGACAGGGAAAGAAGCCACAGGTAAACAAGATGGCAAAGTTCCAATTTCTTCACGTAGGACAAAGAAATGGCAGGCTTCCTCCCACCCACCCCTACCCCACTCCCATCCCCCAGCCCAGGCATACCCAAGGCCAATCCTGGACTTTTCTCAGCTTGCGTGAAGCTGTGGGCCTCTCGGGCTCCCTCCACTTTGTTTAAGATGACCAGTCAGAATTAAGGAGGGAAGATCTACCTTATACACCTCAATCACTTAAAACAGCCCAGCCCTCCTGAGGCGAGGTGGTAGGGAGCAGAGACCAGCTCCTGAATCCCCCCGGCTCTTGTGGGGAGTCTGCCTGTATGAGTGAACACACGTGCTTCTCCACAGAGTCTTCCTGATCAAGAACCGTAGAGGGAAACAAGTTTATCTGTTGTAAAAGGGCTCCGTCCAAAATAAGAATCTGTGAGTGTTGTGGGCAGATCCTTAACATCCTCTGAGAGCTGCTTTCTCACCTTCCTGGTGTGAGAAAGCCTATCCTAGACTTTCAGTGCCTGTGATATTAGTCAGGTGGGAGACGGGCTGACTGGACTGGCCAGTAGAGCCAAGACTACACTTTCTTCAAAGTCAACAAGTATCCAGCCTGTCATATAACTTAAACAAATATTTACAGTGTAGCCTATCAAAAGACATTGAAACTATCAAAGGATAGCCTGACAAGCCCAGCAGAAACTAATTTTATACAGTGTAAACAAAGTAAGTTGCATGACAACTATATCCATACACGCAATGGGGAACCTTCTATTCAGAGAAACTAAATATCTACTATCTAGTTCCTAATTAGGCTTTCAATGTCAATTGGAGAGTTCTCAGTGGTTTGATTTTTCTTCCCAAAGGAATTACCTAACACAGCTTTTTCCCCAAGAACCATTAAAATCCCTTGGATAGAGCAATGAGGAAAAAAAATCTGTGATGATGGGGACAGACATGTAAAGCCAGAAGCTAATGTAAGTTATTGGCATCTTGGTGACAATTTAGAGGTTATGATGATGTCATAAGAGAAAGCAATAATTAAATCATAGCTTAAAGGATAATTGGGCATCTTTCAAGTAGAGAAGATGAGGTAACCATGGCATGGAGACTGTAAAGTAAGAAGGTGGTATTGGTAGCAGATGCTAGGCCAGTCATGACCTCAGGGCTGAGCTGCCTCAGCCACAGATATTTCACATGGCAGGCTCAGAATGTAAGTGAAGGATGAAGGATTTGGAAGATGGAGAAAGGACAGAGCAGTCTAGATTCCCAGGGCTCCATGTCCAGGCTGCTAACAGGACCTTGAAAGGCTTTAAGCAAGAGAGAAACACAATTAGATGCTCACCTTGGGAAAGGCAAGCTGCCAGAATGCCCATGAGAAGGTAAGGAGCCGGTCAATGGCAGAATCACCATGGGTGGGGTGTGAAACTGACATTAAAGAGGGGTAGCTGGAGAGGGGAAGGATCAAGAACTTGGTTTGGGAAAGGATTAAGTAAAGGAGAATCCCACTCATTCACTTAAATTTGATCTTCAGAAAGAACTCATTCATTATGCAATCAAATCTCCACAGAGGGATTTGCACGCCAAGGACGATGACTCAGAAAAGCAAAGCAAGACTGAGCTCCCTCCTAATGCAAGTGCATGCTTACAAGTCCACAGGGTTTGCACTGGCGGCTTTGAACACTCCTTTCCACTCCCAGCTCAACAGTGTTCTGTCACCTGGCCAGTTGAACAATGCTTCTTTCTCTCCGGAGAATGGCAAGGCTCCCCAGCTCTGTGTGTGGAACCTCCAGCTCTGTGCTCTGTGTTTCTTTTTGTTCCCCACCATAAAGTAAACTACTTAAGGCAGACGTGTAAGAGGTCTTTCTTGTTGGGCTTTCTTTGGACCTCCAGGCTCCAAATAATGACATGGAGACTGATTAATTATGAAAGCTCGGCCTTAGGATTAGCCTTGTTTCCAACTAACAGGCTCTTATAATTTAAATTAACCAGTTTCTATTGATTTATGTTTTGCCACATGGCTCTTTACCTCTTTTCCACTTGGTATGTCCAACTTGCTCCGTGTCTCGCTGGCAAATTCCGGCCTCTTCTTCCCAGAGTTCCTTTCTCTCTCCCTGGAAATCCCGCCTGTCCTCTCCTGCCTAACTATTGGCCATTCAGCTCTTTATCAAGCCAACAGAAGGTGCCTAAGCAGGCAAGGCAAAAGCGATACACAGTGTGATCAAATATCCCAGAACACAGATGATTTCCACACACATCTTGCTTACTGCAGCTTGCCACAATACCTATTAAAAATCACTAATAGGTTCTTAATCTTTATTAGCCTAAATGGTGATATTTTGTATATACTCTAACAAATAAATAAAGCTTGTCTGAAGATAAAAGGGCAGAGCCAGCCATAGAGTTAGCCACAGAGGCCAGGCAGTGGTGGCACACACTTTTAATCCTAGCACTTGGGAGGCAGAGGCAGACAGATCTCTGTGAGTTCAAGGCCACCCGGGACTACACAAGATTAGCCCAGTCTAAAAGAGAAATAGACCCAGGTGGTGATGGTTCACACCTTTACTCCCAGTACTTGGGAGTCACACGCCTTTAATCCCAGCACTTGGAAGGTTGAGACAGGAAGTGATATGGCTGGGCAGAGAAAGGAATATAAAGTGGGAGGAGACAAGAGTTTGGTGTCCTTTTGGCTGAGGAGTTGGTGAGGTGAGAGGTAGCTGTGGCTTGTTCCTTTGTCTCTCTGATCTTTCAGCATCTACCCTAATATCTGGCTCCCGGTTTTTATTAAGACCAATTAGGATTCGTGCAGCAGCCTGATTTGTTTATTCATCATGCAATAAATAGATGATAGATGATGAAACACCTTCCCAATATGGAACATGCTGGGGTAAATACAACAGGGGGGATTTGCAAGGGCCCCATCTGAATGAGGCCCAGCCTCAAGGAATTTCCCGACTATTAGTAGTGTAAGCTTTAATCAAAGCCCATAAAGATGAACATAATTATATTTGTGATTCATAGTCCGAAGGTCAGGCAGTGTGTTATACGGACCTAGTAAAGCATTTGCCCAGCCTTGGAGGCTCAGGAAGGTAAGCCCAAGGAAGTCATGTTTTGAGCTGGGGTCTGAAAGAAAAATGACAGTTAAACAAGTGAAGAGGGCAGAAATCTCACATCGATTAAGCCGCCCTGAACATGCAGTAGTCTTAGGGAAGGCCAGGAGGAGTAAGAAGGAATGTTGATTACCTTTCCTGTAGCAGGTGGGCCTCCAGGGAAGCAGGCCAAGGTGCTGAGTTTCAGCCCAGCATTACTTTCCCATCCCTTGACAAGATTATTATCACTGTTAGGTTGCACACACCCCTGCATCAAACCTGTCCAAAGTATGTATGTTTTTTATTAAAAATTTTTCTACTCAAAGGCAATCCTAACGAGGTCTCCTAATGAGAGGGGAGATGGAGTCCCAACGAGCCATCTCTTGTCACCAAACAAGGTTCCAGTATTGGGACTGGGTTGTTTTCAACTGAGTTGCTGGTCAGAGGGCCCTGTGGAAATCCCCGAACAACCCAGCCTGTGGCTAAGACAAATGGGTTGCTCTCCACAAACTGACAGCAAGGCCCCATTGCTGAGGACAACAGTCACACAAATCATTAAACATGGAGACGTCCAGCTGGTGCCTACGTGGAGCCTTCAACCCTACGTTCTAGTGTCTTGGGTGCAAGAAGACACTCTGTAGGCTACCAAAGGAGAAACAGAAACAACCCAGCCCCAAGTCTTGGGGCACAGAACCTGTGGCAGTAGCCAATGTCTGATTTGACTTAAGGTCCACTCCACAAGATGGAAACCATGCGCAACACTGCTTGGCTGACCAAGAACCAGAGAGCCCAGAGAACTGGGGTAAAACCAAATACTAGTGGTCTTAAAAAAGAAAAAAGGGTATCAATAAACTGGCTACTAGTGATATTCTGCTGTCCTCATGATCAGTGCCTTCTTCAGTCATTCTCAGAGAAGCTTCCTCCTACAGCAGATGGGAACAGATACAGATGCCCACAGCCAGACATTAAGCAGAGAGAGAGAGAGAGAGAGAGAGAGAGAGAGAGAGAGAGAGAGAGAGAGAGAGAGTCCTTAGAGCGTCCAGCCATAAGGGATGTATCTATCAAATTCCTTCCCTCAGAGGCAGAAAGAGCGTAAGAGTCAGAGGGCATGGAGGACCCCGGGAGAACAAGGCTCTCTGAATGAACTCAGCAAGGCTCATCTAAACTCAGAGACTGAAACTGTGGGCATAGGGGCCTACACAGGTCTGCACCAGGTCCTCTGGCTATGTTGTAACTTTCAGCTTAGTATTTTTATGGGACTTCTGAATGTGAGAATGAGTGAGCCTCTGGTTGTCACACATGCCCCTGGGCCTCTTTTCCTCCAGTGGGGCTTCCTTGTCCAACCTCGGTGTGATGGTTTTTGTTTCTATCTTATTATATTTTACTTTAGCATGTTCGGTTGCTATCCCTTAGAAGCCTGCCTTGCTACTGAGAGACAGAAAAGGAGTGGATCTGGAGGGGAGGGGAGGTGAAGAGGCACTGGGAAGGGTAAAGGGAGGGGAAACTGTCATCAGGACATATCATATGAAAAGAGAATCTATTTCCAAGAAAAGGAGAATAAATAAATAATGTTTCAACTCACAGTCCACAGATTTTCAATTATAGATTTGCACAAAGAAACAACCAAGACTGGAGGGTCTAAAGAGCTACACTCTGATGACTGTGTAGTTTTTGACTATTCTTTTAACTTCTCTACCTCCTAGTTTTTCCCTTTACAAAATTAGAAGGTCAATCCATAGGATATCTGTAGGGGATCCACATAACACTACAGACTTTAAAACATGCCTCCACATGCTGTAACGAAGTAGGACATTCTGACACAGGTGATGTCCAAGCTCTGACACCATCGTGGCCTTTACCAAGCCACTTAACCCTATGACCCACAGTAACAAAATCCACCCAGGGTTATACCTGACTCACAGAAGAAGCTACTTCAATGAAGTACATAGCTTCACGACTGTGTTGAGTTCTATAACTTTGTTTTTTTAAAAAAAAAATTGTGAAATGATACATAACAGTCTCAGAAACCTAAACCTCAGCGGAACCTTCCTAAGGAGAATAATAGTTTGACTTTTGCAAACATGAGGTATTACCATTACTTATTTTTACTAACTCAGACATAGTTAGAGAGGCGGTTATATTAATGATTGACCTGAGGACTTGAGAGGTATTTTCTCATGAAGCAAGGAGTAAGCATAGAGAAGAGAATTACTATCCATAGGGAACTGATATCTACCACCTAGCATGTTTTGTTTGTTTTGACTTTGATTCTAACTGTCCCTGTCATAATGATTTAAGGAACAAAATGTAGGAAGTGAACCCAGTAACATGATAAGGATTTCACTATGAATTTAGTGTGGCTTTAGAAAAACTATACTAGAAAAATAATTCTTCCATCACCTGAGACCCCACTCATAAACACACTCTTTGGGAGTTTTCTGTATAATATAGCATAAATAATAATATAATATTAACAGAGCTCTGTGCATGCTCTTAACTGATAGGTGAGATTAGATTTTGAAGTCATTTTTTTCTTTCTACTCTAAGAAATATATGATTGGGACTGGAGATATAGCCCAGTGCTTAAGAGCATTGGCTGCTTTTCCAGAGGACCCAGGTTCAATTCCCAGAACCCATATGGTGGCTCAGAAGCCTCCAGGCTGGCAACTCCAACTTCATCTTCTGGTCTCCGAGGGCTCTGTACACATGTGGTGCATGAACACACATTTAGGTATACATAAACTAAAGATAAACTTTTTTTTTAAAGGAAGAGTAGCTGAACATAGACAGACAGGTCATGTGGCAAGAATCAGAAAAGATAGGTTGGAATGTTGGGGCGTGGAATGAGAAAACTCAGTATTTCTAATTAGTTTTTCAGAATGTGCTACTACAATGGGACAGATATATTTACTTGCTTGGTTGGTTGGTTGGTTGGTTGGTTGGTTGGTTGGTTGGACGGACCAAGGGTCTCATGTATGTCAAGTACATGTTTTACCACTGAACTATGTCTCCAGTCACTGACACATTTTTTTCAGAAGATAATTCAGGGAGATGTTTGCAGCTGGCAGAAGATGCCAACTGTCAGATTCAGTGACTCCAAGGAATATTAGGCAAGGTTGTCAGAGCCCAAGGAAACTTCACTTCCCCAGATTCTGGCAGAAGCAAGCATTCCTCAGGAACTCAAGAAGCTGGTTCACCTGCACCAAACTAGCCAGTTCACTTATCACCAGCAGAAGGGACCAATGGCTGTCCCTGGCACCTAGCATACCAAAGCCCATGCTTGCCTCCGGGTCCCTCAGTACCACAAGTTCCTGTTACACATTTCAAAGTTCATGCTCGCATCCTGGCTTTTCTCACCCAGCTCCTTACCCTAAACTTCCCCCAGGTCACGGGTTTCCCCGCCCCCTCTCCTCATTGTCCTTATAGTCCTGCTATTTTGGCTATACTCCCTTTTTTTGCCCCTCTCTCTTGTTCCTCTTCTTTCTTTGTCTCCCTCTCTCGCTCTTCCCCCTTCTCTCTCCTCTCCTGGCCAGGCCCAATCTGCTGGCCATGTTCAGTCTACTACTTTCTCTCCCTTCTCTGGACTCTTCTAGATGCTTCTGGATGTTTTCTCTCTCATATCTGCAATGAAAACCTGCCCCTCAACCATGCCTTGGAGGGGTCATGTCTTCAGTTTATATAAAAGTAAATAAAAAGAAAGCTATACCTATAGATATATTTAAACAAAGAGAAGCATCTGGGGAAAAAAAAGAACATCCAAAAGTAGCCTGATGATGATGATAATGATAATTAATAATAATAATAATAATAATAAAATCCTTCCAAAGATTAACAACTAACAACTAGATTAGCAACTTCTCTCTCTAAATCGAGAGTGGAAGTAAAGAAAGAGACTTGTATCTTGAAAGTACAAAAAGAGCCGGGCGGTGGTGGTGCACGCCTTTAATCCCAGCACTCGGGAGGCAGAGGCAGGCGGATTTCTGTGAGTTCAAGGCCAGCCTGGGCTACCAAGTGAGTTCCAGGAAAGGCGCAAAGCTACACAGAGAAACCCTGTCTCGAAAAACAAAAACAAAAAAAAAACAAAAAAAAAAAAAAAAAGGAAAGTACAAAAAGAAACACGGGTAAAATAAAGACATTGCCAGCAAAGTCAGACCCAACTAGCAATATATTCTCCGTAAAACACTGCCTTAAAAGGTTCATCACTGCAGCAAACACCTGCACAATTTCAAAGAAGTCAAGACTTCGCTTCCTCAGGCTCTGGAGAGGAAGATAACTCCATGTGCTGGAGCAGCTGCTCACCTCAGGGCAGTCAGTAAGCAGAATAGTCTGTTAGCTGGCTGCCTCCTCTTGCCTCTTTTTGTTCCATACAGGCTCCAGACTTCCTGGACACGTTGTCCACATTCAGGGTTGGCTTTTACCCTTAGTCAACCATCCTCAAAAACACCTCAAGATGCACCCCAGATGTGTGCTCTACTAATCTGTTAGGTATGTCTCAATCTAATCAAGCAGCCAACTAGATTCACATCGCAAAAATGTCTAGACTATTGTCTTCTAGCAGGAAAACATCCCAGAGGAATATCTCAAACCTGAAAAAGAAATGGCGAGTCAAAAAAACCTGTAAGCACACAGCTAAACCTAAGCAGTCACTGATTACATGAAATAACAAAAGCCAACAATGCCCATTTTCTGTAAGTATAAAAATAAGACATAACTGAAATGTTGACTAAAAATAGCATTAAAATGGGAAAGAGACAATAAGGATAACGATTTCAAGAGTCCACAGTATAAAGAGAAAGTAAACCCTGGATTTAAGTTGAGACCTGGTCAATGAAATATGCACATTAAAGTTTCTAAAATAACTAGTAAATACAGAGAAATCGAATATATAATCTCCAAACTAGTAGCAAGGAAGGAAATGGAACATGGAGTGAGGGGTGGGAGATTCTAAATTCACAAGTCACAGAGAACTAACTAAAGAGCGTGCACTTTGACATACATGCAGAATCAAACACCGTTTGTGGGGAGATGACTTTTTTGTGGAAATAAAAATAAAAGCAAAGAAATGATTAACACAAAGTTCACAATGGCCTATACTTGGAGAGGGAAGAGGAAGGCCCCCCTCGAGGAGTTGGTTAAGTCAATAAAGGAAGCAGATGGCACCTTCAACTTGATTTCACAACAAAAGGGAGCCGCACTGTGTAGGAAAAGTCAACAATGGCCGAGGACAACTGGAAGGCCAAAGTAGCTGGGGTCAGCATCCTTGCTGCTGCAACCCCAAAGCACCATGTGGGAAGCGCAGGGAAGTGTGGAGAGCGAAAGGGGAAGGTCACAGAGCACCTGTTTTCTCTTCGTGTGTGTGGTGTGGTAGTGTGTCTTTGTACGTGTGCATGTCTGTGTGCTGCGTCTTTGTGTGAGTGCATTTGAGTGACTGTATATGTGCATATGTGTGCACCCACTGTCTTCCTCTATCACTTTATATCTAACTTTTCGATAGAGAGTCTCTCTCTCCTTAAACCTAAAGCTCGCCAGTGTGGCTAGACGAGCTGGCCAGTCACTCCGGGGCTCCCACCTTTCTATGCCTGGCCTTCTAGCACCTCCCCAGCACTGAGCTTACAGACAGGCACGCTGTACCCAGATTTAACGTGGGTACCGAGATCTGAACTCAAGCCTTCATCCCTGTGTATTTTCCACACTGAGTTCCCTCCCCAGACCCCTCAAGTTTTCTCAACCAAGGTCACTGCATTCTCCTTAAAATAGTAAAAGTTGGTTATTTTTACAGGTCTATATGCCTGGTGTATTTTACATTAAGAAATTATAACAATGTTTAAAGATCGCTTTCCGAATGTTTCAAAACAGAAATGAAGAGTAAGGAAAGTAAGAAACATAAATAACAAGATCAGCCTTCTTTTCATCTATTGTTATCCATCTTCTTTATTTCTACTTATTTCCTGGGTACAGAGACACTTGTCTGTAAGTCCAGTACTGGGGGGAGGTGGGTAGAAAGGTGGGGCTCTTAAGAGGTGATTAGGTCATAGGGTTGTGGCCCTCCAAAATGAGATTCATGCCATTGAAAAAGAGTTTTTCAGCCCATCTATGCAGAGGGATGCAGTATCCTTGACCATGGAAGTAGGCCTTCACCAGGGAGGCAACCTACTGCTTCTCCCCTGGCATCAGAACTGGCCACGAAGAAGAAACTAGTCCTTCCTCACTCCTTGAACACACTAGGTCTGCACCGAGGCTTTGTCCCATCTCCCAGGTACACACAGTGAGCTCAGGGGAGCAAGTTTGCTGTCTAGACAGATAACAAGAAGGACCAGCCTAACTTTAAGGACTTCTGAACTCATCCATTGTTGCCTTGTGTACCCTGGCACCGAATGGATTGAGGCAGGTATGTGCATGGGGAAAGTTAGTTACTCTCATGGGTTTATAATTGGAATAGAGGTCTATCACAAAAGACAGAGGAAGAAGAAGAATGTAAACAGAAGTTTATTATATGCATATTTCAGATATATATGAAATTCACCCAGGAAATAAGTAAGCCTCAAAGTGGTTATTCTAGTGTATTATGTTTTTGTATTTAAAATTTACAAACATAATTGTTTATCATAATGAAACATCCTTGTTCCTCATAATGAGCTTGGTAATGAGTCAGTCCAGGTCAGTTCACAAACATCTGCCTATTTGGCAGTCTCTAAGCCAAATCAGAGGCACATATATAGGACTTCCAGCTTCAGAACTGTAAGGGGAAAAAATATGCTATAAGCAATCAGTTATAGTATTTTAATACAGAGCCTCAAAAAGACTGAGATGGTCTCATTGTTGTTGAGTTCAAGACCACCGGGAAAGACCTACAGACTCAATTCAGATGATAACTAACCAATTTTGTTAAAAATGCCAGCAGGGCTGCAGTCTCTAAGCCAAATCAGAGACTTGCTGCTCTGAAGAAGCCGAAGGAAGGCTTTCATTTTTAAGTCAAAAACCACCATTACTTCATTTCTGCAGAATTCACAGCTACATGAGCAACTGATTGATTTACTCCCCCTGCCCACAGCGGAAAAAGCCAGTTTACAGAAGCCAGAGCAAGCAGTTCATCAGTCCACAACAGTCACACCATTCTGGGAAGGGGGGCAAGGAGTCAAGGTTGTCTTGTCTTTCAGGAATTTAGGCCAGAGGCAAACAGTAACTAAAATTGGTACCTAATACAAAATGGGGTTTCCTTAGCCATCCGAACATGGCTGATTGCATCTTCCATCGGCACAGTGCACAGGGTTGGGGAGAAGCTGCAAGCACTCAAAGCGTGTCCCCAGTGGCATGCTGCCTCTAGGAAGGCTGCGCCTCATAAAGGTTTTATCACCTCCCTAAAGAGCACCCAACTGAGGACCAAGTGTTCAAGTACGCGTGCTTATGGGGGACATTTCTCGTTAGCGCTGCTTAGAGGTGGGAATACGCACTAAATGCCACAGACCCTTGCTGGTTCCTCCACCACATTCTCTGAACGGTGGTTCTGAACAGCCCCACTCACCTCCCCAACAAACTTCTGCAGAGTCACCTGAACTCCACAGAAACCTTTTTTAGGTCAGCATCCAAAAATGCCAATGTTAAGCTTCAGTCAGTGATGACAACTTTAGAATTACACTAATGATCACCCCCAGGGTTTAGTGCCTGGTGATTTTTAAGGCTAAAACCCCAAACACTTACTAAATGGGATTGGATAATATTTTACTTAAATTTTTTAAAAAAAAAAAATACAGGTACTTTAAACTTTTTTTTTTTTTTGGTTTTTTTTTTTTTTGGTTTTTTTCGAGAGACAGGGTTTCTCTGTGTAGCTTTGCGCCTTTCCTGGAGCTCACTTGGTAGCCCAGGCTGGCCTCAAACTCACAGAGATCCGCCTGGCTCTGCCTCCCGAGTGCTGGGATTAAAGGCGTGCGCCACCAACGCCCGGCTACTTTAAACTTTTGTACATATTTATTAGCGCTCTGCTCAAAACTGAGCTTTTTTGTAATTTCACAGAATACAAATATTCCCTATTGTTAACTGAGACTCACACACCAGTTTAAAGTACCAGATGCTCATGTAACAAATTTTGCTTATTATTTGCGAATTGTGGAGTATATGTTGCTTGCCAAATTGAAGGAAGTTTACTCCATCCTTATAAGGAGGGGGAAAATAGGAATAATGAAACTTTATCCAAGGGGAACACTTCTCCTTTTTCTCCCTAGACGATCAAAGGGGCATGAAATGACTTTTAAAGGAACTTTTGACTTTTATTATGTGTCAGGGGCCGTTTGTGGGACAGCTTGTAGGAGTCAGTTTCCTGCCTCTCTCACGTAAGCACGAGGGGTCGAACTCAGGTCCTCAGGCTCAGTGGAATGCACCGGTACCCACTCCGTCATCATCTTGCTGCCTGAGGCATGTAGACTTCTGTTAAAACAGGATGAGAAAGTCGAGTCACACAACCAAAACTTCTGCAATCAGCTTCGCAAAACTCACAAACAGTTGGTCCAAATCAAGACCAAGTATTTTTGAAATGAAAAAAAAAAAAATCCCAAGCAACAATGAAATACGTTAAAAGATTTAGTCACAACTGACCGCCAGTCATCTTCTGTTCCCTGGAAAAGGAACATTACATCCCCAGTATTAAGAAATAGTCCTACAAGAGTCAGTCAGCGTATCCTCACTGGTTACCCAACTGCTATTTATTTCCTGGTCATTTATGAAGTACTTATTGTGTATTAACTATACTGAGTTATTCTATTATATTTTGTTTTTATATTTAAATTTTACAAAGATAATTGTTTATCATAATGAAACGTCCTTGTTCCTCATAATGAGCTTGGTAGTGAGTCAGTCCAGGTCAATTCACAAACATCACTAAGTGATGCACCATGTGTAGAGTATATAAAGAGGCAGATGGAATTCTAGCCTCTCAGAAGATGGTGAGTAAATACTCATGGCCATCACTGAGCACAGAAATGTCACAGTGAAAGGAAATAGATGACACTCAGAACTAGGGACTGCACATGTGTGTGAGGATGTGTGTGCACATGTGCATGTGGATGTTGTTACCAGATGTTAGCACCAGATGTTGTTCCTCAAGATAGCTATCCCCCTTGTTTTCTTTTTTTAGGATTCTTTTTTATTATTTTCTTTTATGAGTACGTGTGCATATGTGTCTTTATAAGTGAGTGGGTGTCATCAGAGGTCAGAAGAGGCCACCAGATCCCTTAGAGCTGGAGTTAGAGGCAGTGACCCACCTAATGTGGACTTTAGGAACCAAACTCGTGTCCTCTGAAAGCAATAACTGCTCCCAGCACTGAAGTACCCACGGCTCCAGCACCACCTTGATTTTTGAGATAGAGTCTCTTATTGGGATCTGAGGCTTGCTGATCCGCAAAGCTGGCTGGCCAGTGGATCCTAAGGACCAGATCCGTCCACCACTGCTCAGATTGCAAGCATAGGCTGCCATACCCAGCTTTTTACATGAATTCTATAGATCAAATGCAGAGCCTCTTGGACATGTAGCTGACATGTGACATGTCTCAGATCTTTTAACCTATTTTCTACTGCTATAACAGAATACGGACAGAGTAAATTATAAACAATAGAAAGGTTGGGGTTTTGTTTGTTTTTTGTTTTGTTTGACTCATTCTTCTGGAAGCTGAGATGTCCAAGAACATGACCTGTGTCTGAGAAGTGAGTGGAAAGGACAAAATCCCTTTTTGAACTTACAAGTAATCCACTCCAGAAATAACCAGTCTACTCTCAGAACTAGAATGGGGTATCCATCCATTCCCCAGGGCAGAGCCTTCTCCTTTGTATTTGTTTGTTTGTTTGTTTGTTTTTTGTTTTTTGAGACAGGGTTTCTCTGTGTAGCTGTGCACCTTTCCTGGATCTCTGTAGACTTGAACTCACAAAGATCTGCCTGCCTCTGCCTCCCAAGTGCTGGGATTAAAGGCATGTGCCACCACCGCCCGGCCACCTTTGTATTTCTTAATACTCACCTCCTGATACTAGCAAGATTGCACCTGAATTTCCACATGAGTTTTGAGGGGACATCTTAACAATATAACAGGAATTCACAGGGAATTCACACTCAGGATTGCAAGAGCTACCTCTCTGTTTAGAGGAGAGATATCTCTCTATTGTAAGGAACATTTCCAGGCACACTTGATTTGGATCGGTCATAACACTCTTAACATTCCAGATCAGCTGTTCCTCCACTTTCTATAATTTATACATAAAAGCTTTATATAATGCAATGAGCATCCACAAGTGCCCACCAATTAGTAGAGCAACAAATCTTCTGTCTACTTGATTGCTACTTCCTGAAGTTCTAGTTTTATTTTCCCTCAGAGGGAAGAGGTGTCCGGAATTTCGTGTTCCTGGTTTCCTTGTCTTTGCTGGTTCACATTAGTGTGTACAAAGGTAAACCCGCTATGTTATTTAACTGTTCCTGTTGCCAGCTCAATGGAGAAAACTTGTGTTGTCTTCTCGGCTTTGACACATTCACTCAGCGTTTATTCCTAAAATACACTCATGTTGCATATAGTTCGTTTATTCCTAAAATACACTCATGTTGCAGGTAGTTCATTTCCCATGTAAAATGCCATTCATTGGGAAAATGTACCATAGTTTACTTCACTTTTATCTGGTAGTTGATCACTTGGGTTGTTTATAGACGTTTTGTCTTCATAACCCAAGCTCGTATAAATACATTTGTCTTTTTGATGTGGGGGCTGGATTTCTTGTGTGTGTCTAATTAGGGATAAAAAGTCATGGTATAGACTGTACAAATATTGAACATGACATAATTCAGCTAAATTGTCTTCCTAGCCATCACAAAAACAGACTCTAATAACACAGTAACTATAAAAAACAAGCAGATTAAAGACAATTACCAAAAGATAAAAATAGTTCCAAAAAAGGAAGGGATTATTAGTACTAGTGAGTAAATAAAAGGAATAAAGGAACAATAAAGATGAATTCAGAAAGTATTATAGAAGAAAAAACACAACAAAATATTATCAAAATTAAACCGTTCAATGATGCACGATATCCAGAAAGAGGATTTGCCTTTTGTCATTAATTACAGTATTATGGGCTGGAGGCAGCACAGGAGTCTATTATGCATGGAGTGGATAGACAAGATGTACTGGATATTGTTAGATAGCTAGATAATCAGAGACTTAGACAGTCACAGACTCAGAGCCCATTGAAGATGTTACCACTTCCTCATAATCATACTTGGACCTACCTCTTGTTTCCCTGGTAACACTAGCAAAGAAAGCACCACACGGGCCCCATCTTAATATTTAAAATACCTTATGAGAAGGTAGTGGGTATCACAGCTTTGTTGAAGCTCACTAAAGAAAAGTTGCTTCCTCCTGCTCAAAAGAATGGAATCTGAGCCTGGGCTGGAGACATGACATTATAATCTGTCCAAACATAAGATTACAAAGACATACTGTTGTCCTCTCCCTTAAGAGTGACTCCAAATGGGCCTGTCAATCAACGGGCCATGAGGGCATCCCTCAGGAAAGCTGATTCACCCAAAGACTGACAAGGGCAGGGGAGCAATGTTCCCCATAGTGAGATAACATATACACCCTCCTCAGACACTCCTCACAAAGTAGATTTGCTTGCAGGTCTTCTGAGCCTACTAAGGTGTCCTCTTTCCTGAGTTCTACCTAAAAATGTGGAACTTTTCCTCTCTCTCTCTCTCTCTGTCTCCTGTTTGGACCCCAGCCAAAAGCCTAAGCGTGCTTTCACGGACACACTCTCCACATTCCTTCTCTAAAGTGCCCCGCCCCCTTCCGCCAAGTCAAAAGACGTGTCTATCCCTCCTCTTAACCGTCACCCTACCCTTAGTCATTAATGAGATAACAGCTGTTTTCTCTCAAACTCTTACAAAACAGTTCTCAAGCTCCCTTCTGGATTCATTTTTAGAAATTCTTTCATTAACATTACTAAAGATCGATAAAATGGAATCCTGATTGTAAGTGACAAATTTGGCATCCAGCATGGGTTATCATTAAAGAGGTTCCTCTGAGGACAGAACAGGGGGGCATGTTCTGTCTTCTGACTCAAGTTGGCACCTGTCGGTGGTTCGAACTCCCGCCAGTTGCTTTGGGCTGAGATTCCTTTTTGGAGGAGTCAGTCTCTAGACTTTGCCTTTCCATCTTGCCTCTGCTTTGTAAGCCTTTTGCTTTGGTGCTCTGCCTTCCTGCAAAAAATAAATGTCTTTTTCCCCCTCTTCTCCAAAGTTCTCTCCTTTGGATGGGGACATAGAGGTTACACACAATGCCTTCCTTTCTTGGTGTGTGTGTGTGTGTGTGTGTGTGTGTGTGTGTGTGTGTGTGTGTGTGTGTCTGTCCAATGGCCACATGATGGCCTCCAAATGGCACTAAGTTTAATTCCCTCCCTTTTCTCTCTGGCTGCTGAGACTCCCATTTATTTCCTTCACCACTACTGTTCCTTCCCAGCCAGAGAGACTTGAGATCAAATTAAGAGAAAGGACAGGAACAAAAAAACCATCTTAGCAGGTTTGGGCATCCAGACCCCTGGCCAAAATGGAGGGTATCAACTGCCTTGTATCAAGTGTGTTACTGTGCAACTGGATATGTGATTACAAGGCCTCCAGGAAGTTGCTTCTAACTGTGTGGAGGCAACATGTAAGGATGGTGGTGTTTTAAATCAGGCCCGTTTGCTCTGACGGCTTCATTTCTAAGGGCCTTGAGTGGCCTGCCACAGAGGTTCGTAGGCCCTTCGGACTCAGCTCACGTCATCCTCCACTGGGACTGTGGAGTTCACATCATGGGATATTTTGCCACTCTCCTATCCTCCCTGTGCTCCCAGCCCAGCGGCACAGATGCATACCGGGTGGACTTCCTTGTCCTGTCTGGGTCTATCACGAGCCTCATTGGCAGATTGTTAGACCAAGAACCTACGAGGCAAAGGAAAATGGAATCCAGCTGACAGCTTTTGGTATTTCCAGTTACAACTGGATTCTTATTATCTTCATCATGGGAAGTCATGGCCTCTTCCTCCTTAGGTCAAGACCATGAAATTCTTAATCTTTTCTACCCACAACTTCTCTCTGTATGTGCGCTTCTGTGCTTGGCTACAGGATCTTTCTTTGCTACAGGCCACAGGAATATATTATAAGAACTCAGCTGGTTATGGCAAAGCCACTACCTGAAGGGATCAAGGAATTGCTTCAGAGGAAGCGGAATCTCAGGGAGTGTTTGGTGCTATTTGGCTTGTTATGTATCATCTGTCTTCTGCTATGAATATCACGTGTGCCTTCATAGCTTTCCCAATTGATTTTTCCCTAAGAATTGCTAACAGTGTGGACTGATGACTCTTTAAACATATACATTTGAGGTATTTGGAGAACAGCCTCAGGAAAGGCTTCCTTCCCTTAGGCCCATCTGTTTCCCCCTTTCAGCAATGGAATCAGATATCTCCCTTAGCCACATTCAAGGACTAACAGAAATAACAGTCCAGACCACCACATAATAGTCTACTGAATTAAGGTAAATTCTACACGGAGGACAGGTGGGCCTTAAGTAATAGCTTCACACAACTTATGCTCAGACCCTCCTTTCTTATACAGCCTTACTAATATTATAGACTCCTAACTTCCTACCTAACCACTTCTAGGAATGTAGATTGAGCACACAACAATCGTATGTTTTGGGGGGGAGTGGTGTGCCTACCTTCACTCCCTCATGCACACTAATAATTATAATAAATAAAATAAATAAACATTACGGTTGTCACAACTGTGTTTCCTAGTTCTCTCTTCCAAAAATGGTGACTGTGAAGGGACCATTCAATATGCTAATATATGAATCGTAAATCTAACTCATCGTATCAATAAAAACCAGGAGTCAGATTTCAAGATAAAACCTGGAAGATCAGAGATGCAGGGGAACAGCCACAGTTGCTTCCCACCTCTACCATTCCTCCTCCAACCAGAAGGGACTAGATCCTCTCTCCACCCCGCCTTATCACTTCCTGTCGCCTCTCTGTACAGACCTACAGACCTCTATGGTTAACTAGTGGCTAGCTCTACCCTCTGACTCCAAGCAAGCTTTATTTGTCAGAACACAAACAAAATATCACACAATATTTTCCCCTTTTTGTCTAAATAAAAGATTTTGACTAACATAGAAAAACTATATATAATAAGTACAATAACTATATACAAATATATCCAGGCAATAATTACATTAACAATGTCTAGTCCACTAGCATTTGACAAATTCAGAGAAAATACTCCATTATCAATCCTATCTTCATGTGTCCAAAGTGTTGTACCTAATTCACTTTCTATCCTAACTTGCATTACCAACCCCAAACTATCTTTTTATGTCTCTCAACCTTATACACTTTATACCTCTTTTGTGAGTTTCATTTCTGAATTTGTTAACAAGGAAAATTATAACTATATAGTCTTCAACTCCATCAGAGACCTGAGAAGGATATAATATTACTTGAATAAACAGGAAGTGCAGAGCAAACAACTTCCAAAACTAAGAAATGACAGAAAAAGCTGACTACCTGGACGGTCACCCAAGATTCCTTTGTAACATTGAGGCATCCATCTTTGGCCTACAGGCCTAAAATATCTGATAGACTTTTCTATGAAGCAGGATTTTTGGAGGACTGTCCCACCTTATCTTGGCAAGGTTCGGCAGTCACTTTCTTTTGCTTCCTGCTTGTTCAATTTGGACAGCAACTGTCAGCAGTTGAGGCAAGAGTACTTTCTTGCCACAAAGAAAGTAAACTATATATGGAGTTTCTTGCCCATCATCTTCTCTGAAATAGATTGGTACTGCCAGGAGCAGACATGTCTCATTCTCATAAAAAAACAAACAAACAAACATGATATTAAAAACATCTTAAGCCGGGCGGTGGTGGTGCACGCCTTTAATCCCAGCACTCGGGAGGCAGAGGCAGGCGGATCTTTGTGAGTTCGAGGCCAGCCTGGGCTACCAAGTGAGTTCCAGGAAAGGCGCAAATCTACACAGAGAAACCCTGTCTCGAAAAACCAAAAAAAAAAAAAAAAAAAAAAAAATCTTAAATGCCATATTCTGTAGGTCTCTGAGGTGTTTGAAGACCACCTGTGTATCTAAAATATATCTGTTTGAATGTGAAAGCACACCTAACATGACTACAAGTTTGATTTAATGGGTGACTAACTAGTCAGCTGCATTTCTTTATTATCCTAAATAGTTTGTAATAATAACTTTCAAGGACTAGAAATTTACATTACATTGTTCTAATAAAAATAACCTCAAATTTGTATCAAAATACAAAAATCCAAACCAATGTAAACTATTTAAGACTACTAATTGCTTTTTTTGTTTTAAAAGTAGATTCAATAATTTACCCTTTTATTCTATCATTTCTATATTTCCCCTTTTTGTTTTTTGTTTTCAGAACAAGATCCCTGAATCTAATCTGCTTTGTTCAACTTTTCTCCTCACCATGACGAATCACAACTTGTAACCAACCAACTCCCCTAAACAATGACAATATCCATAACCCACTGAATGACCAAACACTGCCCACCCCACCTGTTGGGAATGTGGGTGTCCTATTCTTAAAATTACTTCCTGCTGTCTGGGAATGACAGCATCTTTAGGGGACCCTGAAAAAAATTGGGATAATTGTCAAGTCCTAGGAGAGCTAGCTGTATCATTTGTTGTCCAGTCTCTGTGCAGTGAGAACATGCAGGACTCATGTTAAGTGCTGGCTAGAGTAGTCTATGAGGCTGGACCATCTCAGCCATCCAACTTGAAATTGTCCTGAGCAGTTTGCAGTCCAAAGCCAATCTTTAGGTGATGTTTGTCAGCTTAGTGGCATTGCCATAGACCAGGTGGAATTGCTGTTGTGGGGCCTCATCCTCCTTTTGGAGACTTCAAAGGTCACCGTTAGGCATGGTCATGGTTCACTGCAGAAAACTTACACATTTTAAATGTCATATGCAGCAGATTTCAAAAAAGGTTAAAGGACCATAATTTGCTATATACATCCAGAGTACAAAAACTTATTTTCTAGTTACCTGATAGAGTCTCAAACCCAAAATCATGTACAGGAAGCTAGATGAAGCCTTTTTCTAGAATTAACACTCTATATGACCATTAATATCTTGACAAAAAGTTTAAAATATGTTTTATTTTTTATGAATTTTGAGATAATATTTATACCTTAAAAAAGTTTTAAAGATTAAAATATAACCAAAGGATTGTGATATTAGTGGCAATAGAATAGTCCCTTAATTTTGGTTTTTCTTCTGTCCCATATCAGATGGCTTTTCTGACATGAAACAGAGATTTTGGATTTTCCTTTAACAAATGTGCTTGGGTTTAGAGACGGAGAAAGCCATACTCCAAAGGTACCTTTAATTTTTAATTGAACTGGGACTACAAAAGAACCATTTGCATTATATGTCTGTAGAGAACAGCAGAAACAAACATTTGGGAAGATTTATGAAATTTTATCCTTTTGGAAATGTGATATACCAATAGGCTAATTTGCTTTTTTTCTTGGGACATTTTCTCTGGTGATTTGTTCTTTTTCTTCAGATGGCTCATTTGTCCAGTGGTCTTCAGATTCCATAGCTAGATGCCTTCATTCTCCTGGAAAGACAAAAAACAAAACCCTGCCCCAACCCTAACTTTGGGGAAGTTCCCTTTTGGCAAGTCATATCTGATCAGATGAAAAGCATTTGTTAGTCATATAAATTAGTTTAGATTGAGTGGTCATGCTGATTGATGAACTATCACCTCTTCTAATCAAGACGTCTCTCTTGTTAAAATCTAATCTTTATCAATTTTGATGGTATCCATAGCTTTTCTTCTCCTGTGGAAACAAAAGCAAAGGCTCCTCCTCAATTTTACATGTATCCTGGTTTCCATTCTGAAGTCAACATATCTTTAAAGTATACAGGCTGATTTAATTCAGCAGGTTTTTTTTTTTTGCTATTGTCCAGTGTCTCTCCACAGCTATCATTCATTTCTCATTAGCATTTAGAAAACTTAAAGTTAATAAAGCATTATGCAAGCTATCTCTCAGGGTCTTTCTTACCTATTTCTGTTTTTTATTAAGCATATCTTTTAGAGTTTGATTAGATCTTTCTATAACTGTTTACCCTGTAGGATTGTGTGGTATACCTGTAATATGCTTTATGTTATAATATGCAAAAAAGCTGTTTCATTTTACTAGAGACATATGCTGGATCATTGTCAGTCTCAATTTGTGCAGGTATCCCGATGATGCCCATAACTTCTAACAAATGTGTGATTACAAAATCAGCCTTTTCAGAACTCAAAGCAGTTGCCCATTGAAATCCTGAATATGTATCTATGGTATGGTGTACATATTTTAATTTTCCAAACTCTGCAAAATGAAATATGTCCATTTGCCAAATTTCATTTCTTTGAGTATCCTTTAGGTTACTTCCTGCAGGTAGTGGAGTTTGGTTATACAAGGAACAAGTAGGACACTTTCTTATAATTTCCTTGGCTTGTTGCCAAGTAATGGAAAAATCTTTTATCAAACCTTTGCTATTGATGGAAATCATCATGGTTATGAGATTCAATATTGACTGTATCTCGGATTGATAACTATAGGAGAGCCAATCTCTCCATTAAAGGCCTCAATACCCTTTTTCATTGTAAATTAACATTTTCAAAAACCAAAGATTCAATTATTATTTGCCTAGCTTCTGAATTTTGTATCATTCTGTTTACAGCTAAAGTCAATCTTTGTTAAAAAAAAAATCAGTGAAGGTTTCTTTTGGGCCCTGTATAACTTTGGTAAATGACTCAGTTCTCTCTCCAACTTCTTCAATTCTGTCCCAAGCATTCAAAGCTGCTGCATGGCATAAAGCAGGGTGCGGTCATCATATAGAGACTGTCTTTGTACATCAGCAAATAAGACTATAGCTGAAATTTAGGTGAAGGAGGAAGTATTTCCCAATAAGTTTAAAAATAATCTATTTTGTTACTAGGGCAACTATAAGTCTTTCACAGGCAAATAGTAATGTCATCTTTACTTCCAATAAGAGAAAAAAAAGTCAATGAAAGTGAACAAGGACCTCCAGGAATCACCTTAGACTCAAGTCTGGAGGGAGTACCTGAAAAAAGTACAACTATTTTAATAACCAGCAGTTAGAAAATTAGAGATTTTGTCACATGAATTAAGTCTACTCTTAAAGTGCCAAACCTGTGCATAGGAGAATTTGGGACATGAAATACTGAGAATTAAGTAGCAAAGATCTATTTCTATAATGAAGAATGGAGAACCAGTATTTATGAAATAGGTAGTTAATGACAATTAATTGATTGAACAACTAATTGAGGTATTAATGACAACTGAGTTATTAACCAACCTAGGAACTAATGAAAATAACCAACAACACTAATTTCTTGTTGCCTGAATCATACCTTCCAATCCTAACAACCGACAACAATTCTCATGGTTAGAGCTTTATGAGTCCTTTTGAGACACACAATTGGAAAATGGCGGAGCCATCATCTGAAGCTCATTCTATTTTTATTTCATTTGCATTGGTATTTTGCCTTCAGAAATGTCTGTATGAGGGTGTCAGATCTTGGAGTTACAGACAGTCCTTAGTTGCCATGTGGGTGCTAGGAATTGAACCCAGGTCCTCTGGAAGAGCAGTCAGTGCTCTTAACTGCTGAGCCATCTCTCCAGCCCCCTGAAGCTCATTCTAATAATGGCTCAGTAATGGCCCAGTTTGGAGTATGAGCTATAGCATAATTGATCCTGGCAGAGTCACATTTCAATGCAAAAATATTCTTTTTTTTTTTTTTTTTGGTTTTCCAAGACAGGGTCTCTCTGTGTAGCTTTGTGCCTTTCCTGGAACTCACTTGGTAGCCCAGGCTAGCCTTGAACTCACAGAGATCAGCCTGGCTCTGCCTCCCGAGTGCTGGGATTAAAGGCACGTGCCACCACTGCCAGGCACAAAAATATTCTTAACACCGTGTTTGTAAATCTAGCAAACATGGAGTGACACTAATTGTTACAGCCAGTCAGAGCTCATGACCAAAAAGAACTTCCAGGAAGCCATAATAATTCTGCATTCTTTGTTTTCAAATGTTTGACTAATGTATACTAGGTGCTTGATGGATAGACAGTCCACAGTTATCTCCTGTTAAAGTTTTGTCAGCGGCCATAGTTTGTGACCCATGTGGTTCTCAGCCACTTCTAATAAACCACAAAGAGTTCCAAGAGAAAGCTTGATTAAAGAACATTCTCTCTCCTTTGGGAAAAAAAAATCATGGATAGAAACCAGCATCTTGGGGATAGCATGCAAGGACTTCTTCATGGGGACATGCATAGTTATGTGGGACAATGCAGAACCTCCAACCCATCATATCTTCTGGGATGATGGAGCTGGGGGAGTTGGAATGTGGCATTTGGAGCCTTTTCCTCTTAATAAATAGGATGTTTTACAATAGATTCCTCCATAAATATATCCCAAACCAAATAGGAGAGAATAGCCAGCCATCTTCCTGTTTTAGACAAAGGCATGGCCCACTGTATGGATTAAAGTCGAGGAGAGAGGACGAGGCCTTCCCTGCCTGCTGGCTGAGTCTGGGCAGCAGCCAATCCAAAGTTCTTCTCCTCCTTCCTACACACAAAGGACAGAAGCAGTTCAAACGCATGTGGTCTTGCAATAGCCCCGAAGTCCAGTTTTTAGGTGATGTTTTAGGCTATCTACAAATTTCCATATCTTTGTAACACAGAGAACTTTCTTTAGTGATCAGCATAAAACGGCTACATTGTGTAACTTCCCCTCAGCGAAACCACGAGGAATTATAACATAAACAGTCACATCCTTCCAACAAGCAAGTCAAGATGCTGTGCCCAAACTCAGGACTATGAATAAAGAGGACGTTTAAAAATGTTTTCCTTCTATTGAAAATAGATTTTTTTTTCTCACATAATATATCCTGATTATGGTCCCCTTCCCTCGACCCCTCCCCGTTCCTCCCCACCTCCCCTCCCACCCAGATCTAAACCCTTTTCTCTCTCTCTCATTAGAAAACAAACAGCCTTCAAAGGGAAGTCAACAAAATAAAATGCAATAATATAAAACAAAAACGAACACATCAGAATGGGACAAACGGAAGGAAAAGAGCCCAAAGAGAAGGCACAAGAAACAGATACAGAGACCATTCGTTGGAACACTCAGAAATTCCATAAAAACACTAAACGGGAAGCCACAATCTATATTCAAAGGACCTGTAGGCTAAAAAGAGAAGAGAAGAAGAATTGTAAATAAAATAGAATTATATATATATATTTACAAAGGAAAAGCCTTGACGTGATATTATGAAACAAAGAATCTCCAAATATGCTGTTGAGTTTATTTCCTGTCAGCCATCTATGGCTGGGCATGCAGCCTGCCCTGAAGAATAATTTGTTTCCCCAGTAAGATTCCTTTGGAGGAAACTAAATTTTCGTTTCCAAGTGGATATCAGCTGGAGAGTTTCTGGGTTAGGTCTGGGGGCATGTGTCTACTTCTCCTTTCAGTTCCGGGATCCCATCTGGTGCAGAGCCATGCATGACCTGAGCATGCTGCCCCAGTCTGTACGAGCTCATCTATGCATCAGTCCTGTTGGTTTAGAGGGTGGTGTTTTCTTAGTGTTCTCCATGCCCCCTGGCTGTCACTCTCTTTCCACCCAAGAGGACATGACTTGTATGCAGCTTTCATGTATCTTCTGATAAGGATTTCCTCTCTAAGCTCTAAAAATGCTGAACAAAATCTTGGGGCTAAAGAGATGGCTCAGAGGTTAAGAGCACTTGCTGCTCCTGCAGAGGACCTGGGTTTAGTTTTCAGCACCCACGTGGTGGCTCACAACCATCAATACCACCAGCTGTAGGGGATCCACTGCCCTTCTGAGGCCTCCTCAGACACCAGGCACCCATGTGGTACACATGCATGCATAAAATCAAAGCAAATACACAGAACAAAAATAAATAAGTCTTCAAAATATTGAATAACATCCATTTAGAACTTACTATGTTCAATAAGCCCTGTTGCTTTGCCTACATTATTGCATCTATTGGTCACAAAAATCCCAGGAAAAAGTTGTTATTGTTGTTTCCACTTAACAGCCCAGGCCAATGAGTGCTACAGCAATGGTTCTCAACCTTCCTAATGCTGTGATCCTCTAATAAAGTTAGTCATGTTGTGGTGACCTCCAATCATAAAAATCATTTTTGTTACTGCTTCATTACTGTAATTTTGCTACTGTTGCAAATGGTAGTGTAAATATCTGTTATGCAGGGTATCTGATATGCGACCCTTTGAAAGGATCCTTTGGGGGAGGGGGCAAAGGGGTTATGACCCTCAGGCTGAGAACCACTGCCTTTGAGAATCAGTTGCATAGCTAATGTGTCAGCAAAGTCAGACTCAAAACCACACCCCTCTGACCAGAATTGATGTGCCATTTTTAATTTCATTTTATGTATTTCTTTACAAACCTTCTGTCCCCATAAACATGAGTGTTTTTATGTGGTGAAGCCCTAGACTTTTGCTCTTTTCCTTCTTTATCTCTTCACTTGATTTAATTATTGTGTTCCAAATCATTTCTCCAGGGAGAGTCTTAGAATCAGGTCACCCTATTTTGTAAGAACTACAAACTAGTGAGTTCCCATATATCTCCCCCTACCCCTGTGCACACCATTACCATCTAATGGTGCTCTCAATATTGCATATCACATATGCAATTCCAAACCAAGAGCTGTACAAGTTTAGGGAAGAATTTAACTTCCATTGTCTTAGAGGTTGTGTATGTAATTAATTACCTGTATTAGATCCGTAAAGTCTAAACTTGTTCTAAATATGGGACTGAACCTCATTGTATATTATCTCTCAAAGAGCTCCCTATGCTGGCCCATGGACTTTTAAGCACAGACTTGAGGAATTGGGTTGTGTAGATATGTAAGGAAGAGGAAATTGAGCAGAGGAAACAGAGCAGGAGGTTGGAACATGCTTGGCATATTTAAGAAACCCAAAGAGAGCCTTATGACGTAAGCCAAGTAAGACAGAGAAGGGCATGCCAAGAACAGGTCCGAACAGATCTAGCTGCAGCAGACACAGCCTGGTCGGTTCCCTGTGCTCATGAGAGCTCTGCACTCGCTTTAATGCTTGGCCCTCAACACTTTTGCACCCTTAATAAAAACTGTAGGGAGGAGTTGGCCTTCTCACTGTGTGGTGAACACTGCAAATCACAGCAGCTTCCCCCATCTGTGGCTTTGCTCCCTTCGGAGTCCCTTGCCCATGCCCAAGCACTGCTCAGAAGTACTAAATGGAAATTTTCAGGAAGATGCAAGGTGTGTTTTCCATCTTTAACCAGAAATAGCATGATGCAAACTCCTATGCTTTCCTACTGAATTATGAATTGTGCAGTATATCCACACTTTATATGCTACTCACTCATTAGCCCCTTAATAACAAGCTCAGTTACCAGATCAGTTGTATTACAGCACTTGTGCTCTAGATACTCTTATTTTATTTAATAATAATCCCAAAACATAAGACTAGTGCTATGGGATATCTTTCTGTACACTGTGAATATGTGTGTTGCTCCCATGGGCTAATAAATAAAGCAGCTTTGGCCTATGATAGCAAGGTAACTTAGAGACAGGCAAGAAATCCAAGTGGAGATACAGAGAGAAGAAGATTGGAGTTGGAGAAGACACCAGCCTGCCTTCCAAGGGGCAACATGTAATGAGCACAGAGGTAAAGCCACGGAACATGTAGTAATACATAGATTAATAGGAACGAGTTGAGTTAAGTTATAAGAGCTAGCTAGCAAGAAGCTTGAGCTATAGGCCATACAGTTTGTAATTAATAGTAAGCCTCTGAGTGATTATTTTATAAGCAGCTGTGGGACCACAGATGGGAGAAATTCGTCTGGACCCCAGGGCTGGGAGGAACGGGAAAAACTTTCAGCTGCAGACTAGTGATACCGGCAATGAGGAGATGCAAAGGGAAGTCTATTAAGTGAAAATAGGAAAATTTGCAGTTGGTATACATGTATAAGGAAAAGTACTGTCTATGGGGTTTCAACAATCCATTAGAGATCTTGGGAGGGGTCATTACCATATGCAACTAGTTCTGGGTCAGTGCAATAGCGAGGAGTTGATTGTTGTAGAGTTTTAGCCATTGGCCAATTCTAAGAACTTTTCCTTTAATTCCGGATACGATGAGAAGCCACTGAGGTGTTTTTAATGCTGCAATGAAAACATCTAATTGTTTATTCCATTTTTGTCACCCTGGCTTTTGCTGTTAGATTGGATCTGAGAGGATGAGAGGGAAAACAACCAAGAGGCACTTGTGAGTTGATCCATGGACAGAGAGGGGGAAAAAAAGCCACAGTCTAGGTTTTTGAAGATAAAGAGAAATGGTGGGTGGGAATGGTGGCATGTGCCTTTACTCTCAGCACTTGGAAGCGAGGGGCAGGTGGCACATTGTGGATGTGAGGCCAGCCTGCTCTACATCGTAAGATCCTGTCTCAAAACCAAACAACAACAACAAAACCAAACTCATGAGGATGGCCGGGAACTAGTATGTGAGACAAAGAGGAAAGTCTAGGAAGACTTTCAGTTTGGGACCTGAGCACTTGGAATGGTAGAAGACCACAGAAACGTGGGCTTGGGATTCCAGAGGCCAGGAGTCTGTTTGTGGAGCTGTGAAAGTTGAGTAAGTAGATATGTGCTTCTGAGGATGGGTAACAAGGTTCAGGCTAGAGACATAGACACTCTCGAGATGGGGAAACGCAATGGAACTGGGCTAGGATATGGAAGGAAAATCACAGGAAGTGACAGCCTGGGGTTAAGGCTCCATTTGTGCCAACAGGCCATGTGTGTCAAACGTCAATACACCTGGGCAATTGCCTGTCCACAGAATTAGCAAGGTGGGGATTTTAAAAATGCCTTACCACATCTCTGGAGATGTGGGTCAGTGGTTAAGAGCACTGGCTGCTCCTCCAGAAGACTAGGGTCCAAGTCCCAACATCCAGATGGTTCCTCACAGTCATCTCTAACTCCTATTGCAGGGGAATCCAACGCCCTCATCTGGCCTCCATTGGCACTGCATGCACATAGTGCACAGATGTACATGCTGGCATACCTATACACATAAAATAATAAAATAAGTAAAATAAGTAAATAAAATAAAGATCCTTTACTGTGATATCGGGATCCTTCTCATCAAATTGTGAAATTTAACTTTGTAATCCTTTGTGAACCTTCACATCAATATTCAGATATTAACTTAAATAATCTTTTACCTTTTTAAGTTTTACCATATCCAGCCTTACTAATGCTACAATCCAGTTCAGGCCCCTATTGCCTCCGGACTGGATTACTGAGTAAGCCCTAAATGTCCCTTGTTTGTTCCTACCAACAAACCATCCTGATTAGTCATTCTGGAACAAAGCTTTTCTTGAGGAGGTCCCAGATTCTCTGGCTTTTCTCCCAGCATACTAAGAATTTTCTCTTACCCATTTCCTCACTGTTATAATTCTTTATTTTTTAAGAGAAAAGTCCCCCGAGTAAGATCATGTTTTCTGAACAATCGGTCTCCAGCTGGGAAAGCTATTTGGCAAGGTTGTGGAACATCTTAGACCGAGATCCTAGCCAGCAGACTGGGTCACAGGGCTGGGCCCCACGTATCAGGGCCCCACATGGGGCCATCTTTCTGCTCCTGCAATGTCTTCGGTGTCTTATGCTCTCCCTTGGCTGCAGCGGTGGGCTGTTCACCCTTCCGTGCATTCCCTGCAGTGGTGAATTATATTTCCTGAGCCATGAAGCAAAGGAAATCATTCTTCTATCAAGGCATTTATGTCAGGTATGCTATCCTAGTCACAAGAAATGCCAGGCATAGGTCTACCCCTCAGAGCCATGGCCTTCTGACACGTCACGTGCCCCTGTGTTCGTCAACACCATCTTTAACGCCAGAGAGAACCCTCTAGTGCAGCCACAGGTGAGAATAATCTAAGAGGTCTCCTCTGTTCATCATAACTTGACGGGCTCAGTCTCTGCTCCTTTAAAAGGAAACACAAGATAGTGAAAAACAATAGCACCCACTAAGTGGGGCAAAGAACTGATGTTTTCCAAGAAAACATCAGCTACCAAATGTTTAAAGTTAAGTCCGTTTTCAAAACTGACCCAATACCAGCAAGGACACACAGCAACCGGAACTGTCTTTGGCTGTTGTGGGTTTGGAATGCTATGGCCCAATCTCTATAAACAATTACTTCATACAGGACCAGGTGACCTCACTCACAAGTGTTTACTCCAATAGGATTCAAACATACTCCCCCAACCACCCCTAGACACAAACCCACTACAAATAAATGTTTGTAATAGCATTAATCATAATCTCCAAAACTGGAAGCAATCCAAATGGCCACAAAATGATGAAGGGAAAACTGGATTTCTCCTCTTAAATGAAAAAACAAAAACAAAACTAAGTCCAAGTATATAGGGCAACATGCAGAATCTCCAAACAACATTCTAAGAGGAAGCAGCCAGGTCCAAGGCCATAGAATCCAATGGTTCCCTTTCCCTAGCGTTTGAGAAAGACTGACTTATATAGACAGAACACTCATGAGGGTTTGCCAGGGTCTGGTGGAGGGTGGAGCCTGTGACTGTAGGGGAGAGCAAAGAAGCTCTTCACAGTGATGGGAAACACGCTGCAACTGACCGTCAAGGTGACGCCATGACCGAATCAGTTGTCCCAAGTCGGATAGTGATGCCGTGACCGAATGGATTGTGGGAAGTCAGAAACACACAACACACTTACAAGCAGTGCATTTTGCTGCTTACACGTACTCTGATGAATCTAATTTTAGAAATAAAGTGCCACGGGGACAGTACTTTGGTTTCTGACGTATCTTTAGTATCTATAATGATAAATAAAAATTATAAAAATCATTAACAAGAAGAAAGATGGGGAGAAGGAAGGAAAGGAAAAAAGGAAAGGAAGGAGGGAAGGAGGGAGGGAGAGAGGGAGAGAGGAAGGAAAAGGAAAGTAAGAAAGAAAAGGAAGGAGAAAGGGAACTCTCTAACTGGGGATTTGGGTTTGACAATTCTTGAGATCCTTTAATACACAAGTTCTGGAACTAGACTATAGCTCATCCTATATACAAGCTTCGGAATTTACTTATTAAACATCTGACTTGAAGTTTATCAGCTGTGGTATTTTTGGATTTGGTTTTCATAGTCTGGAATGTGAAATCACTACTTGACTGGAAACACAGGAGACATAGGAAAAGCGTACTTTTACATATCAAAATAGTTTAATCTAGAAGTTCAAAGCCAGGAGCTCAAATGCATATACAAGTCTCGATATACAACCACCTAAGGAACATTAGTGGGTTCAAGCAGCGAGAATTTAAATATTAAAGGGAATTGCTTCTAAATTACCAATGTGTTTTATGTCCAACTTCTGCTGTATTGTGAAAGTGAGAACATGGACTCTGTACAGTCCCAGGGCACATGGTATGGAGGATAATTCAGTCAGTAGCAAACTTGCAAAAAGAAAAAGAAAATATCTGCAACCAGGAACTATTGGCCTAATGAGAAAAAAAAAAAAAGATACCAAAAAGAAAAACGTTAGCATGCTAGCCTTTCAGCACTCTACATTATCAACAAACAGGACTAGCATTGAAGCCTCTCAAGACCAGGGAGAGTGGGTCCTTACAGAGGAAACCTTTCATTAAATATGAAAAAATTATTCTTTTTTTTTTCTTCTGGAACTGAGGACTGAACCCAGGGCCTTGCACTTGTTAGGCAAGCGCTCTACCACTGAGCTAAATCCCTAAGCCCTGAAAAATTTAAAGATAATGAAAATCATCAATAAAATTCTGGGAAGTGCTGGGATGGTTGAAATATCTGGAAGCCCAATTTTAGAATCACTTATCAATATCAGCTTGTCTTTCAATGTCAGCTACAGCCTGTCATGATTAAATCAAGCCACCTCCGTTCCCTGGAAGTTACTTATTTGTGCCATTGGCCAAGCCTCCCTTTCAATCTCTGGGTGGAAACACAGACCCTACCTTTCTGAGAAGGGGCAGTAATAAATAACGCAGATATATACACTACAGTTGATGATCATATAATGTGACCAGGAAAATAAATTGATTTTTATAAGAAGAACAAACACAGAACTCAAAAAGCAAGTGGGCATGAGAATGTTCAACCTCACTTGGAACTTGAGTGGTCCCCATTCAGGCCCAGTAATATGGGAATATAGTAATATAGGAATCCTTAGTACTATAAGGGGATTCAGATGGTAACATGTCGCTGTTGGGAGTATAAACCATGACAAAGTTCCTGACAACATTTTTGGAACTATTTACCTGGCTTGTCTATAATGTTCATATATTTGACAATTCATTGTATACTCAGATGGTCACCCAGTAAATAAGAATAATAAGGAAAATAGCAAAATGTCAAGACCTGCATTTTGTGTTTGGAAAAAAACAAACAAACAAACAAAAAAAAAAAAACCCAAGAAACAGTTTTAACGCTCAGCATCAGAGCAAGAGACAAGCACATGAGTCACTTATAAAAATCACAATATATGACATTTTCAAATGATATTTTTCCAAAACCAATTATGAGAAAGAAACTGCGAAAATACAATATTAAGTCCGGATTCAAAATTAAGTACTTAGCATATCTTAGCTGCAAAATATTCTAAAACAGTTTACACAAATGACTGGAGGGGCCTGAGTGGGTCAGTGGTTAAGAGCACTGGCTGCTCCTCCAGCGGGTTGGGCTTTAACTCCTAGCACCCACATGGTTCCCCACAACCTTCCCTAACTCCGTTTCCAGGGGATCTGGCCCCCTGTCCTGGCCTCCATAGGCACCACACATGTACTGGTGTGCAAATTTGCATGCAGACAAATACTCATACACATGAAATAATGAAGTATTTTTAAAGATTGGAAATAAATAACCAAAGATCTTGACAAGAGTCCGCTGTGGGCAACAAAATCGTGTTTCTTGACTCCCTGATGTTTTGGTTTTTTCTTTACTTCATACTTTTATTTGTTACATGGGAATGCATTAAAAACCACGTCATACACCACATTTGAAGATTATTGATTAGCAAAAGAATCCACACACACACACACAAAAAAAAATTGTACAGCATGTGCTAGAATACAACTCAGTTGCATAGTGCAAGTCTGGTAGGCACGCAGCCTTGGGTTCAATGGTCAGCCTCTAAAAAACAGAGGTGTACATGAAATGCAATGCCATTTATAAAAGGTACAAAACAGAGTTAAAAAAATAAACTCTGTTAGAAGCGAGCCCAGAGAGGACAGGGAGTGTGAGGGGGGACTGGAAGATGTTGGTTCCTTAGGATTATTCACTTTTCAAAGGTGAATAATTTTGTTCACTTGCGACAAAAGAGTGACTCTGTATTTCATAACTAAAATTTGCTTTAGGACAAGCATTCCAGTCTACTTTCCAGAAAAAAAAAAAAAAAAAAGATGGGGCAGGGGGAGCCCAATTGAACGCTTGAAAGACAACAGACCATCATCCAATTAACCTATTTTCTTAGTAAAGAGCTTCATTCATCCTACCACAGCACCTTAGTTACAATACAGCAAGAAAAATAAAATAAAATATAAGTTCATCACTTAATACAAAGCAGCTTCCCAGATTCTCACCCATGCTGCCAAGGGAGCATCGGAAGGCGGGCTACCTCCTGCTTAGTGAACCTAACTGTTCCCAGAAAAGAATTACGGTACAGGCTTGACTCATCTAGGTGTTTCTACTGCTGAGAAAAGGAGTAACGTTTCCTCCTGAGCAGGTGAGGCCACCTCCTGCAGCTCTTTCCCGCAAATGGGTGGAGCAAGGGAAAATGAGAATCAGCAAACAGGAAAGGAGGGGAGAATAAGCCTCAGTGGGGTTTGGCCAGTTCAATCCCATGCTGGACGTCCCTGGGAAAGGGTTCCTGAAAACCCAGGTTCGAAAGCATGGAGACCAGTCCCGCACAGACGCTGTCAGTGAAATTTAGCAATGTGTATTTTTATAGTGGTGAGGCATGATGCGATGTCTTATTGCATGTGTGCACATGTGTGTAGAGGCTGGAGGTCAATGTCAACTGTTTTCTCGATCGCTTCCCCCACCTCACTTTTTGACACAGCGTCCCTCCTGGACCCTGGAGCTCATGAAATAGCTAGACAGGTTGACCAAAGAGCCCCGGAAATCTTGCTGGCACCTCCCTAGCACTGCAGGTTTTCTACCAGGGAATCCAAACTCGGGTCCTTGATTGACAAGCACTTGACTGACAAAGGCGTCTCCCCAGCCCCAGCGTGACACTTGACTCCTGTATATGTTGAGTAGCGATTGGCTCTGTCCATCATATCCATCTTCAACAGAAGTTCTTAAATTAGAAGAAATATAAGACGTGGAAAAATATAACAGGTGGAATGGACGGCCAAGGGAGGAGAGAGAAGCTTGAGTCAGTTTCCATGTCTCCGTCCTTCACCTTGTTTTTGCAGTCATGATACCATCCCCTCCAGAAAGTCCCAAGATTAAAATCTTTGCTTCCTCCATCCTGAAGGAGTGACTCATCTATTCTGCACAGCTAATTACTTTCCTCCTCGTATGGTACAAGTGCTTCTAAAGGAGACCAGAGGCTTCAAAAGACAAGCTTTGGCTCAGGAGCCTTAGCCCGGGGGATTTTTCCTGGGGAACATGAGTACGTGAGAGCAGGAAATGTCTGAGTCACATGTGGCCAACCATGAACCTGCTAAGACAGGACAGCTGGCTTGGGAGTCTGGGAGGGATCCTCTGAGTTGGCCTGCCTGTCTGAACCAGCACTCCAAAGCGACAGTCCACATTGGTGCAATCTGCAGTTTCGCATTGTGGGAATCCAATTATAAATTAACTGCTTGTAGAAGCTTCCCGGACTGCTAAGCAAATTGTGATGCATACTCTTGACTATTACTACATCAGAAACAAACATTGAGAGATGGCCCAAGCCTCAGGGCAAGAAATGTAAGAAATGCAACCATCTTGCCAGGAAAGATATTCTAAAGTGTTAAATTTTAACTCTGCTGTTAAACTGTTTAAATAGTATACCCCCCAAGAAACTGGAATGTCCCCGGGAATCTCGCGTTAGGAAAAGAAAAGGTCAGAAGACTTACACCAGCCAGAGGAGGAACTTGTCTTCCATAAGAGGCCACCTTCCAGGGAGATGGAGTAGAGATGATGTTGAGTTTATAAAGCAGGCGGGACACACACACACACACACACACACACACACACACACACACACACGACCACATCCTGACCAGGACTGCTTAGCTATCTGTATCTCTTGCCATGTCAAGACCAAAACCTCATGTCAGGACCCTAAAGATGATCTTGGGGAATCACTGGACCCCTTTTGCCTCTTCCCAATTTGGCCACATGGAAACAATCTGTTTTCCTTGTATTTCTTGAATTGGCCCATTGTGAAGGAGTAGCCAAGCGTGACTTGTGAGAGCTGCCAGTGCCCGGGCTCCATCTAGCTCTAACAACTTGGGAGACAGAAGATTAGATATGGGTCTTGGACCAGAGCCCCTTGCTGAGCAAACTTCCAGGTTTAGCTAAGGTTGTGGAAGGTGTGTTCCTCATGAAACTGACACATGAACAAGAATAAAAGCCATATGCATACCCTTTAACTGCATGAGTGCTAACAGACAAGTAATGGGAGAGCTTTCTTTCCTTGGTAGACCCCAGTGTGCTTCCTCTCTGCTTCTTGTGTAAAGGCTCAGTCTTTGGAACCCCTGAAAAGGCCCCATGTCCTCCCAACCTTTCAAACTAAATCAACATGTGACTTCAAAGCCTCAGAAACAGAAGCCAGGCAGAGGATTTGGATTCAATGCTCACTAAAGAAGAGTCTTTGCCAATGCTAAGCACAGCGTAGAGGCAGAAAAATTCGCCCTCCGAGAATAAACTGATAGAAGATAGTGTTTTTTTAACAAAATCTCAGTCGTTAGATTCTACCAATAAAGACTCGGGAACCAGATGCTGGGGTGAAAGCCTGCTAGCTCAGAGAGGCAGAGAAAGCACCCAGCTGACCTTCCTCCTCAGCCAACATCCCAGAAGCCTTTCTCCTATGGCATCTCAAACAAGACTCTTCCAACTCAATGTCCTTCCCTTCTAATTCCTATAGGTCTCTCTCTCTCTCTCTCTCTCTCTCTCTCTCTCTCTCTCTCTCTCTCTCTCTCTCTCCTCTCTCTCTTTCTCTCTCTCCATCTTCCTGGCTCCCCCTCTTACTCTCTATGGTTTTTTTGGTTTTTTTTTCTTCTTTACTTCCTGTCAACTGGTTGGGGGCTGAGCCACACCATAACTAGAAACAGGTTTTTCCAGTAAATAAGGCAATCTCAGGGTTCACAGTGTGATCAAATATCCTGCAGCAAGATAGATGAACAGAAGTAAAGGACATACATTTATTTGCTAGATGTAATTGATATAGGAGCCCTTATAAGGACCTAAAGAAGCCAGATAGTTAGAGCTGCTCACATCCCGCATATATACTAAACTGAACAAAGAATGTTGTGAACAAGCAGAAAAAAACCATATGGAGAGAACTGAAAGGTCAGTTATTTTAACAAAGACTGTTCAAAATCCTCCCCATGATGATTTCTTGTCCTTGAAGATGGGATATCCAACGTTCCAATGTAGGGAGGGTGTCTTTCAGACGAGAAACTCATTTCTGCCTTTAAGAAAGAACATGACCAGGATGAGGTGGCTCGCACTTATAGTTTCAGAACTCAGAAAGTGAGGCAGAAGAATCGCCATGAGTTCCAAGTCAACCAGTGCTGGAATGAGATCCTACCAAGGCAGGGTGGGGGAGTGGGAGGGTAGGGGTGGGGTGGGGTGGGAGGAAGGCAGGCAGGCAGGAAGGAAGGAAAAGGAAGGAAAAAGAAAAAAAGAAACATCAAAACATACCTGTTGCTTTTTTGCATATTTTTAACCATAATAGTTAAATACTTTATACCATATTTTAACCCCTTCGACAGCAGGGATGTGTTGTTTGAGGAAGTCATTACTGGCAAAAGCAGAGGGTGGAGCAAAGGTGAAAAAAAAAACCCCATAGTATTCGATGGCAGACTGCTTCAGTGATTAACAGGGGTGTCCAAGACCAATATAACGCCCACAGACACAGAGAAAAAGGTATGGTGGTCTGTGGGAGTCCAGCTCTGACCTGCTCCCACCTATTGAAAGGTTCTTGGGTGGAGGAGAGAGGAATGAGGAAATACTAGATAGAAAGATAGACCTAGACAATGAGGAGAAAGACAGAGACACAGGACAGCTTCGGGAGGACTCTAGGTCAATATCCAGTTGCCCAGAGGTTTATTCAAAAGGGCTTTTTATAATATGCCAAGGGACGAGGCAAAAGACTTCCTCCTTGCAAGATCAAAGCACACCTTACAGCCAAGTGTAGACCCTTCCAAACACCTGTTACCCATGCCTGTGGCCAAATCATCCTATTATGCAGCCCTGCTGGGTAAAGCAAGCTCAGATTCTCTGACCTTGAGGAAGGCCTCACTAGGAAGCCTCTTTGGACCACCACAAAAAGGACAGAAGGGAAAGGTATTGTTTTACAGCCCAAATGACCTAATTCAAGATTATGTATTGAATTTTGTTTAAAAAATTTTATTGCATACTTATTTATTGTGTGTGTATGTCTGACTGTATGTGTGTATACCTGTGCATGTACATGTGGCCCAGCACACTTGTGGAGATCAGAGGACAACTTTGTGGGAGTTGATTTTCTCTACTTCTACCACATGGGTCCAGAGACTCAAACTCAGATCATCAGATTTGGCAACAGGTCTCTTGACTGGCTGAACCTTCTTGCCACTCTTGAATTTTCTATTAGCCACATGAAATAAATATAAAAAGGATAAAGAAACAAGTGAAGTTGAGTTTGGTTACCTATTTTATTTAAGTAAACAGAAAGGAAATAAAATTTATAATGCTAAGGAAAGGTTTCACTTTCTTCCTCGGTACAAAGTGACCTAGATCTAGTTTCATCCTTCCCACTCATAGCACATGACTGTTCAGCTACCCATATTAGTCAGAGGTCAGGGGTGGCTACCATCTTGGATAATGAACGTTTAGACTATTACAACTTTAGATATTTTTTTTTCAATTTCAGACCTACAGGCCTGATAAAATTGACTAATTTTAAAACCCAAATCTTTAACCTTCAAAAATAGATTGAATTTATGTATTAGTTCCATTTCCTAGTTGCTATGATAAAATACCTTGACAGAAGAAATTCAGGAAAGGAAGGGCTTCTTCGAGCTCACAATCCCAAGGTTATACTTTCTCATAGCAAAGGGAGTCACGGTGGCAAAAACTTGAAAGAACTGGCCACACTGCATCTGTAGTCAAGAGCAGAGATCATGCTGTTTGTGCTCAGCTCACTTTCTCCATTCCTGTATGGTTTCCTGCCTAGGGAATGGTGCTACCCACAGTGGGTGACTCTTCCTACACCAATTAATCAAGGTAATTCCTCTATAGATAAGCCAACAGACTAACCTGATCCAGATTATATTCACTGAGAACCTTTTTCCAGGTAATGCTAGACTGTGTAACAGGCAACAGCACATCACTTTAATCTATAACCTCCCATCCCTTGTCTCCAAAGTCTCATGTTTATCTCATGATATAAAACTCAGTCTTACTTTAAATGTCTCCATGGTCTTTAAATATTAAAAAAAAATTAGCCGTGAACTTCTATACAATCAAATCAAGTTAGGTATTTCCAACATGTAATGGTAAGAATATATATATATATTTACACTTATCCCCAAAGTAACAAGAATTAATCACAGAAAAAAAAATCCAGCTGGGATAATACTAAATCCTACAGCTACAAGTCTTTCATCTGGGGTTTGTGATGAAATTAGCTGAGCTTCAAAGGGCTTAGGCAGCTTTACTCCGCCCTTGCCACCTCGGCACACACAGATTCTCCATCAGTCTGCAACTTTCCTTGGGGGACATCTCAGAGTCTTGGCTCTGCAACTGAGTCATCACCTTCCTGGATTCATGTACTGCCCTCTCAAGGGCCTTCCCTTCTGTGACTCCAAGCTTGCCACACAGCACCAGACTTCAGCAGCTTTTCATGGCTACCTCCATTCTGCATCTCTTATGGCCTTCAAAACCAGCACCATGTATATAACACTCTCAACATTGTCAGATTCTGCTGCCAGCTTGAGGTGTACCCCAAGTCTTCTTGGACCACAGCTGTACCAGCTTCTGTGTACTGACTCTAGAGTAACTCTTTACAGGATGCTCCCCTGCTATGGTATTGATCTCTCTATCAATCACAGCTGCTTCTTCAGCACCAGCCTGAGTACCATCGTGCCTTGAAATTTCATCTGCCAAACAAATCAGTCCTTTGTCCTTAAATTTAACACCCAAGTTCTGAGGATACTGGCAGAATGAAACCAGATTCTTTGCCAAACTGTCACATGAATAGCCCCTATTCTGGCTCCTGATAGAGTCTTTGTTCCTGTCTGAAACCTCATAAGCTGAGCCTGGACTGTCCATATTTCTCTTAGCATTCAGCTTGCAAGCTTCTACTAGAATGGCCTATTAACCTCTGCTTCCAACATCCATTAGCTTTTCAGCCCAAAGTTCCAATCTCTTCCACATTCCTCCCACAAAACAGTTCAAAGGGCATAAAAGCCATAGAGTCAGGTTTATTACAACAATGGCCTCACTTCTCAGTACCAATTCCTGTCTTAAGTTTGTTCCTTGTTACTGTGATAAAAATCACCTCAATAAAATACCAAACTGTTGTGGAATATTTCTTTACACTGTGAGAAGATGTGTCATTGTGATTGCTTTAATAAAGAGCTGAATGGGCAATACCTAGACAGGAAGAAGTTAGGTGGGACTTCCAAGGACAGCTCCTCCATGGCCTCTGCATTAGCTCCTGCCTCTAGGATCCGGCCCTGTTTGAGTTCCTGTCCTGATTTCCTTCAGTGATGAACAGCAATGTTGGAGTGTAAGCCAAATAAACCCATTTCCTCCCCAACTTGCTTTTGGGTCATGGTGTTTTGTTGCAGCAATAGAAACCCTAACTAAAGTAACATATCAGCACCAGATCCTCTTTGGATATATTATGGCTTCCATTTTAGTGTTTTTATGGGATTCCTTAGTGTGTAAACTAGTGGGTCTCTGATTCTTGTACCTTCTCTTGGGCTCTTTTCCTTCTGTTAGTTTGTCTTGTCCAACTTTGATGAGATCATTTTTATTTTATCTTATGGTATTTTATTTTGTGATTTTTAAAAAAAAATCAATTAATGAATGAAAACCTAGCCACTAAGGTAAATATTAACAACCGAACTGTCATTTATACCTGCTGGAAGAGAGAAAATCAGATCAGTTTTCTTTAATGGAGTGACACTGGTTATATCAATCATCTCAGGGCAGGCCTCATATTCAGAAGTAGTTGACCAACATATAATGGAATCCACAGTTTTTTGTGTGTGCTTTTATTTGATTATAGCTTAATGGGTTTTTTTTTTCCTTTTGGGGTGTTGTTTTGTTTTGTTTTCTTGGTTTTGTTGTTCTGTTGAGTTTTGTGGGGTTTTTTTGCAAAAAGAACTTAAAGTTGGGTGAGTAGGGAGGGGGAGAAGTACCTGGAAAGACTTGGGGGAGGGGAAGCATAAGATCAAAATATATTTAAATTTAAAAATTGTTTTAAATAATGAAAAATTTAAAAAGCCAAGATAAAAGGAAAAATTAATTGATGAATATGTAAACCAAAGGGAAAGGGGGGGAATTACCTCAATAAAAGCAACTTAACAAGAAAAGGTTTATTTAAGCTCACTATTCCAGGACATGTCCATCACACCAGGGAGGTCACAACAGCAGGAACTAGAGAGAACTAGCCATATTGTATCCCAGTCAGGAGCAGAGAGCAATGGATTAATGAACACACTCACTCAGTTCATTTCCTTCATTCTTATACAGTTCAGGAACATCCACATAGAGTGTATTTTCCCATACCAATTAATGTAATCAGTGTAATCCCCAATAAACTGTTGTGATGCAATATTACAAAAATATTTCTTACATTCTAAGAGACTGTATTGCTGGGCCTCACACTAGCGTTAATAATACACCTTGAGGTCACTTAAGATCTAAGACTATATTCTACTGTGCACTCAGCCTATTTATTTAACCTTCTTTTAAGATAGTGGTTCTCAACATGTGGGTCACAACCCTTTTACAAGGGTCGAATATCAGATATTTACAATTCATATCAGTAGCAAAATTACAGTTATAAAGTAACGATGAAAATAATTTGGGGGTGGGGGTGGGCATCATCACAACATGAGGAACTATATTAAAGGTTTGAAGTGTTAGGAAGGCTGAGAAACACTGTTTTAAGAGAACAATGAGCTGGGCAGTGGTGGCACACGCCTTTAATCCTAGCACTCGGGAGGCAGAGGCAGGTGGATCTCTGTGAGTTCGAGGCCAGCCTGGGCTACAGAGTGAATTCCAGGATAGGCTCCAAAGCTACCCAGAGAAACCCTGTCTCAGAAAAAAAAAAAAAAAAAGAGAGAACAATGAAATCATCAACCTTACTGGCTTTGGATTTCCTGTTTAATCAACTTTTACAACATAAACTAATGCACAGCTGCACTGTTACATACTCAGAGCTGGTCACTAACTCATTTAACCCTTGCATTTATATGCATTCATTAATTCATAAAACCCTTGTGTTTATAAACACATCCACAGGCAAACTTAACCTAGACAATCATTCTGAGACTCTTCCCAAGTAATTTTAGTTGTGTCAGGCTGACAACTAAAACCAACAATCGCAATGTCCAATCTACTTTTTGTTCTAAAATCTTCCACTTAGAGAGGAGTCTATTCCTGTAAACTTGGTCTAAAGCCATATTTACAGTGAGTGTCTGTGCCAAGAAAACCACAGGCATAGCTCACCAACCCTCTACCGTCAAACTGACGCACACATTTCAAACCACAGAGACAAAAAAACCCAAATCTTTTTAAGTAATTAAGCAATGATTAAAACTTAACACCTTCTAGAAAGGAAGCTCTTTGATGTTGGTATTTAAACTTCTAGACTCAAGCTCAAACTCCCCACAAGGTTTAACCGAAGGAAAACAACCAATTCTACCATCCAAAATATTATTATTTCCATAATTCTACTTATTTTTTTCCTGGAAGAAATATAATTTCAATACAATATAATCATCACCATCACAACCATTTTCCACAAAACTGTTAACAGGTCATTTTTAAGGCAATGAGAAGACACAGAACACGGACAGCGTGGTCTGCAGAGCTGGGACTCATGTTTGTCCTCACACAGTCAGACCTGGTGCCCATGTCCTGCAAAGCAAGATCGGGACAGAATCTCCCCACTTTTCTCAACTTCAATAATTCACTGCTTGTCTCTCAGACTTCCAATCTTTATAAGGCAACATGCCTGGAATATAAGTCAAAACCACACGCTGCACGCAGATTTCCTGCTAGTTTACTCTTTTCTTTTCGGGACATTTTACCTCCCCAAGCCCATCAATATGTTCAGCTATGTAGCTGGGTAGCCTGGTGTGTGCCACCACGCCTGCTTCTGGGAACCTGGCTGTGGGCCAGCAACTTCCTGGGCTGTCTCTGTGGTGAGTCCTCCAAAATGGCAACACAAAGACGCAGCAGGAGGAGTCTGGAGCAGGAAGCTTCCGGGCTGGAGTTGGGACCTCAGCTCACCCCTGTCTCCAGCCTCCATCCTTGAACTGAATCACCCATTCTTCTGCAGGCTCTTCAGGCTGCTGTTAATTCCTGCAGATTTGGCCTCACCAAAGACTACAATCATGTCAGGCAGTTCCTTAAAATCTGCTCCCCTTTCCCATCCCCTCCTCTCCTATCCTGTCCCCTCTCCTCCCCTCCCCTCCTCTCCTCACCCATTCCCTTCTCTTCCCTTCCCCTCTCATCCCTTCCCCACTCGCTACACATGAAGCAAGTGTTATAACATTGAACTATACCCCTCCACACACACACTCCTCTCTCCACGCATATCCATACCCACACATACATCCCATTAGTTCTGTTTCCCTGAAGATTCCTGACTTATACAATCGTGCTTAATATATCACAAGTTTAGTTGGCAATGCAATGGAGTTAGCTACTATTTATATTTCACTAACCCTCAAAAATCCCTTCTGAACAGGTTGGTTGGCCTCCCTTGCTGCGTGATCCTCATGGGGTTACAACCTTCATACCGAGTGGAACCATGATGACAATTCACTTTAAAGCTGCTTCTTTCCCTCAGTTTCTATCTCCAGAAGAAGTGTTTGGAATCTGTGGGTATTACCCATCTTTTGAAGTCACCAGGAAGGAGTCTTGTGGCTCTGTTGCTTCTGCAATCCACCTTGTGATCATGAGGAAGTCCGCCTTAAGATGAGGAAGGACAGAGAAGTACGGAAAAAGCACGTAGATATCTGTGAACCATAAAGTCCTTGGTCCTCACACCAAATCCCTGGATCGAGTCTTGTTTAAGGCCCATCAGCTCATTCCCAGGATTGATGTGTCTGAACACAGACGTATTCACAGACGTGGCCTTTGCTTTGCACGCTGGCTCTGCTGTTTTACTGAGCAAGAGCCTTTACAGAATTCTCTACTGTGAATATCACCTGTCCCCCAAACTTCAGATTGTTCATGCTTATTTGTCTTCTCGTGTCTCACCAGAACTAGAGCACTGCCCAATACAGTGGCCACTTAGCAGGGTGGTTTAAAACCCTGAGCAGCCCTGGCAACAAAAAAGACAACAGAATCCCTCCAGCCCCTGACATCATCCACCGAGGAGCAGGTGAGATAGATTCCTGGACCGGAGATACCGCTTTGCTACGGGTAATTTCCCAGCACCCGTCAGTGTTCTCATCTGCCTCGAAAGCCAACTTTGCAGCACGTGTCTTCTTAGCCCCACCCTTAATATCCTGACTTTTCCAGCTGAAGATCTACTACATGGTTAGTTCAGCTCTTCAGGTGGTGAGGTGCTGGGCTGTGAAGGACTAACGCCAGAAGGGCCTTTAGAGAGAGGTGATGATGGTAAGCTGTTGAAGGAGGAAGAAACGGTGGAGGTTTCATGATCTGGACCACCATCCTTAATCAGCAGAATGGCAATCCATGCCAGTTCTCTTCTATAATTTTCTCTTCCTTCCTTCCTCCTTCCTCTCTTTTGTTCTTTACTTCTTTTCCTTTCTTTCTTCTTTCTTTAAAAAAAAAAAAAAAAGCCAGGTGGTGGTGGAGCATGCTTTTAATCCCAGCACTCAGGAGGCAGAGCCAGGTGGATCTCTGTGAGTTCGAGGCCAGCCTGGGCTACAGGATGAGTTCCAGGAAAGGTGCAAAGCTACACAGAGAAACCGTGTCTCGAAAAAAGCAAAAACAAAAACAAAAACAAACAAACAAAAAAAAACCAGGAAACATATACTAATTTTATTAGAACAATAGCAACAGAAAGTTTCTAATTTCTCAGAAGGTAAATAACGTGCAGCCAGGGCCATCTGGGAACTGTCACAAGACCAAACTCTGTCATCACGTTCTTGTTCGGATGGCTCCTTGCCACACTGAAGGTCATCAAGGACAGCTGCTACCAGAGCCACTGAGAAACCACTCTTTTCACTGGGGGCGGCTTCGTGGTCAAGGCCTCAGACAGAAGGCTGAGAGGATGCAGCTTGTGTTTGGAAACTTTCGCTGTGGAAAGAGCGTGTGGAGATAAGGAGCAGAACCTTGCTTACTTCTCCAACTTTAAACAACAAAAGACAACAACCCAAATTATGAATCAACCTAGTAATGTTTCTTCCATAGTCTGCCTGGGTGTTCTGTGAGGAACCCTTTCTCATCCCCACCCTCCTGGGTGACAGAAAAAACGGATAGCAGGGGGCCAGGACACTAGCAGATGGTCCGGGTGGCACTCTGGGCTCCTTCGTTCCCTTTCTGCTGGAGCGGTAGGTGTCCTTTCTGGTGTGGGGGAGGGAACTTGATGGGGGAGGGAAGGGCCACCCACCCATCACCTCTTCTTGAAGCCTTTTTGTTTGCGTTCATAGAACAGGTCTGTCTTAGGGTTCCCCAAGATGACAAGCTTTGAGCAATTCTCTCTCTCTCTCTCTCTCTCTCTCTCTCTCTCTCTCTCTCTCTCTCTCTCTCTCTCTCTCTCTCTCTCTCCTCCTGAATGGTGCATCAGAGACCATGGGATCTCCACAGATCACACAGCAGCTGTGGCAAGATCCATAGTTACACTCATCACGCATGCGTACCAGGCACAGATGCTCCGGGCAGCTTTTCCCACGAAGTTTTGTACATATGAAGAAACCGAGTCACTTGCCAGGACCCCGAACACAGGGGAGTCTTGAAAATGCAGTATCTGCTCATCTTAATTCTACCTTAATCAAGCAAAACTTAGGGAGCAGTCAAGGTGCATCACAAGGCGGGTTTTCCGTCATGAATGGTGCCCGCTGTTTCTATCTAGTCAGTCACAGCAGAGGCTGTCGGCCAGGGGATGCCGGTGAGTTCGTGGACAACCAGTGGGCCATCCGTGGTTTCCATTCCCTATGGAACAGAACCACTCACTCTCAGCAATAGACAGCTCAGCTTTCAACCCAGTGTGGGGGACCTCCACACTTCTTCGCTCTCATTGTGACTACTCTGGTGATCACCGGGTGGATCTCAGAACCCATTTGTGCCTCTCTGCTGTGACTCACATCACTTTCCATAATATATTCCTGAATCCAGCGTACAGACAGAGCTGATTATTTTAAGAGGTGCCCAGGGACAGGAGGTTTGGAGATTATCACTCAGAGCCTGCTCAGATCTCTTTACCTTTTTATGATATGCAGGAAACGATCTTTTACCAGGTTGGTGACCTTGGCCTGTCACGAAGGTGTGCATTCCTTTCTGCAGTGGGTGGTTTTGCCCAGCACCACTAGTCAGAGTCCCGTCTTAAATGATGACTGCTCACATTGGGCAAACAGAAAAGGAGTGGGCAGTGTATAAAGTGTGCTGGGACCGAGGGCTGAAAGAAAGCGGCTGCAGCTGTGATCAGCCAATACAATGGCTGTGATTTTTCCAGCACTTTCTCTCTCCCAGGCCCTGTGACCAGACTCTCATATCTGTCTACTCTACTAAGACGAATGCAATGACTGAGCATGAGGCTCCCAAGCTGTGACAGTGGACCACGGCCACACAGCTATCAAACGATGGGGCTGGGACTGGAACCCAGACAACGTTGACCTCACTCTTAGTTAGCCCTGCATTCTGTGGCAATGAAACTGCATAAATACCTCAATTTGGAAATGACAGCCCTTATCTTGGACTTTTTAGAGACGCACTGGGCAATTTTGCTTCCCAAACATCACAATTTTTTTTTTTGCACTTAAAAAGGAAGAAAAGACAAGAAAAGCCCAAGTCATTCCTTTTCCTTTGTGTGGGGTTGTTGTTGCGGTTGTTTTTAATATATGGTCTCATTTAAATTGTTCCTCCGTATTTTTTTTTTGGCTTAAAAAGCACAAATGCACGTGCAGACAACACACACACACACACACACACACACACATACACATACACACACACACATACACATACACACATACACACACACACACACACACACACGTTATGTTTTATTTTGAGAAAGGACTATTTTGTTGCTCAGGCTGAGGCTCAGCATGAACTCTGGACTCGAACACGTCTCCTCCCATCTCAGCCTGCAGAACAGCTACCGCTGGACATCCCCACACCCGGCTCATTATAGTTTGGTTGTGAAAAATGCGTTTTTATAGCCTTCTACCAAACTGTGAAGGTATTTCAATCTGAAATGAATGACTGAGAAGTTAGGTGGAGGCATAGGGCTTGTTTGGCAGGCAATATGGGAGTGGCAGGAGACAGAAGCAGAAAGCATACCCTGATGGCGCCTTGCCTGTCACCTGGAGCAAACTGAAATGTTAAGCAGTAAGCATGCTTTGCAAATAAAGGAAACACACAGTTAAAAAGACTCAGTTGTCTCTACCACTATTTGGCAGTTGCTAGGAGCCCCAAGGTGAGAGGAGAAACCAGTTTCAAGATTAAGCTCAAAGGTCCCTTCCTATGACAGGATTTCCTGACTGCTCCCAGCCCACTGGGTTAGAACTGACATTTCCCTGTAGCTATCTCACCAGAGGCGCAGGCATTTCATAAAGCTGCAGCAAATCTTCCACTTTATAACCCCTCTCCCCCCCCCCAAAAAAAAGAGATTGTCTTGTTCTCTCTTGAATGACAGTCAGGATTGTCCTGGCCATGTTAACATGTTTTCCCCACATGACAAGTGTCCATGAAGACAAAATTGCTTTCAATAATATAGACTAGCAAGACATCACCTTCTCATTGCCCTCTGATTTCAAGTCAAAAGTTAGGCAAGCTGGGGTTGGGGATTTAGCTCAGTGGTAGAGTGCTTGCCTAGCAAGCGCAAGGCCCTGAGTTCGGTCCTCAGCTCTGGAAAAAAAAAAAAAAAGTTAAGCAAGAAATACACATTCACACCAACTCAATGCAGTAATTCTCTCATAGAGGTCTATCTGTCGAGGTGTACACATGCTTAGACCCTCTAGAAACTTAGAGGTTGGTTTGGTGGAGTAGGGGAGGGATGCCTTTTCCTGCTCACTGCTTGTCTCATAAGAACCCTCATTAGGAAAGGTGAACTATGGAAACTGGAGCCTGGGTTTGGTGATGTGGGTGGTTGGAGACAACCTGGTTTAGATAACAAAGGTGTGTTCTGAGTAATAAACTGGGAGGGACGGAGCAATGTCTGGTCATTCACATTCTGCTCTTTGTCCCTTGCCTGAAGGTTTAAGGACAGGTTTTTCTAGCAGAGAGCAAAAATTATACCTCTAGAATGAGCCTCTCATGGCTTCAGAGAAAATTTTCATGGTCTATGCCAGAAGAGAAGGGCAGAAAGTCACAGGTTCCTGCTTTCTCTTTCCTCTTTGCACAAATGCCAAAACACCACATTCCCCGTGTCCTGAAGGTGAGGGGAGAAATTAGTTTCAAGATTAAGCTCAAAGGTCCCTTCCTCGTGGGACATACCTAAAATAAAAACCAGTGGCAAATGTCCAAAATAAAAACCAAGAAAGTCAGGTAAATCAGGAGTCGTGTGAAATGATGCCATGGTAACGGAGATGTAGCTCATCTGCAGAATTACAGGCCAAAGAGAAATATTCTTATATTTCTGTACAATTAAGATTCTTGAGAAAAGTTTACTGAGATGTGGAACCCGAGATAGAAGAACAAGGCTCAAAGTTAAAAGTGATTATTAAAGGAGAATTCCAGAGCCATTTACCTCCTCCCCAAAGGTACATGCAAGGTCAAGGGTCAGGGTTGGGGGATGGGAGGGTGGTGAAGCCTCAGGACCACAGAGACACCTGACAGGCACAAAGCTCGGAGTTCCAGTCTTGCCTTCTTGAGGAAATCAATTGAGACTTCTGACCATAAGCAGCTAGGTCTCTCTTTCTTTGTATTTCCAAGGAGGGTTTGTCTGTACTAAGGAAGAATAGATTTCTCTTTCTGTCTCAAAGATGGAAAGGTCTAGGCTGACTTTGGGAGGTCCCCTTGCCTGCCTGCTGCAGGCACCAGCAGGTGCGGGGTGACTGACACCTGAGGTAAGAATTTAGACAAGAGGAGGCAGGCCTAGCCACATGCATTTGTATCCTAACGCTAGTAGGCTGAGGCAGGAGGATTAAGAGTTCGGGACTAGTCCAGTTTTAGGGCAGACTTTGTCTCCATAACAAACAAACAAAGGACAAAAGAAAGCCTCTTGTTTGCTACAGCTAAGAAATGCCTCCTGTGGAGACCACCACTGACATCCAGTACAATAGTAATAACGCCGATATTAAACACTAAGCAGGAACGCGTGCCCTCTTACTCTCTCTCGACCAAATGAAACATGTCTCCTGTTCGAATCCAATCACCCAACTGCCAACATAACTAAGAAAAGGCACACCCCACTTTTGAAAAGACGAGCTGTCACATCATGATTTGATAGCAGTTCAAAGACTCCTGTGCCCAGGGGAAAAAATATATTGATTTCTGCTTTCTTTTTATGACTCCCACTCGCCAACACCATTTCTGAAAATTCATTCTTCAGCCCATGAAGAACTATTTTAGGGTCAGCGCATCTATGTGGAGTGCCAGTCCCAAAGTTATCAAATTCTGACGCCAGTAAATTAATTGATTTCATTGGTACCCAAATCCGTGTGAAACCATCTGCCTGGATGCTGGTGACAGGTAAGAGCAGCAGAGAGAAGGTTTAAAGCAGCTGGAATCAGAGCAGCTCTGGCCAGGAGGAGCCTCCTTGTCTGCCAGAAGAGGACAGAGAACAATGTGGGGCACAAGAGTGCTTGCTGAGTTCCCTTTCTGGTGTGTGGAGGGGAAGGGGGTGGGGGGTGGTACGCACTGAAACAGGAAGTAATGGGGCACTGGGAACAGACTGTACTTCTCTAGGTCACTCAGTTCTTTTGAGCAACATTTTCTTTGTTTGAACCCAGTATTTTGAGTGATGCTGGGAGCTGTCTTCTCAAAGTGCACAGTAGCTATCCTTTTGGGAGACGGACCACACAGGGCTGCAAATTATGCTCACTGGGCTCTTGTAGCTGCAGAGATCTGACACTCCAGGTGACGGGGGATGTTGTAAAGACAAATGGGAAAGCCAGAAGAGAAAAGTAACCAGTGAACTAGACTCGGGGAGCTTAGAGTATACAGCAGCTCCACCGAGCCTTCCAGCTGCTGCAGCCGTGAGACCTGGACAAGGCCTTGTTCTTGACCCCCATCTCCCACCCAAACAAGGGATCTTCTTCGCTTGCTAATTTTCTACCCTCTGTGCTTGAGAGGTAGCCTCTGCTTCTGTATTTTCCTCTTTTGCGCTATGGTTTACACCCCAGATCTTCCTCTGAAAGAGAACTTAGGATGGCCTGACCCTGAGTGAGATCATATTCAGCACGATGAACAGAAAATCAACTCGACAATGGTTTCAACCAATAAGCATTTCTTTTTCTCTCCGCGGCAGACATGCAGAGGTGAATGGTCATAGACATTGGCTCAGCGGCTCAATGCAAACACTGATGACTCAGGCGTCCAGTATCCACAGTCTTCCAGTTTTGTGTGTGGTGCGTGCGTGCGTATGTGTATGTGCAAGGGTACATATGTGCATGCATATATGTGCTCATTTGGGTGTGCAAGTGAGCATGCATGTGTGTTCACTGGCATAGGGCGCCAGAGGTAGACTTCAAGTATCTTCATCAATCATTCCCCACTATATGTTATGAGGCCGGGTTTCCCATTGGACCTGGAGCTCATTAGTTGGGCTAGACTGAGTAGCCAATGAGCTCCAAGAATCTACCATCTCCTTTCCCCCACCACACCCCCCATCGCTGGTGGTACAGACTTTTTGCCTGCTGCTGATGTGGATGCTGTCGATCTGATTCAGGCCCTCGTGCGTAGGTAGCAGGAACTTTGCCAGCCAAGCCATCTCCCACGTCTCACTGCCATTTTTAGCTGTGGCTTTGTTTTCTCCTCAGACGGATTGCCTGAGGGTTGCAGATCGCCACTGTCCAGTAGACATCACCGTGTGTACCATCAAAGCAGGGACCCAGAAAAGGGTCAAGGCCAACCTGTTCTCTGGCTTCATCTGTTCCCGTGGTGCTCTCCAGTCATACACATACAGACTTTTGCTTACAGATCATTGATCAAAATGAAGTCGTATGACCATATGTAGCTACACCTAAGGTCAGAAAAGTAGCATTGAGCATTTAAAGCCGCAATAGCAAGAAAGCTGTGAGATAGGAGATTGAAGGGAAAAAACAAAAAGACTCTTGAAGTGAGATGGTGAGGTACACCTGCACATCGCAACTCTCCATGTAGCCGTCTAAGAGAAACCATATGAGGTGCCAGTTTCCAAAGAAACCGGGGGCAAGTCACACTCAGTACCTGTGGCTCCTCCCAGCCCATCTCACCTCATCCTCACCCCTAAACCTCTCCAGCCCAGGAGCTGGGCTTCACCTTCCTCCCCCCAGCTTCTCTTTCCTGTATAAACCAGCCATTTTGGCGACTAGCTCTCTTGGTTCTTCTCTCCCTCTGGGCCTCTTGGCTCCTGGCTGGCTCACTTTTGACCTTTTGGTCTCTTGGTCTGAGGCTCCTCTCTTGGTCTGCTTGTCCTCTCCTCCCTCTCTCTTCTCTTCCTCTCTCGATCTCCCCACTTCTTTCTCTTCTCGAGGTCCAGTGCGGTCTAGACCTTCCCAGTTGCCTCCGGCTGTACTATCTCTCTCATATCTACAATAAAACACTTCTCAGCCAGACCTAGGAGCGGTCATGTCCTCCTTTTCATTCAGTGGGTGACTTTCCTGTCCCACAAATAACTACTTTGAGGCAGAGGATATCATGGCAAGATCAGATAATAGCATGACAAATGAGAGAGATATACTAGCAAAAACCAATAATGCTTTCCTTAGTATAGCATACTGATAACATGTAAACACTTGGACCTCCCATCAGTGACCCAGTTACATTGTAGCCAACCATAAATTAAATTACATGATGTCACCCTATATCTCTTAATAAGCTTGGTTTTTTTCTTCTTTTGATTATTTGATAAATACTTGTCCAGGGCCAGGAGATGTGGCAGTGAGGGAAATAAGGAGTTCATCTTTCTGGTAAAATTTCTAGTCACTCTCAGTAAAAAGTTTATCTTTCCAATAACAAGAGACAAGTTAAAGAAATATGTGTGTTACACGTTTACCCACATATGAATTTCTTAAATCTCATATTAAGTCCCTTTTTTGTGTTCCTATAAGCCTGCTGCATTCTTTGGTAATTATAAACACAATTTCAATAATTATTTGTGGAGATCGTGTCACATACATTTATACATTTTGGGGGAAACACGTAGTGTGTATACAACACAGGTGAGTGTACATAATTCACAGCGAGCTCTCCAGATGGTGATAAACACGGCATCAAACAGAAAGTCAGATAAGGAACAGTGTGGAGACAGAGGCCTGGGGAAGTGTGCGGGGTTAAGGGTATTGGTTGTTATTTATAGACTGGTGAAGAGAATGTAAAACTGGGTGCCCTAGCTACAGGTTCTCAAGCCCTCTGTCTTAAAAGGAAACCGGCAAACATGTCTGCCCTGATAAAGGGAAGGAAATGCCACAGCCTGGGCACAGTGTGTGTTACTAACTGTTGTCGCTAGATCATGCTCTGTTCTCAGCTTTCAGTTGGTTTTATTTGGCTTATTGATTTCCTCTAAGCCACGTTGAGTTTGGTCTTCAAATCGCAGCTCTCCTCCTGAGCAGTAGTTCAATGTACATTTAGCTTTGGATGATCCACCCTCACCCCAAATTTGTTTTCATGGTTTAAAAACCTACCCAAGGCTACAGAGGGGACCAACATATACTTGAATATTCTCCAATGATTAGGCATTGGAAATTTACCAAAGAAGCCAAAACACTGGTCATTTATTCCTTTCTCTATTTACTTTACAAAATTTGTATAATTGGATTTTTAAAATATATAGATTTTTATTTATTTTCCTTCTAATCTTACTAGCCTGTAAAACCTAACTTCCCACCACCACCCCCACACCCCAAACCCCAAATTTAGCAGGCTGCAACATTGTAACTTCTTTAAGAAAAGATCTCCTGGACTGCAGGTGTGGCCCAGTTGGTGGAGTGTTTGGAAGCACCCATGGAGCTAATGGGATTGCACTCCAGCATTGCCGAAACCTGGTATGATGGTGCACACCTATAATCCCAACACTCGGGAGGTGGGAAGATCAGGAAGACAGGAAGATCAGACACTTAAGGTCATCCCTGGCTACTGGGTGAGTGCAAAGCCAGACTTCGATACATGAGACCCTAACTCAAACAGACAAATAAACAAACAAAACAAAACGCCCTTTTCCCCCCATTAAAATCCAGACTAAGCCACTCCCCTGTCCCCACTCCCCACCACACACACACTTAAAATTCTTTAATTTCCTTGTTCTCCTTGAGAATTGGCACAGCTTTAGGTAGTTGAGAATTGCCTGTTCCCCAGTGAATGCAAGCTCCACGGGGGTAGGTGCCCTGTCTGCTTTGCGCAGGTCAGCATTTAAGGGCATAGCTACCTTCGGTAGCCACAGAAGCACTCAAGAACAGTTAGTGAATTCATAAGCATCCTCAGCCTCCCAGGGACCACAACAGTGCTTTGGAAGGATGCTCTGCAGTGGCTGATGTGCTTGTGAATCTTCGTTGCAAACCCTTCCACACAAGTGGAAGGTTTAGTCCCATGCCCTCCCTGCCACCGGGAGCGCAGCCAGTCCACCTCACCTGCCAGGCTTCTTCCGGAAAGTGCTTCAGCTAAAGTCCTGGAAGCCCCAATCATGTCCTGTTCTAGCTTGTATTCAGGGCTGGTAAGGTATAGCTTCACTTCTCACACCCATCTAGGACACCCCTACAAGGCCACCCCGACTTCAGAGCAGCTTGTGAGGTTGGGATGTCCTCTTGCTCTGCTTCCTCCCACCCTCACCCAGCAGCCCCTTTTACAAGAGGCTTATGCCAGCAGCACTCCCTAAGAAAGGTTTTGCATCTTACTCTCCAATTCCTCAGCTGCTTCCTGAGTAAGCCAGCCTGTGATAGCCACCAAAACAGAGCCTGCAAATTGCATACTGTGGTCTATCCTACTCCATACTCCTAAACAGCAAAGTGCAGTAATTTATCTTTGCACCCATACAATGACTAGAAATGTTTTTCATGGGATGTAGATCATAAACACATCAAAGGAAAATAGTCTCGCAGACAGTGTAAAGCCTTCGTATTCCAAGTGTGGTCCTAGCTCCGAAAATGATGGTATTCGCTGTGTACTTTTCCCAGAAATTCAGAAAGCTGAAGAGTCACCTGAGTCAGATCTACTGAATATGAACCTGCACAAGATCACCAAGGTCTATACTGCCATCAAAGTCTGAGGAATACTGGGCTATGTAACACACATAGCACATGTTAGCTGATAATTTCTAATCTGCACAACGTCTTCATAACAGTTGGCCTAAGGATAGGGCTTTCTTTCATTCAGCAAAGACTGAATGCCATGCCAAGATTCCAGCCTTATAGAGCTTGAATTCTAAGAAGCAGAGAAAAATTAATAAATGTGAATATACATGCAGTGTGTGTGGCGGGGAGCAGAAAGGTGTCCTTAAAAACAGAGTGGGATAAAGAGAATGGAGAGTGGGTTGCAGTCTAAAATTTTTGCAAACATGGTGATAAGCAGAGAACTGAAGCAGCTTGTTTGAGGATAGGTCTAGAGTGTTGTCTATATTAAGGGCAAGGGCACTAAAGTGAATGTAAGGGAATGAAGAGAGGCAACCTGACAGGTCCGGTTACAGAGGCAAAAGGGCTGATCTCTTGATGAGAGATTACGTAATAATTTGCCATTTGACAATTCATTATTAAAATGGACATGCATTTTTTTGTGGTAGTTGTTTGTTTTTTTTCTACGAACAAATTGCTTACCCAAGCACATTGGATTTGCATTGTGGGAGTCCGCACAAACTATTTTAAAAAAACAGAGGTTCAAGTTCCGCAGACAAAACTGGCAGAAATTGGGGAAGGCTTTTTCCGAACTCTTCTAAAACCTCAGACTCCATGACGCCTAGATTGCTAGACGGAAGAGATAGATGACCGTGGTGTCTGGGTTGTGGACCGAGGCAAAAGTGTGCAACCCCAGGTCACTACCAAAACAGAAGGAGGAATTGCGGAAGGTGGTGTCAAGTTTAAAGAAAGTCACCTTCGGATTAGAGTTCCTCACGTATCCCAGAAACCGGGGTCAGAATACAGACGAGGCACGCCTAGTTTCAAGTCTCAGGGTAGTCCACCCCTCCTCCAACTCAGTTTAAGGCTTCCGCCCACGCCCTACTCCACTAGCCAGACCTCGCCCACGCCGGGCGTCCTTATCCACTTTAGAGCCGCCCAGGACCCGCCTCCTCTTGCAGACCCCGCCTCAACTCCCACCCTCGTCCGCGATCTCCAATCAACGCTTACAAATCGCGTGTTGGTCCCGCCCCTCTGCCCAGACCACGCCCCTTACGGTCCGCCTCTGCCTCTACCTCCACACTTCGCCCTGCCAAGGCTCCGCCTCCCTCTAAAGCCACGCCCCCTTACACGCCCTGCCTGCTCTCATAGGCTTAGACTTTGACTTCGGTCCCGCCCATCCCTCCGGCCTGGTCCCCCTACACTTCGGCGCCGCGGCGGACGTGACGCCAGTCCCGGGCCAGAGGCCGCGGGGGAACCTTGTGAAAGCAGTCTCTCGCTCAGGGGTGGACCCGCAAGCCGCAGCTAGCAGCATGATTCTGCTGGTGGTCCTGATGCTGTCTGCGGAGGCCGGGAGCGGAGCTGTGACTAGCCTGGAGAATCCAGAGCCGCCCTCCGGTAATGACTCCGAGCCGCTGCGCGCAGGGTTGGGGCAGGGTTAGAGCAGGGTTGGGGCAGGGTTGGGGCAGGAGGCCAGGCAGGAGGCTCCCGGCCGGGAAGTCCCTCCCAGTCGGGCTGCACCGCTTTAGGCAAAGCAGTCTCGAGTCCAGGGACCTCAGGGGCGCCGGGCTCACGGGGGTTTACACGCCACTTCGCCTCTTTCTTCTTTGCCAACACAACAGCACAAACCTTTAGTGACTGAAGTTTAGTCTGTGATACTTAGTTTCCAGGGCAGCGTTTGGCATGGTGTGTGCAGCTCACTGTGTATAGACTTTATTTTCCGGTTGTCCAAAACCTTTGTGTGGGAGAGAAGAAAGATGGGCCGACTGATATTAAGTAGTTCTGATTTGTCAGTCTGGCTATTAAGTGTGAAAGTGTTTGGGATGCAAGGGTTCTTCTATAGTGTAACTGCTCAGAGCCTCTGATTTCACCTGCTTATTCACATTAACCTGGGAATGCATGCTAGGGATAGTTTTCAATAATTAGAGCTCTCGAGAGAGCAATAAAACTTATCATCCGCTCCCTCCCAGTCCCTAGTCTTAAGTGTCTGAGATGTTCCCAGTAAGTAGCTGCTGGAAGACCTGGGGGCATCCAACCTCTTTAACCCCAGGAGCTCCAGTTAGGTGTGCCACATTCCCATTCAGCCCTGCCTTGGCTTGATCTTCAAAGGTCAAGCAAAACTATTCACAATAGCTAGGAAAAAGCCACCTAGACGTCAGTCACCAGAAAAAAACGGATAAAGAAAAGGAGATGCATATACAAAATGAAATTCCACTCAGGTATAAAGAAAAATGAAGTCATAATTGCAGGGGGGAAAAATGGAATCAGAATAGTGTTAGTTGTGTTACATGAACTAAGCCAGATTCGGAAAGACAAATACTATGTTATCTTACCATAAATAGACCCTAGATTGTGTGTGTGTGTGTGTGTGTGTGTGTGTGTGTGTGTGTGTGTGTAAAGGAGACTATGACAGGGGAGGGAAAGATCTTGAGGGAGGGGAAACAAATCAAAACAGGGTAATAAAACACATGGGACATGAATGCAGAAGGGAGGGTCCTCAGGGTAGGCAGGTGACCAGAAACAAAGAGGCAGGAGCAAGTGGGGGGCAAATTAGAGGGTATGATGACATATATGTAGTATGTATGAAAATGCTGTGTTAAAATCTATTACTTTGGTAACTTAACATTTTTAATTAAATAGAGGATGCACTCATTTAAAAAAAAAAAAACTGTCGGGCTGGGCGGTGGTGGCGCACACCTTTAATCCCAGCATTGGGGAGGCAGAGCCAGGCGGATCTCTGTGAGTTCGAGGCCAGCCTGGTCTACAGAGCGAGATCCAGGACAGGCACCAAAACTACACAGAGAAACCCTGTCTCGAGAAGAGAAAAAAAAAAAAAAAACCTGTCAAGCAAAGAAATCCTTAGTCATCCCCAGACAAGGGCTAGGAAGACAAACCATGGTTAGGACTTTTGAGTGCTGGGCACTGTCTTAGCAGAGGGCATAACAGATCTATTTTCTCACCTCCCACGTAGTGTTGCTGGTATCTGCATCCATAGTGAGGCACACAGGGCTGCCCAAGAGGTAGAGAGGTTGCCTCCTAAGTGGCAGAGTCCGCGTTCTTAACCACCCTGCCAGCAGCCATTACCCAGGGCAAGCTGCCTGTGACTGTGGGCAATTGCAGTATACAGCGCTAAGAACTTGAACTTACTCACAAGCTGCTGGGAACCACGATAGGGGTCCCAAACCCCATCTAGGGGACTCTGGGAGGATTTCACAGAGAACATTAACCCAGGGGCCTAGAAAGAATCGTGTTTGCAGGGATGTGAAGTGGCATGCCAAGCCAGCAGGTTGGTAAGTGTCTTATCATAGAATGTGTGTCGGGGGAGCAGGAGGAAGTAATTAAAAGTTGTGCCGTGTGTAACAGCAAGGGATGGAAACGTGGCTTTAGCTGGCTTAACCCAAAAGAGAACTAACTGTTCAGAGAATCCAAGCCAGAGTTAAGCAGAAAAACGAGAGCTTTCAGCTTGGCTCAGGAAGCTAGCACTTGGGACACAAGAAGGCTACAACTTACCATTTCTCATTTCTAATGGCCTGGTCATGGACGGATTCCCTACTTGGCAGGAACCATGGGTGCCGGGTGCCGGTAGCCTTTGAGTTTTAAAATCCTGCAACTTCTATCGGAACAAAATCCCAGAGGAAGGGAAGCTCTGATTTCCTTAGCTTTCCTTGGGTGCCAACTGGTGTGGGAAGGATATTGTTGAAAGGTGTGGCGTGGAATTCTCAAAAATAGAAGCATAGTGTTCCTGACAGAAGTGAAGAGCCTGAACCAAGAATATAAAGTGCCCACCATTCCTGGGGTCAAGGGGTGATTTTGTGCAGTTCAGATAACGCTGTTTAGAAAGGCCAGGCTTCATATACAGTAGCTTGAAGAAGAAAGCCCATAGGCTGGAGCTCAATGTCAAGTGTCAGGAGGATTCCACGAGAAATGCCTGTGTGATGGAGGAGAGGGGACCTTTTGAAGGGACGTTGAGAAGGCAGAGTCACTTGGACTCTGGAGGTGGGTGGAGACTGACAGAGCTGCCCGTCAGGGGCAGTGCCTTAGATGGAGTGCCAGGCACTTCCTCCTCCTGAGGTGCCTTCTGTGTGACTTCATGGTTTTCAAGTCTTCAAATCCTGCCCCCTGTGATAAGATCGGTGCCCTTCTGAACTGCACCTTAGCATTTTATAATACAGGGTGAGGCAGCTCTCCTCTCTTTTTATCACTCTTTTCAGGACATTAGATTCTTAAGTGCATTTCTTTAGATTTCTGTTGTCTCCCCATGCTTGTTTTGTTTATTTGTTTGTGTACTTTTTTTTTTTTTTGAGGTAGTATCTCATGTAACCCAAGCTAGTTTCAAACTGAACTCCCTGGCTCAGCCTTCCTCTGAGTGCTAGGATTATACCCCCAGTTCCTTTAAAGTGTGAACTTCTGATTCACAATCCCTACAGATTTTGAAAGAAGACATTTTGATTCTAAAACAAACCCTAAGAGACTGAAAACAAATAATAGCTTTTAGAAGCTAACATACAAAATGTAGCAACACATGGCAGTAATGTAGATGGTTTTGTTTTAATTGCACAGGTAATCAGAATGAGATTTTGATCAGTATGAAGTGACTTCTTGAGAGAAAGGAATTGGTTCATATGTGATTTTTTTTTTTTAATTACAGGGGCATCTTTATTTTAGTTGCCCCAGGGATTCATAATCAAAATACCCAATATCCATTTTAGCCCCGTCTGAGTTACAGAAGTGACTTATTGTAGTGTATTATTCAGGTTTCACGGTGGCTTTGTACAGTTGTGACAGAGCCCAAAATCGGCCATGCTTTTCCCATCTACAAGCCAGCAGATCTTTGCTCTGAAAGCCAGTCTCTTGGAAAAGGGCCCAGATGATTCATTTTACTATGACCTTTGGTTTTGAATTGAAGGAGTCTGGGAGTGAGATCCTCAAATAATTCCGACCCCTTCTCTGAAAACAAGTTACAGAAAACTGTCTGTTTTCAAGAGATCACAAAATCTGTAAGGTTGTTTTAGTTTGTGAAACCGTTCTAGCATAATCTTAAACTCCATAGATAATAACACCTCTTTGCTTTCTCTACATGTGTTTTTATTTATACAGTGTAAATATATCTGGAATAGAAGTTTGCTGTGAGCCTTAATTATTTTAACTACTCTGCATTGTAATTTAAAGGTCAGGTGATAAAATCTGAAACCTCATGACAGTTGTCGTGTAGGTTTGACAAAGACAAAAGTGGTGTCTAATAACCTAACCACATGGTTTCTCTTCTGGTTATATTAAACCACAGGTGATGTCTTTTGGTATAATAACCAAAAGTTTCTCTTTAGTAGTAATTCCTGCTATAATCCACTGAAACTTGCTTGATGTGGGCTCTATAGTGATTTGAAGGCTAGCCTGGGCTACTGTCTCGATCAAGACAGTAGATACACATAGTTAGTAAGTCATATTTTACTATGATGAGGGTCATCACTCAAGGTTCACACTCTAAATTCTTATCTCTAGTCCTAAGCTTATCTGACTTTATCTGACCAAGGCTGCTCACTTGTGCCACGTATCTTAGCCGAAGGTCAGGTCCAGTCTCTAACAGAGGACTCTGATTCGAGGGTCAGGATCCTGGGGACAACTCTTCCAGCCACAGGGCAGGTCAAGGTGATGTCTCTCCAGATGTGCAGAGCAGGGCATTGCTCTTGGTCTCTGTTTATATGCTGTCCAGTGGGCGCTGTGGAGTTCTAGTTGTGTGTCTGTTATCTTGAGGGAGTGATGTCACTGGGTTGTGGTTATCAGGTGCAGCCTTGGGTGTGGTGGGGTTCCTGATGTCAAAAGGGCCTTTTTTTTTTTTTTTTTTTTAACTATGCTCGTTACATCTACAGTATGATCCTTTCTATGTGCCTTCTCCTCAAGGCAGGAATTTCATGTTGAGTATGTACAGTTAGAAATTTATTTCTATTGGAAAGAGTTAAAAAAAGAGGATCTTGGGTGCCAGAGAGGTGTCTTGGGGTTAAAGACACTTGGTGCTCCTGCAGAGGACCCAGCTTTTGTTCCCAGCACCCTATGGCAGCTCACAACCATCTGGAACTCCACTTCCAATGGATCCGATGAATCCAACGTTCTTTTCAGGCCTCCACCGGCACCAGGCACTCCCGTCGTGACGCAGGCAAACACTCATGCACATAAAATTAAATCTTACAAACATTAAAAGATTTTAAAAGGCAGTAAAGAGCTTGTTAGAAATGGGAGGAGGGGCATCCCTGTGCTGTGGAGGCAGGAGGCTTAGCGGCTATGGCCTTTAAGGATGTGCTAGTAGAAATTGTGCTTTCCGAGAGAGCTGTGTGAGCCAGCCCAGGAGGGGCTTGAGCGAAGTGCTGAAGGCACCCCCTGGCTTTGGCTCCTTTCTTCTCAAAATGCCAATGCTGACAGACTAACTCTGGAAAAGGCTGTTGAAAAGACCAGGCCTTCTGCTGGGGTCCCTGATCCCTTGGCAGCTTTGTGCAGGGCGGGAGGTGAGGGTCTAGCCTCAACTCTTCTGCATGCAGCTGTCCACTTTGTCCAGCACCATTTGTGGAAAATGCTGGCTTTTCCTCGGTATAGTTTGTTTTTGTTTTTGTTTTTGTTTTTTTGTTTTTTTTTTTTTTTTGCCTCTTTGTCAAAAACAGGTGACTACAGAAGCCTGGGCTTACATCTGGATCCTCAGTTTTATTCATTTGATTAATGTCTGTGTTTTCATTCAGGTCCTGTGCCGTTTGTATTGTGATAGTTTTGTGGTATAGTCAGAAATCAGCGAATGTGATATACCTCTAGCAGTGTTTTTATTGCTTATCATTGTCTAGGCTACCCTGGCTCTTTTGTGCATCCATACGAATTTTAAGATTGTTTTTCAATTTCTGTGAACAATTGCATTGGAATTTTGACGGGGATTGCATTGAATCTGTACATTGTTTTTGATAGGATGGCCATTTTTAGAATATCAGTCCTGCAAATCCATGTGTATGGAAGGTCTTTCCTCTTCTGGTGTCTAATTTCTTTTTTCATTGTTTTAAAGTTTTCATTGTACAGGTCTTTTGCTTCCTTGGTTAGGTTTATTCCAAGACAAATTGTTTTGTTTGTTTTTTAGGAGAAAGGTCAAGCTATTCAAAATCCCAGCCTGGATGGGAGAAGGGCTCATGACCCCCCCCACTCCTCACCCCCCTCACAGAGGAGCTCATGGCAGTTGTTGGCTCCTGGGGGGCAGGGGAGTGTCAGTTTTATTCAGGGATACTCCCTCCCTCCCCCCAGGCTGCTCCCAGCAGACAGCCCCTACACCCATGTACATACAGGCGGCACTCAGGGACTCAGTGCCCTTAAAAAACAACACAAAAGAGCTCCTGGGATTGGGAGCGAAACACAGTGATGAAGGATTTGGATGGAGGGAGGGAGTGGAGATAAATTTGACCCAAGCCTCATGTGTCTGTCTGAAATTCTCACAGAAAGAGTGAGAACCGAGAACCGATGGTTTGACATTTTCAGGCTCTGCTGAAGTCGAGAAATGGCTTTTCTGAGAGTAGTTGAGATTCATTATGATCCCCCTCCTGACCTGGTTTTTCAGGCTAAGATCTCACAGGCTGGCTGGCCCTGGAATTCTAAACACTCCTATTCAAACTCCACTTACATGCTGGCATCACAGGTGTGCTCCCCGACACCCGGTTCTGTAAGTGTGTTGGTTTGGCTTGAGAGAGAGAGAGAGAGAGAGAGAGAGAGAGAGAGAGAGAGAGAGAGAGAGAGAGAGAGAGAGAGAGAGAGAGAGAGTATTAATGTTGAATTGTTCCGGAGGGAGGGAGTAGTAGCTTTTATGTCTTCGTAAGCCATGGATTATTAACTGGAACTGGGCTGTTTGGGAAAGTTGATGTACAGACACACCCTATGAAAGAACCCCCTCCTAAAGGAGCCCCAGGTTTCTGGGCTGTGAATGGCCACAGGCGGTCTTACCAAAAACAGGAGAGAAAGGAGCCAGGCGAGACCGCTATTTTTAGGCTTGCTCTCAAGGAAGTTGCTTAGGAAATCAAAGCTGATAGGTACTGATGTCCCAGCATGCATCTGTGGTGTTTCTGGAAGCATAGTAGATAGTTTGCAGTTGTCTGGCTAATGGCCCCAGAAAGATCAAGGAAATCTGCTGAGCGTCTGGATCTGGGGACAGCCACTCCATCCCCCACCTTCATAATCTCAGTTTTTCCCATAAGCCTCACCCTACGTTGATACATAATAGAAGTTAGGTATTTCCCCTCCCAAACAGTAAAGAGCTGCTTAAAATTGTAAACATACGAAGCACTGTTTCTCAACTGTTATGACCAGTGGATGCTTCCGCTGTCGTTAGGCAGATTTCCGTGTGCTATCTAGAAAAAATAGGGAAGGTGTATTCCCCCGGGAGGCAGTGTTGAGAGCCTGGTGGCATTTTAGAACGGGAGTGGGAAGCCCTGGTGCCGGTTCTTCTACAGACATTGAGTGCAGTCTGTGCTGGCAAATCCTGAAAACTCTAGTGCTTCCGATGAAGTGAATGAATGATTGGTGTTACAGTAGGCAGTGCGTTTCTTTATCGGAACCACTGAAATGGTGTGGGAATTGATTGTCTCCTGCTGTCTTTGTGTTTCCCGTATATATTAGTTCCTTTTCCCATTGCTGTTTCAAAATAAACCAACAGAAGCGACTTCGGGAAGGAAGACCTTGCTTTGACTCACAGTCTCAGGGTTGCAGTTTGTTGTAGGGACGCAGGGTGGCAGCAGAGGGTAGGAGGCAGCCTGTCACATCGAACCCAGGCAAGAAGAGAGAGATGAAGCCGATCCTCACTTCTCCCCCCACCCCTTTCTCTTTTTATTCAGTCTGGGACCCCTTAGAACACTGGTTCTCAACCTTCCCAATGCAGCGACCCTTTACAGTTCCTCATGCTGTGGTGACCCCCCCAACCATCGAATTATTCTCATTGCTACTTCATAACTGTCATGTTGCTACTGTTATGCATCACAATGTAAATATTTTTTTGTAGATAAATAAATAAAAGTTGCCAAAGGGGACTCAACCCACAGGTTAAGAACCCCTGCCTTAGAATGATGCCTCCCACATCCAGGGTGGGTCTTCCCTTCTCAGCTAAACTTCTCCAGAAACTACCACCCTCGAAGACACATGCAGATGTTTCTCTACTGGGTCACTCTAAATATATTCAAGACGACATTGAGGATTAGCCATCGCCTCTTATGCCATGGGGGTGTTTACGTAACCTAAAGTGAATCGGAACTCCTCTGTACATTTTCATTAACACACATCCTATGAGTTTGCCATGATTGAAATGACTTCAGTATCTGCTGGACTGACTTCGGGTTTCCTGTGCGTGTTTGTCTAACACGTCATTGACTAAGGTCTTCTGTCGTTGGTGTCCCTTTCTTACTGTGACCCATGTTGTTTTTGAATCTCTTCCAGTGCCTGTACCAACTAATGTTCTAATTAAGTCTTATAACTTGGACGCGACCCTGTGCTGGGAATACCCGGACATGCCACAGACTCCTGTCTTTACTGCACAGGTCAAGAACTACGGGTGAGTATTGTTCATTGATTATTTCTATTCTGTTTTGATCAGAATCTCTGCATATCCTGTAACTCTCTGTGTTCCTCCATCATCCCTCCTTCCCCCTCACCGAACTTTAATCAGTTGTCTGTGGATGTCACAGAATGCTCAGGATGCTGACTAGTTCTTCTCAGTAGTGAAGTACAGAAGTACTGCTGCCTTCCAAGATTTCTCTCTAGTCTCTTAGGAAACTAAGATTTATTAGCTGTTAGCAAAGAATGTGAGGGCAAACACCACCTTGACATAGTTTAGCGGTATCTCAGATTAAATACTTACAGGTCAAATGGACTCAAATGGAAAAACAGACTTCAATGTGGATTTGTCTTCTCATGATTTAATTGAAGTTAGCAACTTTTTTTTAAAGATTTATTTATTATGCATACAATGTCCTGTCTGCATATACACCTGCAGGCTAGAAGAGGGCACCAGATCTTACAGATGGTTGTGAGCCACCATGTGGTTGCAGGGAATTGAACTCAGGACCTCTGGAAGAGCAGCCAGTGCCCTTAACTGCTGAGCCATCTGTCCAGCCCAAAGTTAGCAACTTTTGATAGGCATGCTACGAAGGCAATCTTTTTATCGACCATACAGATCATAGTGAATGCTTATCCCAGGCATGGAATTATGAAGCCTGGTCATTTGAAAAAGGTGTTAGCCACTCAGATCTATCCATTGTACATTCTTTTAAGTAAATAACCTGTAGGGCAAAACGCCATGAGGACATGCATATCCTATTCTACACAAGCCCACAGATATTTCAAGAGCTATTAGTTACTATAACTCTGTCCTAGTTAGGGTTTCTATTGCTGTGATGAAACACCATGACCAAAAGCAACTTGGGGAGGAAAGCGTATATTTGGCTTACATTTTCATATCACTGTTCACCATCAAAGGAGGTCAGGACAGGAACTCAAACAGGACCAGGAATCTGGAGGCAGGAGGTGATGATGCAGAGATCATGGAGGAGTGCTGCTTACTGGCTTGTTCCTCATGGCTTGCTCAGTCTAGTACCACTAGCCCAGGAGTGTCCCCACAATAGGCTGGGTCCTGCCCCATCAATCACCAATTAAGAAAACCCCCCAGAGGCTTTTATGTTCAGACCCATCTTATGGAGGCATTTTCTTAACTGAAGTTCCCTCTCTTAAATGGCTTTAGCTGGTGTGAAGTTGACATAAAACTCTCCAACACAGTCACTTAGTAAATTGACAGAAACATTAAACTCTGAAAATATACGGTATTTGAAAACTGGGAGAGACAGAAACCCTCATGCATAATTAATGTGAATGGAAATAAATCTGGCCCTGGGGGAAGAACTTTTATCTGACAAAACTTAATATGCTTGCCTGGGCACGTTTTTTTTGTTTTTTTTGTTTTTTTTTTTTTGTAGTGCTGGAGATCAAACCCAAGGCTTTACACTGGCTAGGTAAACCATCTACCACTGCGCTACACTACCAGCTCCCATGTTGCATTTGTGTGTGTGAGTGTGTGTGTGTGTGTGTGTGTGTGTGTGTGTGTGTGTGTGTATGCAGTAGTGTATGCATGTATACACACATACATGTAGAGGGCAGGACAGCCTCAAATGTCAGTCCTTGTTCATTTATTTGCTTGTTTGTTTCTTTAACGTGGGTTCTGGGGATTGAACTCAGGCCCTCATGTTTTACGCAGCAAGTACCTGATTGGCTGAGCTGTCTCTCCAGCCAGGGTTCGCTTTTAGCTCTGTTGATTCCACATGACTGCTACAGAAATGGATTACTGAATTAGCGCTGTAAAATATGAAGGAAATTTCATATTTTATGGACCTAAATGTAGTGGCTTCCAGACTATGAAAAGAAAAGGTAAGTTCTGTAAGGCAGATGCACTGTGCTCCACTGGAGAACGTGAATGAGATGAACTGTCTGTGTGGGTGTTGTCTGGGAAAAGAAGGGCCGGGAGTGAAAACCCTCAAGCCAGTGAGATTGTCCTCCTGCAAGAATGGGTAGCAATGCTGTGGAAACCAATAGGGAGAGCCTCATGTTTTCCTTAGAGTTGCGGCTTCCAGGGTTAAGCCAAGAAACAAACTGAAGATTTTTATAGGGAGTTGAGGGAGTTTAACTTGTTTGATTGGTTTAGCAGGTTTTTGTTTTGTCTCTGTGGGGCTGATAATCCAACTTGTTCATATAAACAAGCACTGTACCTCCAAGCAACAACCCCAGCCTGGGAAGACAGAAAAGCGGTTAGAAAGTCTCCCTCGTGATCGAAACAGAGGATGGGGACATGGCAATAGCCATCTCGAAGCAGGCTCTTACTGGCCGGAGGATGGACAGCTTAAGCAGCAGTATCAATAAGAACATGATAAATAAGAAAGAAACCCCGTTATCCATATTGTCAATAAATAATGATGAAGTTGGGAAAATGCAAAGCTCTTTTGTGAACCAGGAACTTCTAAAATGTTGTGTTTTGTGAAGTGAAGCTGATCCCTTAGGTGTTATCTCCCTGTAATGCCTGTACATTTTACTGGCAAGATAAATCTAAAACAAAACAAAAACCTGACCACATGAAGAGCTTTTGTAATGTGTCTGATTTTGTAATTGACTCACATCTGTATTAACGGGCTCCATAATGGTTTTAAAACTTAAAAATGAAATGTATTGTGTGAGTTCTGTCTCTTACAAAGGAATTTAGAGCGAGGGTTAAGTGTGCCTTATCTCAAATGCTTGTGACCAGAAGTATTTCATATTTCTGGCTTTTTTCAGATCTTGAAAGGTCTATATATACTTAAGTAGATATCTCAGGGGTGGGTCCTAAGTGTAAACATGAGACTTAGGTCATATATACCCTATCCACATAAAGCCGGAAAGTAGCTGTTGTAATTGGTTATGGTGTTTTATCCATTTTTTTAAATTGGATAATTTTTGTAAGGATTGGACCCAGGGCTTTGCACATGCTCCACAAACTTCCTGTCTAGTCACCTTGTCTCTATGATATTTTGAACAACGAATTTCATACAGGAAACAAACAACTTTGCATGGTGTAGCATCTTTCCTCTGTGACATCAAATGGGTGCTCAACGCCTTGAATTTTCGAGCCATTGGAATTTCCGAGTTTTTGGGTTAAGGATGCTGGGTTTGTACGTTCCATTTGAGACTAAGGGTTTCTTCTTTCATCTGCCTTCTCTGTCTTATTTTATTTTAGCCCTTCCAAGCAGCTGGCTGGATGCAAAGCAAAACACAGATGAATGGCCGAAGTTTGTGTGGTAATAAGGTTTCCCATGTGTACTCTTCCTGTCCATTTTAGGAACGAATGGGTTGACGCCTGCATCAACATTTCTGATCATCATTGTAATATCTATGAACAAATTCAAGATCCCGATATGTCTGTCTGGGCCAGAGTTAAAGCTACTCTTGGACAGAAAGAATCTGCCTACGCATTGTCAAAAGAGTTTATTATGTGCCGACAGGGTAAGTAGTAAGATTGTATGCATGGGTAACTTCTTAAAATTTTTATTTATTTATTTTTATGTGTATGGGTGCTTTGCCTGCATGTATGTGCACCACATTCATGTGGTGCCCTCAGAGGCCTGAAGAGGGCGTTGGATCCCCCTGGGGCTGCTATTACAGGTGTTTGCCAACTACCATGTAGGTGCCGGGAACCAAACCTGGGTCCCCTGGGAGAGCAGCCGGTGCTCTTAACCACTGAGCCATCTCTCTGTCCCCTACATGGATACATTTTAATTCTGAAGTACTTATACTTCTGTGTATGTTTGCTTTTATTGATAGTTTCTACAAGTGTCTAGTAAACGTATGATAGAATTTAAGGAGCCAGTGTCTTTTCCTTCTAGGCCCCACAAATAGCACTAAACTGGCCTTCGCTTTCCCACTTGAAAACCGTTTAACATCCAGTCCATTCAAAGCCTGACCAGTGCTGTTCAGCATGGCTAGACATTAGCCTTTCCTTCCCCGTCTGATGGGAAATTTATTTCAAAGTTAGATCACAGAGGACGTGGCCGCTGACCTCATTCCTCCTACCTCCCTTAAGTCCTTGAAGACCTTGGGAGCATAAATATCAATGTAACATACATTAACATAATACATTAGAGTTTCCAGCCAGTGATGGTGGCCCACACCTGTCATCCAGCAGGCAGGAGGCTCAGGGAACAAGGGCTAGTGAAGAGTTTGAAGTCCGTCTGTCCCAAAGAAACACAAGTGTAGACTTCTTTCTTGTCTCTGAATCCAAGGTTTCAGCTCTTTGCCATTCCAGCATCCTACCTATAGTTTACTGGTCTCAGCTCTCACTCCAGCTCCAGAATGTTCAGTATCAGTTATAATCTTGGGTGGGACATCCCACCTTAGCCTATGCCCTAGTCTGATAGACCTGATGGCATCCCTTCCATCTTCCCTTCCTCCCTCCCTCCTCCTCTGTGCCTGGTTACTTCCACGCTGGCATGCCTGTGGTGTCCACGTGCCTTGATTCTGCCCCCCAACTCTTTGATATATATACTCAAGGCTTTTCCACCGGCCCTTCTTTGCTTACGTTAGGTATTTTTATTCTCTGGGTTCATCTGGTAAATGCCATCTTTATGTCAGATTTGTCTGCCACAGTTTTATCAAGGACCTACTGTGTCCCAGAAAGTATGCCTGAGGTACACAGAAGAGTCAACACCAGACCTGGGTGGAAGACAGTATGTGCATGGTACATATGAGAAGCATATACAAACGTTCACCACACAAGCCCCATACATCAGAGACACAGAGGTTGTGCATAGACTATCTGAGTCTCCAGTTCCGATTTTCACAGTAAAAACTGAATCATGAGCAAACTTTTTAGAAGTTTGCCAGACACCCATGGGTGTTAAAGACACTGGGTTTCAGTGAGAAAGATAACTAAAGAACTTTCCAGGATCTGGACAGATGGCTCTGTGGTTAAGAACACTGGCTGTTCTTCCAGAGGACCTGGTTGTAATTCCAGCACCTACATGGTGGCTCACAGCCACCGGTAACTCCAGTTCCAGGGAGTCCCAGACCTCTTCTGACCTCCACAGGCACCATGCATGCTCATGATATGTAGACATACATGTAGGCAAAATACTCATACACACAATAAATAAAACAAACAAACAAATAAATAAGGGCCTTTTCAGAAACAGTTTTTAGAAAACAGATTATTAAGCTACAAAAAATAAGGGTAAAAGAGAAGGTATTTCCTTGAGTTTCTGTTTTGTATGCTTACGTGGGGGTGGAGAGCTCAGGAATGAACCTGGGGCCTTATGTTGCTAGGCAAGTGCTCTACCCGGGAGCTACATCTCCAGCTTTCTGGTTTTGCTTCCTACTTTGACACTAATTTGCCTAGGCTGGTTTCAGACTCATTCTTCAGTCCAAGCAGCTGTTGACCATAATGGTCCTCTCTCGCTATCCTTCTCAACAGCAGGCGGCCTTACAGGCACGTACCACCAGCCCAGCCTATTCATCTTCTAAAAACCAACATTTCTGACTAATCGTACCTTCCTAAAGACAAAGTCAGACGTGAAATCAAATCACTGAAGCAGAGTTTAGGCAAGAGAGCTTCTCATCTGAGATTTATTCAACACTGGATTCTTAGAATGTCTTCTAGATCTTCGCAGAGTTGTTGAAATGCATCCATTGATTTGGGGGGATTTAGTAGCTGTGCTGGGAGGAATTATACTTTCCTTTTCTTCCCAGGGAAAGTTGGACCGCCTGGCCTGGCCGTCATCAGGAGGCAGGACCAGCTCACTGTCGATGTGTTTCACCCGGCGGTTATTGTAAACGGAGAAAGGCGTGGGATCATGTTTGAGGATGAAAGCGCCTGCCACACCTTCTACTACACCATATACGTGCAAAGAAACAGGAGTGGGGAGGTGCGTGCTCCTCTTTTCTCTTTTTTAAATATAGGAATCATGGTATTGCTTGCACAAGCTGCGGTCATACACTGTAAGGTAGACTGCTGTTCATGCATATGCAGATCAGATTCACGGGTCATGGATTTCTGGTAAGGAAAAAACAAACTACGTAAATACTATTGCAGGGGGCCCAGTATGGAGTTAGTTGCCAACACTGGCCAGCTGATGCCTTCAAGTTTTCTCTTTGCGTGTTTAATCGCAGGGCCCTCTCTAGAATGTTGCTTTCTCTATGTACCTGTTTCTGCTGGTGAGTTGGGGATCATCTTAGGATTTTTTTCTTTTCCCTTACTAATAATGTACAGTATATAAAATAATATGCAGCCATGATTTATTTCTGAAAGGTAAGCTAGCCTTTGGTAAACACCAGTGATATAATTGCATTCCTCTGGCAGTGGTCTGGAGTCCACACTTGGACTCAAACTGTGCCCCCTCCGTTCTGCTGGGTGTCCCCGTTTATTTGTGTAGTGGTTATCAAAATCATACGATGTGCCTTCTAGGTACACAGAACTACAGAAGCGAACGGTACAAACAAAACTCGGGACATCCCGGTGCAGCAGAGAAGGGTGGGGGCAGCCTGCAGGGGTGGAGCAGTGGCTTTGGGTGGAGGGGTCAGAGGACCCTCCCAGGAAAGGTGACAGCTGGAGCCAACGCTGGGGTCAGAAGCCGGTCCCTGCAGCTGTAGGTGGGGACATCATTTGAAGCATAGGACCTGGGAAAGGCAGAGATCTCCGCAGAGGCACAGTTGGCCTGTGTGGACAGCACCAGGGGCCAATGAGCTTAGGGGGAGGGGTCCAGGGAGCAGGTGTAAACAGAGCAGGCATGGGGGGCGTGGCTTTTGTTTTCTTCTCTTGAGCAAGATGCTGCTTGCCCCTGGCTCACTGGAAGTTCCATGCACTTTCCCAGAATGCCCTTCACCATTTCCTTCTGGCACATTCCTGCTTACTCTTTGGGTTCAGGGGTTGTCGGCTCCTCTTTGTATTCATTCTGTACGCAGTAGATAATTCCATTTCGGGTGGCTCAGTTGGTTTTTCCTTGTTCCTTGTAGGAGTCATCTTACAGTGCTCCTGACTTTCTGTTACAGTTCTTACCTCTTCTCTGCACTGAATTGTTAGGCACATTAAACCGACACTGTAGTACACATGTGTTAGTTACCTGAACAAACACCCAGGACAACCAGCTTACCAAGTGTCGGTTTTAGAGACACAAAGGGTGATGCTTGCATCTGCTCAGCTCCGAGCACATCACAGCAGCACGTGTACAAGTGATGACCACTCTTTCTCCCTTTCTCCCCGAGCTGGGAACCAAACTCATGACGTCATACACACGAGGCATGCACCATGCTATACACCACTATCACGAGACATTTCATCTCAAAGCAGAGCAGAAGTAAGGGGGTGGGGGGAATCTCAATACATTTCAAGGGCATGTCGCCATGTGTTCATTATTTTCCCGTCACTGAGACCACATATCTGACAGGAACAACTTAAAGCAGGACAGGTTTATTTTGGCTCCGTTTCTGAAGGTTCAGTCCATGGTCACCTGGCTTCAGATGCTTGGACAGACATGTTGGAGCATGTGAGGCAGGAGTAGCCAGGACGAGGCGCTCTCAAGGGCTAAACCCCAAACGACCTACTTATTCCAGTTAGACTCGACTTCTGAGACTTTCCAGAACCTCCCATAATATCGCTACCAACGGAAGACCTAGGCCTTGCTACATAAGCCTCTGAGGGACATTTTAAACTCAAAGCGTAACCATTTCCCATGAGGCCGGTCTCATAAAGGTCTCAGCCAGGCACACCCCAGGATTGCCACCTCAGAGACCCGCCCTTGAATATACAGGCCACACTGGATACCTAGCCACGCCACAGGAGTTGTGTGTCCAGGCCCGAGCACGGGTGAACATGGGCTCTAGCTAGTAGATGAATGAACTACAAACGTACTTAGGACCTTTTTATGTACTTACTGCACAGAGACCCTGAGGCCTTCATGTAGCTACTTTCTTATGCTTCCTGTGAAACGCTTTCCTCTCTCTCCAGCTGCTTCTGGTATTCTAGGAACTGCATACGCAAGTATTGGCTAGTTCCACAGCCCCTGAACATTTCCATTTTTCAAGTCTTAAACAATACCTGTTCCCAGGGAGAGCATTTTAACAACTGTCCTTCCTCATGCTGGGTTGAAGTCACAGATCGACTTATAATTTGACATCAAAGCTGGTTTTAATTTCATATTCACTCTATACATGTTTTCCTTCAACGTTTAATCAATGCAATGATTTCCCCCCCTCAGATTAAAGAAGGCATACACTTTCTTATTGTTGTTTTTCCATGTAGATCCTCTATACAAGTCACAACATTGATATAGATGATTGCAGTGAAACTCTGTGCCAGTTCAACATCTCAATGTCCAAACTGGATTCCAGATACTGCGTTTCAGTAAATGGACACTCAGAATTCTGGGACATTACAACAGAAAAATCAGAAGAAGTCTGTACTCCCCTTTTCCAAAACTCAAGAAAAGGTAAGCTCTTGCCCCCTCCCCTCTAGATGAAGACAGAGAATGTTAACTGAAATAGGGCAATGAGAAAATAAATTGATTGATTTATAACTTAAGCACATGTCTTTTCTTTTAAAAAATATTCAATAATCCTTTTCCCCAGAAAAACTCCTAATTAAAAATAAGACAGTTTCTCGGGCATTGAAATGTACTACAGCAACCAAACTAAAAAGCCACGAGATGGCTGACCCAGGAAAGAAAAGATATGTAACAAATATATGAAATTATGTACACAAATATCTGTATTTCAAGTGGTAATTTGAAAATGTGTTAACTTGAGAAAAGCCAGAAGAGGACCATAAAGATGTCACAGTGAAGCCAGGCGGTGGTGGCGCACGCCTTTAATCCCAGCACTCGGGAGGCAGAGGCAGGCGGATCTCTGTGAGTTCGAGGCCAGCCTGGGCTACCATGTGAGTTCCAGGAAAGGCGCAAAGCTACACAGAGAAACCATGTCTCGAAAATCCAAAAAAAAAAAAAGATGTCACAGTGGGTGAAGGTACCTGCCTCCCAGACTTACGGCCTCAGTTGGGTCCAGGACACACACACACACAGTGGGAGAAGAAAGCCAACTCCCTCCAGTTGTCCCATAATCTCCACTCATGTGTGTTGGCATGTGCATGCAGACACCCACACACAAATAAGTTATGGAGCTTGTTTCTAAAGGTAGAAGAAATGGTTACCATCAGTCACAGCTTGGGGTTTTCTTTGCATCCTGGTTTTGTCCTGGGTTTCTCCACACAGCTGTGATGCAGTGTGTCGTGTATATAATTATGTGTACTGCGCATGCTCTTTAGGTTTTGAAGGGAATCTCTTCCATAGAGGAGGACATTTTATCAGATGCCCTTCCCCGTGCTGTGTTGAAGTCACAGACTGACTGACTTGCTATCAAGCTGGTTTTAATTTCATATTCACTCTATACATGTTTTCCTTCAGTGTTGACCAGGATAAATGCAGTGATTTCCCTCCCCCCCAGAATGAAGAGGCTTTGCACTTTAGTGCACTTTTTAAATAGAAGAATATTTTTTAAAAAATTTTTAATGTCTTATTATTTTCTTTTGCACACTTTGTTAATATTTTTAAAATCTATAGACTATTTCATCTTGTGAGTGATATTCTTTTTATTTTCCCGTTTTCAAGTTGTTTTAGAATATCTTTTCTATGCTAAAAAAGGTACTAATTTTTTTCTTAATTCAAATGACTTTTAAAAAAAGTATGCTTTTCCCTTTAAAAAAAAAAAGTATGCTTTTCCAGGGGAACAATGAAAGGCAGTTGAAAAGGAATGGAGTGTTGTGCAAGCCGCCAAGAGAGAAAATCAATCAGTAATCCTGCCCAGCTGTGACATTTATGAAACACAGCAATGATCGGCATGGCACGATGTCCCCAAAACTGAAATAGTGGTATTGACATCTTGGGGATAACCCACAGCCGCTGACTCGGAACGTAAGACATGCTAGGTAGAAGGGAACTCATGCCTGGCACTGTAAGTGTAGCCAACTGCCCGTGACCGATGAGGCCGTGGAACCTAGATAAGAGCCTGCTGCTGTCCCGCGCCCAAACCCGTGTACTTCCTAACTGTTCCGAATACCATGCTTATGCACCCACAGATAATAAGTGCAGCTCTCGCCCCTTATCAAAGAAGCTTCTTTTTTCAGCCGACAGAGACTGTTACGGAACGAAAAGCCCCCACTGGCCATGATGCAGAGAGCAGCTGAGTGGGGTGCCGAGCACCCACTGATATAACCACAACCCCTACACCTGAGGCTCAGGGAGGGCTGCAGAGAGGGGGCCGGACAGTTTTAAATCTCACCAGTGTGGCGGCCTAAACAATGGCAACACCACGTGACATGCCAAGATGGATGAGTGGAACCTTCCAAGTCCCCACCCCTAGAAGAAGAGCTATAGGCAATGGTTGACACCTGAGAGAGGGGCAGTCAGCCTTCCCCAGCCGGGCGTGAGCTCCCAACTATTTCTCCAATGTCAAGTGGTCGGCCCTAAAAATATACACCTTCCGGCAGCTCTACCCAGAAGCAGCAGGCTGTATTTATATATGTTTATGTATATATAACATGCGTATGTGTTTCAGACAATAGAGATCCTTGAGAATCTCAAAGGGTAGCTTGGAGGTAGAGAAAGACCAGCCGCACTGGCCTGTCTGTGGGAGTGGGGAGCAGGATCTGCTTGGTGGGGATCCGAGATGATCAGAGTACACTATATACATATGTGCAATGTGATAATGAAGCCCGTTATCACATAAAATTAATAGATGTGGATGAAAACTCCTGAAAAGAAGCTGTATCTGCAGGGACTGATGGGGATTTCAGTGCTATAGAGAAGCTGGAATGTTATAGATTACTTTGTCTTGGGCTATTTTAGCCTTCTGGAACAGCCATGCCTTGCCCCACTCTGTATCTGAACTCACACCTCGTGATAGTTAGTAAAAACCTCTCAGAGGCCGTTCACTTAGAACACTGTCTTCCACCGGTCCTAGAGCTAGGAATGTCACGAGCATCGTGGACCTGGAAGATAGCTCCCACATCTCAGTGTGTCTGCCTCTTGGCTGCACCCACCAGGACAGTTTAAACTTGCCTTGATGGGTGGCTTTCGTTCTGTAAAGCTATGAAAACCCTCTGAAACTGCTTCCACGTTGGAACATGGACTTTGGGGTAAACGAAATCTGTGTTCCTGCTCTGTGCTCACTCATAGTAGCTCTAGAGTAAACTGTCTCTTGTTCTCTTTAAGGTGAGAGCTCAGGTTTTTATGTCGACAATAGTAAAAATGGGGAAAATACTACATATAGTATTTTTCAATACTAATTTTAAGTATTTCTGACCAAAAATGAGGTACTCTAGTTGGCTTTCCTGTGACTATTCTTCACTAAAATGTTGATTTTTTTTTTTTTTTTTTTTTTTTTTTTTTTGTGACTAGTCACTAAAATGTTGATTTTCCTGTGACTAGTCACTAAAACATTGGTTGGAGACTCTCTCAGTAGTTCGGGTTTCTATTGCTGTGAGAAAACACCATGACCGAAGCACCTTAAGGAGAAAATCAGAAGGAAAGGCTTGTTTCACTGACGTTTCCACATCACTGTCCATCATTGAAGGCAGTCAGGCCAGGAACCTGGAGGCAGAAGCTGATGCAGAGGCCATGGATGGATGCTGCTTACTGGCTCCTCCTCATGGCTTGCTCAGCCTGCTCTCTTACAGAACCCAGGACCACACCAGTTTGCCAATATACATTAGCAGAAAAAAAAAAAAAAGAAAAAAGAAAAACACTAATTAAAACCCAAACAAAACTCTTTACAGTTTACTGGAATACCAATGCAAGTGTAAACTAAACATACCCAAACATTGGCCATTTATCATAGCCCTATAAAACTAGGTATGACTTCTGCTAACTTATTAAATGTTTTATGATAAGATTTAACCCTTCTGCTGAGATTCTGTCAGTCATTCCTTATGGTAAAACATTACCAATATGCATCCCATTTACATGCTAGTGTTGTTCGAATTTTAGGTGGTCTTTTAATAAAAAAAAAACCCAGAGCCAGATATTGGGGTGAAAGCTGAAAGATCCGAGGAGCAAGCCACAGCCAACCTCACCTCGCCAACTCCTCAGCTGATCCTGTTTCCACAAATCCTCAGACTGAAATCCTGAGTCCTCACTCTGAGAAAGGGTCTCAGCTGAACTGCTTTAGTTCCTGTTTCCTCAGGCCTTAGATACCTTTCTCCACCCTGCCGTCCCTTCCTGGGATTAAAGGCTTGCCTGCTTCCCAAGCAAAGGCATGAGATCCCAAGTGCTGAGATTAAAGGTGTGTGCCACCACTGCCTGGCTCTGTTTCCAGTGTGGCCTTGAACTCACAGAGATCCGTATGGATCTCTGCCTCTCGAGTGATAGGATTAAGGATGTGTGTGCACCACTGCCTGACCTCTATGTCTGATCTAGTGGCTGGCTCTGTAATCTGATCCCCAGATAAGTTTATTAGGGTACACAATGTATCACCACATGCTAGTCATCAGAAAACAGTAGATAGACACATTGATAAAGGTAAGAATGTTCCCGTGTTCACATATCCCCCAAAGAATGCTGTCTTTATGTTCAACTTAGTTTGGGGCCATTAAATTATATGAGCGTAATTACCTTATCAACAAAATTTACCAGTTGATCGGTATCATAAACTGACTCTATGGCAACACAGGCAAGCACTGAACTGAATAACCATTGTCTACAGAGACCAAGGATCCATTGTATGTGTTGTTACCGTGTATTAGTGTGTATGTTAGCGACTCAGTGTGGTATTTCTGCATATGCGCATTGCGGCGCTGATCAGCTCCAGCTCCCCTGTTGCCCCGCCCTTCTCCAGACTCCTTTCCCACCCCTGTCCATCACTAGTCTACACTTAGATGACTATTGCTTTTTGAGAGAAAGTCTCTCTGTGTATAATCCTAGCTGGCCCGCACTTTCCGTTTAAGCCAGGCTGGCCTTGAACTTCTGGCCTTCTTGCCTCTGCCGACCTAGTATTGGGATTACAGCCATGCACTACCGTACCCCAAGAAGGCTGACTTTTTCAAGCTTCAAAATATGAGAGGACACACTGTACTTGTTTGGCTAATTTTGCTTAGCATGTTATCCCACAGTTGCATCCATTTTCCTATAAATGACAAGATTTTAACTCATACGTATGGCTACATAGTATTGGTATGTATGTATATATAGTGTATGTGGGTATATCTGTGTGTGTGTGTGTGTGTGTGTGTGTGTGTGTGTGTGTGTGTGTGTGTGTTATACATTAGAAGATATTTTCATCAGTTCATCTCCTCCTCAGGTATTATGAATGGTTCTGCAATATACATGGACATGCGGTGATCTCTTTGCCATCCAGTTTCATTTAGAGAGATGATTTGCTATTGCAGTTTTGATTTGCGTTTTCCTAGTGGCTAAGGACGTTTATCATCTTTCCATGTATTTGTTGGCCATTTTGCTTCCCAGGAGTGTGTATTCATTTCCCCATTCTTTAATTGGGTTACTTGCTTTGTTAGGTTTTTTTAAATTCCTTATGTTAACTTTTTATCAAATGAGTGAATGGCAGCTGTTTTCTCCCGATCTCTTCACTCTGCAGACTGTCTCCTTTGATAGGCCTGATTTTACAGAATTCATTTGCAAGGTCTTTTGTGTCCTGTCCAGAGCATCACCTATTCCTTTGTCTTTAAATATTCCTCCTGTTTTCTACTCTTAGGTCCAACTTGAGTTGATTTTTGTGGGAAATGTGGCAAGGATTATCTTCTCCACGTGGCCGTCGGGTTTCGCAGCATTTATTGAAAGATCTCCTCTTTAGCGGTCTGTAGCTAGCAGGGCTCGTTTCTCGACCCCCGCTCTGCTGCACTGGGCTGTCCATCTGCTGGTCTGCTCCTAGCATGCTGCACTTTGTTACCATCCCTTTAGTTTAAAATCAGGCATTTTGATTCCTGCAATTTTGATCTATTTGCTCAAAATTGTTCTGGCTATTTTGGGTCTTTTGTGGTGAATTTCATATGGATTTTAGGATTGTTTCTTTTAGTTCTGTGATGAGTATAATTAGTATTTTGGTGGAGATTGCATTCAAACTGTAGACTTCAGTGCTGGTACAGATGTTTTCCAAATGCATGGATTTGGAAAGTTTTTCCATGTTTTGTTCTTTTGATCTGTTTTTCCAATGGTTTTTTTTTTTTTTTTTTTAATTTTCACTGGCAGAGTCTTGTACGTCCTTGGTTACATTTATCCCTAGGCAAGGTTTTGCTTTTTTTTTTTTTTTTTTAAAGCTATTGTGAAGGGGATTGTTTCCATTATTTCTTTTCACCAAATTTAATATTGATGCTGTTATTTTTATATTTTGATTTTGTATCCTGTACCTTCATTGTTTTCATTAATCTTTTTTAAATTTTATTTTATATTTATGTGTGTTTTGTCTTTATATTTGTCTAATGGACCACGTGTATGCAGTTCCTGAGAAGGCCAGAAGAGGGCATCAGATCCCCTGGGGCTTGAGTCACCTGTGGTTGTAGGCTTCTTTGTGGGTGCTGGGAATTTAACCCCCAGGTTCTCTATAACACTAGCCAGTGCTCTTAACCACCAAGCTATTCCTTCAGTCCAGTGGATGTCTTTTTGGATGGTGGAAAGCTAGGCTGAAATGTTAGACCAGACATATAAAATTTAGTATTAATAATTTTCAGGCCATTCCATAAAAGCTTCAAATATGACTTAAGACAATGTACTGCATTTTGTGCTAATTTGCATTAAGCTATTTGGAAAACAAAATCCTACTTTATGTACAAAATTGGTGCACTTATCCCAAGTCCAATTTTGTAAAAAGCCTAAATAGGAAAACAAAGGGACTGATGTGATGATGGCATGGTGGCAGTACCTTATAGCTAGTGTCTTGTCCCCTTGTCACAGGAATAGGTCTTGTGTGCTGTCTCCTCAGCCCAGTGGGATTTCAGTGGGACTTCTAATACAACACTGATAATCACTATTTATTTATTTGTTTAATTTATTTACTTATTGCTATCATACTGATTTACTTTGTTTAACCACAACCCATAATGGACAGGGCGTAAGCATTTGTTAAGCAGTAACATGTGGTTACTGTTCCAAAGAGGGGGCTTTTGAATAGAAACGAGAGTCATGAAATGCTGTTAAGGAGACACGCACCTGTCACAACATTTAGACTACTGTTTATTTTTAGAAGAGAGGACTCTGGGAAATGCCGCTGCTGCTGCTTTGTGACTAAGAGAGCAGGGTAAGAACAAAATACACAAAGGGGGTGTGTGTGCCCACAGTCTTCACTGCGGTGCGATGCTCGTCTGTGGGCCTGAGCATTGTGTGCAGGTGGCTCCTCTGTGTTTCTATGGCACACGAGGCTTCGGATGGATAAGTGGTAAGGAGTTCCGAGGAGCAGGGCTGGATTGTTTTAAGAGTTATCAGCGATGTTGCCAGAATTTACATCTTCTCAGGAAAGGCATTTTTAAAATGCTTTTTTTAACTGAGGGGACTGTGTCCCTTGGTGGTGCCCAGCTGTGAGGCCGTGAAGATGTTTCAGAAGCTGTTTCAGCTACCTGTGTCATGGCAGTGTAGTCCCAGGATGCTTCAGCCATGGGAAGAGCCTGACTTCTAGCTGGGGTACCCTGACTTTTCATTACATTGCCCAGTTCTGCTCCAGTGTTCTTTCAGATACTGATGACATCGACATGTACATCTGCTGAAGACTGGTGCTAAGACTTTTCGATGCAGAGTGTCTTGTCGTCTCTTTGTGATTGTGCCTTTTCTTTTTTCTTTTTTAGATTCGATTTGGATTCTGGTTGTTGTACCTATTATCGTCTTTCTAGTAGCTGCCCTGGTATTTGCATATTGGCATATTAAGAAGAATCCACTTAAAAGAAAAAGCATAATGCTACCCAAGTCCTTGGTAATATACTTAATTATTTATTTAATTGTGCACCCTAACATTAATCTGAACCTTCTTTGACAGTCCCTTCAATACTAAGTATGCTTCAGGAAAATGATGTGCTCCATGACTGGCATTCTATTTAATCTTGTTATAGCAGTTTCACTGGACACTAATCTTTCAGTGTGCTGTATACCCAAAGCCACATGTATTTCACTGTGCACCAGGTACCTTTTTTATAATGTTCAGGATGAAAACTGACAAGTTTGGTAAAGAGCTAAAGGTCCAGAAGGAACAGTTCACTCTAGTACGATCAGTGTAAGTGTACAGTACAGGAGAGGCTTGCGCATGAGCCAGCAAAGACCTTGCTTGCCCCACTTGCGAGGATGGCAGTTAGTTAGGCCTCTCCAAGAGGCAGTGATATGGGAGAGCCCCCCAAAGTTGGCTTTTGAAGAGCTGCAGACATGCAGATACTTCTCACAGTTGGCATTTAGAAGGGAAGATGGCCCAGAGTGAAACTATCACATTTGACATTAAGATGTAGTCACACTCGGTCTCTTGAGATGATTTAAAGACTGCTTAAAGGTCATGAAATGATGACATGTTGACTCAGACATGACAGGAATAATATCTACGATGCTCGAAGGGCACAGTGGGATTTTCTGTAATTAACAGTCTCCAAGGTGGCGATGGACTATATCTACAATAAGTAGACAGTACGTATGTGCTCTATCCGTCCTCCTCACTATAGGGAAGCAAGAGACCACGTGGTATTGAGCCATCCCTTCCGCATTAGAGCAGGAAAATGGATCTGACCCTCCAGCAGTGGTGGTCAAGATGTAACTGTATGCCCCTTGCCAGGAAGCTGCTGGCCCAGCAGCCTTTTACATAATCCTTCCAGTCATTCATCATGAGGAAGTAATTTCATAAATAAGAATGTGTGAAAGATGCAGCATGTTCTGTGTCTGTTAAAGAAAACACCACTCTAAAGAAATGCCGAGTCACTGACATGAAATGTACATGGGGAAGACACTTGCTGTAGCTTCCCCACAGACACATAGACGATGGCTTGAGAAAGGCAATGTGCATTTATGAGATATTTAATGACTTCATATTTTTAGTCTTAAATAAGTTCCATTAAAAAGAAAAGAAAAGGGCTGGAGCGATGGCTCAGAGGTTAAGAGCACTGGCTGTTCTTCCAGAGATCCTGAGTTCAATTCCCAGCACCCACATGGTGGCTCATAGCCATCTACAATGGGATCTGATGCCCTCTTCTGGCAAGCAAGTGTACATGGAGATAGAGCACCATATACATAAAATAAATAAATCTTAAATTATTAAAAAGGAAAAAAAAAGAAAGAAAAGGCAAGCTGGGTGTGGTGGCTCACATTTAATCCCAGCACTTGGCAGACAGAGGCAGGTAGATCTCTGTGAGTTCGAGGCCAGCCTGAGTTCCAGGCCAACAGGAGCTGCATAGTAAGACCTTGTCTATAAATAAATAAATAGAAGAGTCAAGCCACGTGGTGGCACACATTTTATGTCCTAGCATTTGGGAAGACAGAACAAAGGAGTTCAGGGTTATCCTCTGCTACATAGTGACTTCGGGACCAGCCCAGGCTACATGAGACCTTGTCTCAAACAAACAAAAAGATCAAGAAAAAAAAATGCAGTGAGCATATTTTAACTAGTTTTCCGAAATACATCATTTGCTTTTTAGGCTTTTTTTTTTTTTTTTTTTTTTTTTGGTTTTTCTAGACAGGGTTTCTCTGTGTAGCTTTGAGCCTTTCCTAGAACTCACTCTGTAGCCCAGGCTGGCCTCGAACTCACAGAGATCCACCTGGCTCTGCCTCCCGAGTGCTGGGATTGAAGGCGTGCGCCACCGCCGCCCGGCTGGCCTTTTCTTTTTTTAACAGGCATTTAAGCTCAATAATTTTCCATCTTGCTTTCTTTCTACGCAGCTCTCTGTGGTAAAAAATGCCACTGCCGAGACGAAACCTGAATCCAAGTATGTATCACTTGTCACGTCGTGCCACCCAGCTGTTCTAGAGAACGAGACGGTGATCTGTGAAGAGCACCTGTCCACAGTGACGGCTCAAGACAACCCAGGAACAACAGAACGTGAAGAACTTTCCGATGAAACCAAGGCTATGAACCCTGAAGGAAGCACTTCTGAGGTGGCCCCCGACAGCCCTCCAACCCCCATACAAAGGGGCAGTTCTCCCCTTTTGAGTAGCGACCAGTCGGAACCCTGTAGCATCACCACCTATCACTCCAGAAACGGCTCCGACAGCGGCCTCGTGGCATCAGGCAGCTCCCTGTCCGACTCGGAATTCCTCCCACACACTAACCCGGAAACAAAGACCGAAGAGCTCGAGCCCACCCCCGTGCGGAAGGCCCCCGCCTCCTTTGGCTATGATAAACCACACGTGCTGGTGGACGTGCTCGTGGATGAGGGCGACGGGAAGGAGTCTTTGATTGGGTATAGACTCACAACCGATGCCAGAGAGCCGTCCTGAGACCACCTGAGTTCGGGCAATGGCGAAGGATCTGATTGCCCTGGGTGGTTTTACTGCTTTGAGTTCATGGAAAGAAGTTGTACCTCAGGCGGTATCAACCACATGGAATGTCTTGATGTAGATCCATGTGTAAGGAACCTGTGGGCCCTGCTGGGTTTATTCAGCAAACTCCAAGACTCTTTCAAAGGAACGTATTGTTGCTTACGAGCTCCTTTCCGGGTGCATTACCAGCGGTGAATTTTCCTATTTTAACCCTGCTTCCTGCAGCCGCTGCTACTCCGTCCTTATCACCTCAAGGGACATGTTGGACGGTTTTTTTTTTCACATGTCTTCATATTGTAAGTTCATGTATATAGCATGTTTACAAGTCTCACTTTGAAGGAAAAGCTGAAAGCTACTCAAAGTTGGACTTAAAGTTTAATTCCAGCTGATAGTCTGATAGAATGTATCGGTGGGAGTTTGTACATATTTTTATGGAGCATTACTTATTATTTTTAAGTAAAATGTTTTGAAACCAAAACTTACTTGGGTATTCATTTATTGAATCACTTGGGCCAATCTTTCAGTTACGTGGCATATTTTTTATATTACTTATTGCTGTGCATTGATGCTGTAGAATTATTTTCTATTTTATATGTATCTAACCTTTAAAGTAATTCTAAAAATAATCTCTTCTTTTAAAATGGGTCAGGGGTGGAGGGGTGCTCAATGGGTAGGAGCTGAACTTGCTACAGAGGACTGGGGTTCGATTCCCAGCACCCACATGGTGGCTCACAAACATCCATAACTCCAGTTCCAGGGGACCCAGCACCTGCTTCTGACCCCCATTGGCACCAGGCACACACATGGCATACAGACATCCATACAAGCCAGACATTCATCCATGTAAAATTTAAAAACCCTCATAGAATGTGGCATTTCTACAGTAAGTAGCCAAAGAGAAAAAGCCTGTTCCGAGTAGTCCAGAAAGAAAAGTGGGTCACACCGGACAGCGGGGGATCAAGGATGCTTTCCCTGTGCAGTGAAGGATGAAAAGCCTTGAGTGCTGAACGGAAAGAGAATGGTTGACAAGTACCTGCCAACAGTTTCTGTTTTACAGGAACAATAGAAATCACTAAGATGGTAGAAATATGACCCCTGGCTGGAAAGATTGCTGCATGGTGTGGTGCAGGACATGCATGAGACCCCGAGTTCATATCCTCAACACAAAAAAAGCCAGGTGTGGCTTCCCCTTCTTGCAACCCCCAAACAAGAGGCACGAGGATTCCTAGCTCTCACTGACCAACCAGCCTAGCTAAAAACAGAGCATCAGGTCCAGGGAAGGCTGTATCTGAAAAGGTGAGCTGGAGAACAATGAGGAAGATACCGGAAGTCCAGCCCTGGATTCCGCCCATGTTCTTACCACTCTCGGTACTAACTTTCTGTGTTAATTACTTTATGTGTTCATGGGACCAAATACCTGACAAGAAGCGATCGAGGGAGAAAGTGTTTGTTCTGGCTGATGAGTGGAGGAGGGGCTACATCCCATCACAGCATGGAAAACTCAGTAGGAAGAGCAGGGGACCCAATAGTCGCATTGTACAGCCTCTGGGAAGCAGAGAGGCTGAGCGTTAATAGAAAGGGGAAGGGGCGATTTAAAAACCTCAAGGCCCACCTCCAGGGACCCACTTCCTCCCATAACCTTCCACCTCCTAAGATCATACAACCTTCCAAAATAAAAGTGTCACCCGCTGGGAACTGCGTAGACATGACCATTCCAAGGTATAGTTAAGGGGAAGATTTTATTGTAGATATGAGGAAGAAAACAGGCATCTGAAAGTCCAGAGGAAAGAGAGGACCAAGGAAAATCAGGGAAAGCCTAGCCGAAATAGCAGGGTTATAAGGAGAAAGGAGTAGCTGGGGGAGGTTTAAGGTAGGAGGGTAGGACCAGAAGCGCTGAGAACAGCATGGACTTTGTAAGTACTGTGACACTGAGGGAGCATGAGGCCAGCGTGTGCCTTGGTATGCTAATAGGGACCACAGATAGCCATTTGTCCTTTCTGCCACTGATAAGGGAACTGGCTCCTTTGGTAGAGGAGAACCAGCTTCCCGGGTTCCTGAGGAATGCTTGCTTTTGTCTAACCACCGGAATTTGGGGATGAAATTTCCTTTGGACCTGACAGAGTTAAGGGTTCAAGCTCATGAGCTGACAGGGAAGATTTCACATAGTCGGAATAGCGTAAAATATTATCCAATGATGGTAAGCGAAGAGGATAACAGCCAGCCATCTGGGAGGGAGTAGGCCTGCTATGTGGGGTGAGCCGATGAAAAGCCACTGTTAAGGCAATATTTAAACAGGCGGAAAGGAGGTGAGGCGATGAGCATGTACATCTCAGGAATACCATTCAAGAGAGTGAGAGGGACTGCCTGGCATGTTAAGGCAATGTCAAAAAGGCCCTGAAGTCTGGAGAACTGTAGATAAAACGGAGAGTGTGCAGGGGATGAATTTAGAGGTAGCAAAGTCAACTCATGGAGGATCCAATAAAGAACTGTAAAAGTCTTCATTTTCATTCTGATTGAGATGGGCAGGTTGGCACATTCTTGAGGGAAATGTCCTAATCTCATGTTTGAAAGGAACACCCCCACTTGGTGCACAGGACAGCAGCAGTAACAGGAAGGCTAGTCAGGAGGCCATGGCCACAAGTCTGCTAAAACATCATGATAGTAAGGACCCAAGATTATGATGGAGGAAGGAATGGCCAGCCATTCAGATTCCAGTGAAAGCTCTTTCCAGGGTCGCCAAGTGCTTGAAGGTACTTTTGAAAGGACCTAATGGTTGATGATACCACAAAGGGTTTCCAAGGTCAGTGAATGACCTTGATGAAGAACAATCAAAATAGGCTCCCTAATCATGACCTGAACAAGGATGACAACAACAGTCATGCTAATGTGGATAGTGGGGTGCACATAAGGCCTCAACCCTGAACAAAGACTAAGGAATACTGAGATGTGGAGAAATAGCCTTCCCCAGGGAAGAGTGGTCCATCGATTATTCAATACCAAATGGTCCATTCTGAAGACATGAAGCAGACCACACTGACAAGCCATTCTTTGAAAAAACAAAAGCAGTCAAAACAAAACCAATAACCTCTCTTGTCCAGAAAAAAAAAAGAGAGAGAAAGAATAGAAAATGTTAATTTCATGAAGTTTTACTAAGTTATGTGAATGGAGGTTTTCAAATGTCTATAAATTGAGTGGCCTTTATCAGAATGCTTAGGGCTGGAATTCTTTCAGCTTTTGGAAATTCTCTAGATTTTAGAATTTTTTTTTTAAGATTTATTTATTTATTATGTATACAGCATGTATGACTGCAGGCCAGAAGAGGGCACCAGATCTCATTACAGATGGTTGTGAGCCACCATGTAGTTGCTGGGAATTGAACTCAGGACCTCTGGAAGAGCAGTCAGTGCTCTTAATCTCTGAGACATCTCTCCAGCCCAATTTTAGAATGTTTTAATATATATATATTAATATGTTAGGAATAGAGTCAGAGTCTCAATACATACTTCATTTATGTTTTGTTAATATCTCAGTTTGCACACATAGCCTGAAGGGTTCTGACTATGGTGTTCTTAGTGCAGCTGCCTTTGGCCACTTTCCATCACATGGGATCCACTTGTGGTATCATCTCAGCACTCCAAAAGTTTAAGATTTTGGACCCGTTTAGATTTCTTTCCTATATTCAGAGCAGGGATATCCAACCTGTAATATATTTTTGTTTAAGGCCCAAATGACCAAAATTAAACTTAGGTTGGACATCGTGCTGATTGCTTGGTATTTGAATAACAAGGGTCCTTCTTTTCTGAATTCTACTCTGAAAGCAGTTTGGATTACAAACCAATTATTCCAGAATTCAGACCTGCTTGAAGGTCATGGGCATTCCCTGGGGAAGTTATGAGGGTTGTCCAGTGAGTAAGAAAGGGTAACAGGTGTCCCACTTTGCCACTGTAGACATCCACAGGTCTGGTGTTGGAACTGTGATGACAGACTGAGGGAGAGTCTGGAGCAGACACAAGAGACACTCCATCTGACCCACTAAAGATGGACACCGCCAAAGTCACCTGAGCATCAGTTTTCAAACACCACTCTAAGGAAAATGAGGGACATGCACATGACCATCTGCTTCCAGTACCTGGCTACAGAAAATGATCTTGGCTCTGTCATTGCTGGATCTGCTGTCTAGTTCATTTTTGCCTATTCATGCCTCGAACAGTACCTGCATCTAACAGGCTAAAAAAAATTTTTTTATTTTGTTTGTTTGAGTATTTTATTCTTCTTTGACATATTTCTATCCCTTTATGGGATGAATACACCAAATGAAGAATGACAATAGAAATTTTATAATCCCCACACTGTGAATTTACTCCTTATTCTGGGGCTGTCTACTACAGAACTTTGACCAAGTACTCTCAGCCTCTCCATGCCTCAATTTCTTCATCTGAAATATCAAGAGAATGATACCAACCTCCTAGGCTAAGAGAGAGTTTTAAATAAATTAATGCATATAAAACACTTAACATGGTGTCCCATGATTATTACATGTTATTATTGCCTTTCCACGACCTTTGCTATTTTGAAACAAATTTCAGATATCATGCCATTTTAATCTGTAATACGTCAATGTGTACCTCTAAAAAAGAACAACAAAAATAATAATAAGACCCCCTCAATGCCACATTTAAAAATAAGGTTTTTCCTCAGAAGAATTGTTGGTCTTCTAGAAGCCAACACAGGAGGAAGGAAGAGACTCAAATCTGTCCAAGTCAGGGTCTTGGGTCATCTCCAGACCCAGCACAATGGAGACACCTGTTGTCATAGTCAAGTAGACTCTGCCTCCTGAGCAGTAGAGGGCAGGAAAGAGAGGACAGAAAATGTGTCTAAAGCTAGCATTTCATGACTGAAGCAAGGAGAGCAGGGGGCCCCCATTAACTGATGAATGTTCTTTTGACACAAGATGACTTCAGATTTCATTTGCAGCAATCCTGTATGTATTCCTTGGCTGCCAAGTTAACGGAGAAAATATAATTTGTCTTTTTGTCTACCCAGTGAATCGTTAGCAATGTCGGCTTTCCACGGGTTGTCATATTACTCACTGAGAGAGCTCACTGAATGGTGACAAGACTGATTTGGTGACTGAAATGTGACCTGACAAAAGCTCAGGTTATGGAGAGAATTTAGTGCTTAGATACATTTTTTTTTCCCTGTGATTTGGATGCTAAGGATTGAAGCCAGGATCGAGAACATGCTAGACAAATACTCTGCCACTTCACTATCGCCCCAGCCAGAATTCAGTTCTTAAGGATTCTTACATAACTCTCTCCCCTTCCTCCCAACTTCTTATTTGTTCTCCAAAGTCAGCAGCTCCGTAGAAACCCTAACCTCACTCACTGCTCAACAAAACACTCTGAACTCAAGTATTTTCTCTTTCCCCTTAAACTGGAACTTGGAGCGACTTAATTGCTTCAAAATAAGATTCATTGATGGTGAAGATATTGACTATCATCTATGTTCAAATCCAGATGATCACCTACCATTTAAAATATCAGGACTGGTCCTGAGTTTAAAATCCAGTGGGCAACATCAGCAAATAAGTGAAGGATGATACTGGGGGAATTGGGAGACAAGGTACACCAGAATCATGGAAGGGGAACACAGCATATGATGCATGATTCTTCAAAGAGGTAACCTTCTATACAACAGCAGCTTCCCTCAGAGAAGTGGAGGGCATGGATTCAGAAGTCTGACAAGCACCGGGAGCTGACAGACTTATCATCACACATCTCCACACCATCTGCATGCGTTACAGCTGTCCTCAAATAACCCTGTTGGGTTTCAGCCGCACGTTCTATCCTGTGGTTCTACTGTGTTCTCTCCCCCAGCTTCCTACAGCTCCAGTCCTGACTAATCCCTGTGGTGAAGAACAGGAGAAGGCACCTGCCAGCTGCCTGCTCAAACCTTTTCTTTCTCATTGAAGATAGAGACAGACAGGGGAGACATGGATAGAAAGTCACATCCCAACCTTAGTTCAGTACTCTTTGCATCCCTGACCCCTCCAGAACTCAGCATCTGGGTTCTAGAAACTCAAGGGCAGTCTCTGTCTTATTTACTACCCAGAACAATGCCTGCTCTGTGGTGGAGCAGCACAAATTTGCCAAATATGAATGAACAAGGGGATCAATGAATGAATGAATGAATGAATGAATGAATGAGTGAATGGATACTACTCAGCAGCCATCACCAAAGGAGCTCTTCAAAGAATTTGAATGAATCTGCCTGCAGACTATTAGGTTTCAAACCTGGGGCAAATGGCTGACGTGCCTATTTATCATATCAAAGCCAACCTGGCTGCTAGGTTCTCCCTGCCATCCCTCCAGTTGCAGGGCCCTCCTGGCTGGCATACCCCCCCCCCAACCCCCAGCCTCAACTCTCCATCCCAGAGGGCTGGCTGCCCCTCCCTATATAATCCGACCATCTTGGTTACCCACTCTCTTTGTAACTTTGGGTCTCCTGCCTGCTGCTGCACCTGGCCCCTTCCCTCCCTTCTCCTTTCCCTCCCCCTCTCCTCAAGGGCTCAGACTCTCAGACTCCCTGCATCTGGCTATGCGCTCACACATGTCTACAATAAACTTTCTCCTCCACCATACCTAGGAGCATTCATAGCCTTCTTTTTTCTTTCTTTCTTTTTTCCATTCATATCCGATGAAAAGGAAGCCAGAGCGCATTTCCTCTTTTAACCTAAAGTGCCTCTTCAAGGGAGGGGAAAAAAGCAAAACAAACAAACAAACAAACAAAACTATGACTTCGTTGTGCTTATATGCCAAACTTCTCAATGCCTCTAAAGACACAAGGGGAATTTTTGGGGTGATGCAATATCATGAAGCTTTGACAGAGCGGATGGGCTGGTTCAATCTGATTTCACGTGAGTGATGACACAGATTTGATACCGCTCAAACCCATAGTCTTTCACCGTCACCTTCTTCAGGCATCCTTTGGTTTGGCAACTTTGAAGCTCTTCCGTGAGATGAATGGCTAGAAACTGTGAGCTGGAAATGGGAAAGGGGGACATTTATCGGAAGGGGCTCAGGGCCTCCTTGGAGAAGAAAAAGCTAACAGTGTAGCGGGGAGCACTGTGGGGAGTCAGGAGTGTCAAGGAGCCTGAGGCATACATACCAGGGAGACTGAGAAACTATCCAAAAAGAGTTGCCTACAACTCTTTGAACAGCTGCCAGGGGCTGGGGCGGCTCCACCTGCCAATCATATTACTCTGGTCCCCATAAACCACCCTGCCTCTTAAAGCCAAATTCCTTCAAGATTGGTTCAACTCACCTTGCATGACTCCTGTCCGACCCTACCCTAAGGATTTGCTATCAAACCACCAGATAAACATTCAGGTGTGTGTGTGTGTGTGTGTGTGTGTGTGTGTGTGTGTGTGTGTGTGTGTCTTCAGTGGTAAAATAATGTAACAAAATACTTTCTTTTCTTTTTAAGGAAACATTTACCATTGGTTGAGCCCACGGAAGTGAGGTCCATGTGTGAATTTTTACAGTTTCCTCTTCTCAGTGGTCTCCTTACTGACAGGAACATTGGTCGCCAGACAGGCACACTTGTAACCATGATGCCGAAGCATTACTTTCTAGGCTTCCTCATCAGGTCCCTCCTGGCCAGTGGAACAGGTAAGTACTTGATTACTCCCTTTTAATTGGCCACTTTTGAGTCTGATCAAGACAAGGAATGGCTTGGATGATTTTCTGGGCTCTGTAAGGTCACAAAATGGTCCCAGCAGACATGGGGGTAAGTTGCTTTCTGTATCCTGAATGAATAATAGCTCCATAGGGATTGGGTTTAGGACAGAGGGGCCACTTTCACAGTAGAAAACAATTCATAGTCTCAATCTCTCTCTCTCTCTCTCTCTCTCTCTCTCTCTCTCTCTCTCTCTCTCTCTCTCTCTCTCTCTGTCATTAAGTGATTATGAGCACAAGACACAAGACCCTAAGCCACATAGTCAGGGCCTAGGTTTCACCTGCCATTTGTTACCTAGAAAAATAGGCATCTTTCTTAACACCCTGTACACCACTTTTCTCACCTGGAGTGAAGACTGTCGGTGAAGACTGTAGGTCACTGCGTAGACTTAGAGTCAGTGTGTATGTTGAGCACTTAAAGCAGCCTCCCCCACAGAACAGAGACCACAAACAAATGGGGTTTACGGAGAATTCTTCAAGAACATTTATCAAGACAGACCTCTCAGAAAGGGCCCTGGAGTCCCAAGTCAATAGATGGGGACTGTCACTTAGGTTGCTTAAGTAAGTGCCCACAACTAGGGAGCTGTTCTATGACCCTACATTAAAGCAATCCCAGCCTCTATCCAACAGAAATATGGGAACTACAGTAGGGCTATTCCTCTTGTCTTTGGTAGCAAGGACTTACTTAGCAGGAATTCAAGGGCTAGCAAAATGACCCTGCTTCCCTACCATACCACATCTGTAACCTTGGGCATGACGCGTCACTTTGTTGAGCCTGTTTCCACACCAGGAAACACAGTAATAATAATATCTCTCTAACCTAGTTGTCTGGGGATACCTTGAAAAGAATGAGCGCAGCTTCTCATGAATATTTCTATCTGTTCACTAGTAAGTGTCAAGAAGGAAGAAGTTGGAGGAGGCTTATTATTCTAAAGGCTTATTATTACTGTATTAGTCTGCCTCCACCATCAGCTCTTCTCACCCAGGACTTTACTTTTAGTTTTCAGTAGTAAGGAGCAGCCTGTTGAGTCAACCTGGGCACAAAACCAGCTTTAACACTTGCTCCTGGGCAGATTTGTCACTTCTCCAAGGCTTGGTCTCTAGACCATGAGAGGAAAACTTCAGCAGTGTCTTTATCAACGAGCAGATGATGGGAAAAGCCTCTGGGTGCTTTGTGTACTGTGAGTTGTTACTGAGGACAGTGGTGAAGTGAAGCTGTTAGAAAAATCAAAGATATAAGAGACAGGGGGCAAGGAGCCAAGTCAACTCTGCGTGGGTCTTTCAAGAGATGGCGCCTGTCATCTCCTGATCATTTTTATATATTTAATAGGATTAATCAGATAGTGATCTGGGTTCACAAAATAAGCCATGGGCATGGGATTTTCCAAGTCCATACCAACATTCATGCATTGCAGGAAGCCTTCAAAACACACACACACACACACACACACACACACACACACACACAAAAAAAAAAAAAAAAAAAAAAAAAAAACAACCATGTCAGCACAATCCAGCGGGTAAGAAAAAATTCCCAAGGAAACTATTCTTTTCTCCCTTGTCAGAAACTTTAGACCCTGAAATAAATCTTATTATAGATCTCTGACCTCTGTAAGATTAAATGCAGGTATAGCTAGGTCACCCATGTCATATGGTTTGAAAAAGAAAACACAAATAGTCCTGCCATGCAAAATGTTGCCCTTTCCTGCCTATGACTTCACACTCTCACCAGAGCCCACAGCAGGTCTTGGCTAATTCCTGCTACTGTAGGTCAGTGAATCTGAAAAGCTCTACTTAGGTACTTGTAGCAAGTAGACAGGCCATGGGTCTTTCATCACAGTTGTTATATCCCATCGCTTTTTGGGAATAAACTATATTCTTTCCATGAGTTTTGGTTCCTTTACCCATGAGGAAGTCCTGGGGGCTGGTGGTATCATGTCCTTTTTTTTTTCCTAGTATGAAACACATCATTCTACAATTTTACCTTAGATTAAGGGTGTATGCAGCTCAGTGGCAGAGAATTTGCCCTGAGTTCACTCACTAGAACTGGAGAAGGGAGGGGACTTTGACCAGGAATCAAAATCATCATACTGAAGAGTCATCAATGTTCATGTCTAACTCGCAGTCACTAGTGTCTTCACTTAGGGCGACTCCCCAGGGGCTCCTGATGCAGAGATGACATGAAAACCTTCTGCCTCTCACAGCAATGGTGATCACAGTAATGTCCAACGCTGTCCTTCTTGCCACTTTAGAAACTCAGGCAGTCCATGGGTCTCTGAAGCCTCGGAAGGTCCAATTTCAGTCCAGAAATTTCCACAACGTTTTGTGCTGGCAGCCAGGGAGCTCCCTCACCGGCAATGGCAGTGTCTACTTTGTGCAGTACAAAATGTAAGTAGATTCAGTCGGCAGAGAAGACCATGGGGTCAGATGTTCTGGAATGCAACGGGGTGTGAGAAGCAGAAGACCTCTGGATTTTGCTCTATTTGGTTTTGTGAGGAGTTCTGGGAGGCTTGAGAAGAAGCAGAGGTGGGGACAGAAGGCTGTCCTGTGACACAAAGGTGTGATGATGTGTGCTGTCTTTAAGACCGATATGTCGGCTCTAGGGAGCTCAGGAAAGGAGTCCTTCAGCTTCATGCATTTCCAGCACATGATGGCTTTTCAGTTTGTCCAATGCAGGTCGGCAGCCACTTGCTCAGCCCAGAGCAAGCACTCATTAAGGCAAAACTACTGGTGGTTGAATGTGAGGCAAACACGTAAGTATGCAAAATATGGGTTTAGTTGGTGAGTTTGTGTTTGGGTAGGTTTACTATCTAGAAAATTCTTTGTAAGTATTAATGACTTCTTCCGTGAGCATGTCCACACACTAGGACATGCAGCAGCATGCTCCTGTCATGGGATCTTCACACTTGTTTTGCTAGGTCAATGCCCAAACTCAGGTGTAATCAACTCTGTTCCTTTGTCAAGGCTGAGAAATAGTCAGTCCTGATTGGAGAGAGGCTGGTATTCAACTTATACATTCCATAGGGTTTTTTTGAGGTTTTCCTTTTCTTAAATAGTTTGGGAACTTGGCTAAGCAAAAGGCAGAAGCAATTACAGCTTAGCTTTCATGGTCTATAGTAGAAATTCAGGGAATCAAGGGTAGATATGAGCCAGAATACCACCTCTTAATCCATAAATCCATCCATGTCCCTTCAGTTGGGGTGGGCTGCGGGGGGATCCTTGCTCAGGTTTTCCTATCAGTTAATTTCAAAAAACAATTTCCCTCTGTAAAATGTGGTAATCTTTTCAGTAAAAGTTTCTCTGTTTCCAAACTAGGTTTGGACCCAGCTGGAGAAGCTTGTGGTGTATAGCAAACAGGGACTGATACTCTGTTCCTGTGGCCCCTGCAGGCAGTACAAATGGTCCAAAATGAGCCTGTCTGTGGCCAAAGTAATAAGAGGATTTGAAACTGTTCTACCATGAAGCGGATTCAACTTGAGGCCCCACTGATCTTTAATCTGCAATTCTTTATGTTTACATAAAATTCAGCGCATCTGGGATGATTCTTCTCCTTGTAGTATTTTCAACAGCACATGACATGCGCATAATTTTGAGAACTTTCATTTGTTTGTGTGGCTCATAGTTCATTAACATCTGTGCTATTTTGAATAGAACAAACACAAGATCTTATAGTAAAGGAAACAGGAACAGTCAATCACAACAGATGTGTTCCCCTCACAATGACAATGTGTCCTCCATAAATGATAGTCCAAGCTCATCAAAATGTGCTGCATTTGTGTTGCGGCTTCTGTTTCAGTCCTGACACCATGAAGCTGCTGTCATTACGTAGACTATAGAGTATAGGGACCAGCAATACTACTCATTATATGGATACAAAGTAAGTCCTTCAACTAGGGATCTTCCTCTCCAGCTTCCCGCTTGCCACACTCCATGGTCTTAGGAAAGGAAGGCATTAGTCTTCCCTTGGGTTGTCACACCACCCATGGGCTCAGGCTGGCCTTTTGCTTCACCCCATCTTCGCAGTGTCTTTCTCCCAGTCCTTAGCACTAGAGGTCCCTAAGGAGCACCCAGTGCACCGTCCACTCAGTTGTTAATAAAGAGCTGAGCCGCGCGTGTTCATTCAGTAAGCATCGCCTGAGACGGCATGGAGTAGCAACTTCTCGGAACCGGCCTTATAACTCACCAGCAAGCTGATGAGAAGTGGAAGGGGGAAGAATTGTAGAGTTGAGGCTTCAGAAGTGGTAAGGATGTGGAGAGAGTAGTTAAAATGGAAGCCTGTCCGCACACCAGAAGAAACACACGGTTACATATGAAAGGAACCCTGCTGTTAGCGAGACAGAAGGCTTCAAAGTTCAATTTATCTTTCAGCAGGCTGTTGCCTTGGTTAATGTGAAAGAACTTTTGTGCATTCTTGAAGATGGCATAAGGTTTCGATCTGTAAAAAGATTAATGCACTGGAAAAAACGGGAGTCCTCAGATGGGAGAGAAGAAACTCACATCCTTGTGTTTTTCCTTCTTCAGGTATGGAGAGAGACAATGGAAAAATAAAACGGACTGCTGGGGGACCACAGCACTCTCCTGTGACCTGACCAATGAAACCTTAGACCTGTATGAGCCATACTACGGGAGGGTGAAGACAGCCTGGGCTGGGAGGTACTCTGCCTGGAGCAGGACACCCCGCTTCACCCCGTGGTGGGAAAGTGAGTTTCAGCCAGTCGCTTGCCTTTTCTTCTCTGCCTTTGAACAACCTCTGGGTGGTTGGCCTGGTCCTGTGCTGTGCTGAGACCCATGCTGTCGTATTGATGGAATCCTCAGAACTACACTAGGCACTCACTTTTATCATGCTTATTTGACAACCTTTGAAATCTGGGGCAGAGGTTCAGCCAAAGATCCAGTTACCCTGCGTACATGTAAAAACTTTTCAATCTGTCAACTCCAATACACTCAGAAGCAATAACTATCTCTCTTTATCCCAAAGCTTTCTCACTTCCCATACCTTGTCCTTCTTATTTACCGTCCATGTAAATAGTACTTTCCTTCCCCAACATTTGTAATTTTTAAAAAAGATTTATTTATTTTATGAATGTGTGCTCTGTCTGCATGTACAACTTTATGCCAGAAGAAGGCATTAGATTCCACTATAGATGGTTGTGAGCCACCATGAGGGTGCTGGGAATAGAACTCAGGACCTCTAGAACAGCAGCCAGATGCTGAGGCATCTCTCCAGCCCCGTAAAAATAGTCTTAAGTGCTAATATGGTAAGTCCAACAGATATTTACCAACCTTGCTACCAGTATTTGTGAAAACATGTCCCAAGACCTGAACTTGCTTCTGGTTAACATCTGTAACAGTTTGGTTCCCCTGGTCTGAAGAGTCTGGGGGTTCATCTGTCTACCTCTGCTAAGTGATGCAATGTCCAGTTAGATTTCAACTTAGTGACTTAGGTTCAAAGTGCTAGATGCAATGGAACTTAGAAGAAAGGTTATTTATTTATTATTTATTATCTTGAGTTTTTTACTTAGCACATGAGCAGAAGAATGTAACAAACTTGTCTGTGTTCTTTAGCATCTTGTCTGGCTACAGCTTGAAACTCAAGCCCAAGACACTCTCCATAGACAATTCTCTAACCGAGGTAAAGGAGGAGGCTGCATGACTGAGCTGCTTTGTCCCATTCCGTGGACTTGTGGGCCATCTGTTATATTTAAGCCGAGAAATGGGGTCAAGTTCAAATGTTTCTCGAAGTCTGACCCACCAGATAAGAACAGGCAAGGGGAGACTCTGGCTGTCTTACTTAAGTAAGGACTGTATCAGTTAACAAGAGTTTAGGTTATTTCTGTATGACCCCTTCTCACAAAAGAAAAGACCTTGGCGGGTGTTTTTTTTTTTTCAAAGCTTCACACAGAGAAGAGAAACCCAGTGTCTAAAACAGTGAAGTTGAGCTTCTCCTTGGGAGCCCTTGAGAAGAGTCCCACCTGACCGCTCACTTTTATCTTGGCCCTCTTCTCCCGAGGGTATGCAAAGATCCTGTTTTGAAAAACAGGTTTTTAAGATCGGAGGACAGTATGTTCCCAGAGCCTACTGGGCTGGCTTAATGAGCCACCTGTATGCATGGGCGTTCCCAAGACCAACTCTGAGAAGCATCATGTCACAGTTCACTGAGCTCTGACTCCTGATGTCTATCCAGAAACCAAGCCGCTAATAAGGAAAATCGTGATGTTAACAGTGTCATCCGGTGCTTGGTGAGACTTCAATTATATGATACCAGGATTTTTTTTTTTTGATTAAAAATTTATGGCTACAGCCATATGAAAAAAAATCAACTTGCCTCCTAGGTAAACTGACAACATGACTACCCCATGATGTGGTTAAGGGGAAGGCTTTGATTGTAGATATGAGACAGAGAACAGCCAGAGGCCTCTGGAGGGGTCCAGAGCAGATGGGGAGAAAGCAGTAGACTGAACATGGCCAGCAAACAAGGCCAGGGGAGAAGCAGGATCAGAGGGGGGCGGGAAGAGGGGGAGGGAGGAAGGAATGAAGGAGGGAGGGGAGAAGAGAGGGAGAGAGAGGGGTGCATAGAGAGCAGAGAGAGGAGGAGAGCATGGAGAGAGGAAGGAGGAAGACAGGGAGAGCAAAACCAAAAGTTATACATGAGAAAGTATGGAACAGGTACTTGTGATACTGAGGGAGCCTGAGGCCAGCATGAGCTTTGGCGTGCTAAGAGGCAACACAGAGAACCATTTGTCCCTTTGCGAGAAATGGAGTTTCCTTTAGACCCGACATCTCCCATGTTCACACAGCAACTATTTACAAGGTGCTTACTGTGCTTTCGTCTGGTCCAGAGGGAATATGGCAAGCAGAGCTAGCAGACAAGTTTCTTCCCAGAGTTTTCTGCTTAGTAGGGAAGACACATATCAATACATTAACCACACATCCCCCAAAATGGTACCTGAGATGGATGCTGCAGAAACAAAATGAGCTCTATGAGATCATAGCTAAAGGGTGTCAGGAAAAGCGACGCTGGGAAAAAGACACTTGAGCTGATCTCAAGATGAATAGGTCTTAAACAGACAGAAGGAAGGGCAGACATCCCAGACACAGGGAAAGGCATTTGCAAAGGTCCTCTTATAAGAGGAAGCGGAACATGTGTCAGGGACTGAAAAGCAGCTGGTAGAGGGAAGCCAGACACGCAGTGCGGGCAGCCTGGAAATGTAGCCGTTGTGAGAATTTTCTCTTAATGAGTTATGACTTCCTCCCGAAAAGGAAATGTATTTTAAAACTCGTGTTTTTGTGACTCTGGGAATTAAACCCAATACAGTGTGTAGCACAACATGCCCTGTAGCGCCAAGCAGTGTCCCAAGCCTCACGAGAGGTCATTTTGATTGCATCGTCCGACTTCCCAGGAGTCGGCATTATCAGCCTTGGGTTTTGTGGAGATCAGTGTGGCTATATCTGTGGAAATAGGTTATAAAGAGTGCACACAGGATGCAGGAAGGGGAAGTGGTAGGCTACTGTACCAGGCTACAGGAAACAGGCTGTGGCTTGAATTAGGATCACGAGAAGGACTGTAGAAAATGTAACACTGGATGGACAGGGTGAGAGGTTGGATACACACTGGAGAGGGAGAGGAATGTGTCAAAGATGGCCTCTATGTCTCTCTGGTACAGCTACATGGACCAGAGATTCTTGTTTGATGCGATTTCACGGGAAAAGAGCAGTTTTGTGGCGTGTTGGGTAATCAAGAATATGAGTTCAATTTTTACTATGTTGAATTTAAGATGCTTGGAGCCACCCACATGAAATGGCTGTACAGATCCAGTTCTCAAAGCTAAGGACACCTTCTGTTAAAGACACAAATCTGGCCAGGCGGTGGTGGCATACGCCTTTAATCCCAGCACTCAGGAGGCAGAGCCAGGAGGATCTCTGTGAGTTCAAGGCCAGCCTGGGCTACACATCCAGATCCAGGACAAGCGCCAAAACTACACAGAGAAACCCTGTCTCGAAAAACCAAAAAAAAAAAAAAAAAAAGACACCAGTCTGTGAGTCACTTGCATATACTGCAATGGACACTGATAAATTTGGATAGGAAAAAAATGTATTGAGTGACAGGTACTGTTTTGTGAGTCTAGACATTAAGGATATTTCACCAAAAGATGTCCCCGCAGGAAAAATTTTAGAAGATTTGTAACAAATAGCCAAAGCGATAGGAAGAGATTGACAATCTGGTATGTTCACAACCACCACAGGGAGATGGTATTTCTAGGACAGGAGTGTCAGGGCTGGGGGCCTAGCTCATGTAGAACATGTATGGCCCTGCTTTCAATCCCTGCACAGGAAGAAAAAGAAAAAACAAAACAAAAAACAAGAGGAGAGTTGCCAGAGAGTTTTGATTAGGTTAACAGGTATTTCTAAGTCTGTACACAGTCCCACAAAAGGTTAAGAATACTGGTGTTTAAAATTAACAATAGCATTAAACAATAAGAATCCAAGATGATGAATTGAGACATTCAAAATACAGGCCCTGGATGCTCGAGATCACGAGGCTACTTCTGTAATCATTGCTTGGATCACAAGGGACAAACACTATATAAATATTCTAGTGATGAAAAAAAATGCACAATTGTATTTTGTAAACACAGAGTCACACTAAAGAAAGGGTGTTTGGAGATGCCAAATGTGATAATAATCTTAAATTTTTGTCTAGCAACAACTAAACACTTATCATAATGTCCCACAAAACTAAACAGGACTGTTCTTCACATCTGCATGTGATGGCCAGAGAATTTGGAGCTTGAAATGTGCAAGCAAGATTAAATCTCGAAGCTCTTGGAGGGGTGAAGTGTAAATCCAGGGAAATTCCTTCTTCTGCAAGAAATCAGACAACAATTCAAGATAGCTAAAAACTCAGTTTCCTTTGGTCCCAGATTAAGTAGCCAGGGTGGGAGGTGTGTATTAAAAATGTAGCTCTTCCAAACACATAGAAGAGAAAGATAATAACACAATGAACTTACAAAATACAAAAAAAAAAAAAAACCTCTGAAACAAATATTGTGGATTCAAGCTCAGGTCAGATAAAACTGAAGAATAAACTCACAGACAGGAAAACAGGTCTGGAGAAGAAAAAAAAAACAACAAACATTCATATGTTATCCTGAAGAAAAAAAATTAAAAATAAGAGAAGCTAAGATACATGGCAAACAGAATAAGAAAATTTAGCAGATACTGAATCAAAATTCCAGGAGAAAAAGTACATACAGAGCCCTGTATCTATATGAGTAAGATATGTGTCTATCTAGCTATGATAACTTTTAAGAATTATAAAAGACGTGTATCTATATAGTAAAAATTACAAAGAATTCCAAGTAAGAAAATCCTCACTGCAAAATTTTAGTGAATCTGAAACCAATTAAAATAATAATATTAATAATAATAATAATCTGGTTATTGGCAACAAAATGCATGAAACAAAAATTCTCTTTTTATCCAGCCATTTCCATAATATACAACAAAATTCTGTTGAATTAATTTAATAGCTACAAGTCTATGTATGAATGGTTTTAAAGCTGCTCTGAAATTTTACGTCTTTAAGGAACTTAATAATATCTTTCTTGTTCTAAGACCTCCCTCTACGTAACTTTTATACTGAATTTTCTAACAAAATCATAGTGTTGACAAAATGATTGGCAGACATTCTCTCAATATTGATCTAGACAGAATCTTATCAGTCTTTTGCAAATGGAAAGAAAGCTATCTTCATAACGATTTTTTGACACGTTTCTGAACACAGCAGTGACTTACCATGATGCATAGTGTCAATTTATAACATTTAACTATTTTGCGTGCTTTATCAAATTTGCTTATTCTTTCTCCAGCAAAGCTAGACCCTCCAGTCGTGACTGCAATCCAAGGGAATGCATCTTTGCTGGTCCTTCTCCGTACCCCAGAACTGCCATACAGAAACCAACATGGAAAAAATACATCTATGGAAAGTTACTATGACTTAGCATACCGAGTTTTCATAACTAACAATTCACTGGTAAAGGTGAGTTCAGAGGAATGAATGTCAGGTCTTCTGTTTGCTTAACTAACATTTTGCGCCTAGCCCTCGACCTGTCTCTTTGATGTTATGTCTCCGGATCGTTCCCTGCCTTCTTATTCTTTCATCATCACAGCAGTCAGGATTGATGTGTGCGTGCATTCCTGGGTGTGGGGTGTGTGTGTGTATAGGCAGATACATAACCTTTCAGATAGTCAGCTCGCTTCTTTAGACTTTCCTGCATATTGAAAAGTTAATATTAATGTTTCATTCCATTTGTCTGATGTTAGTGTTTATTTCTATTAGCTTTATACTCCTTATTTATTTCAGTAGCTTTTGAATCACAGTATTATTTGGCAGTCTTGGGGGGGAGGGATTTATTTATTTATTTTATATTTCAGGTAGCAGTTTCCCCTCTCTCCTCCCCACTCCCACCCTTGTTTAGCAGTCTTTCTGTGGCAGTTTATATTAGAAAGTCCAATGCTGGGCAGTGGTGGTGCACGCCTTTAATCCCAGCGCTTGGGAGGCAGAGGCAGGCGGATCTCTGTGAGTTCGAGGCCAGCCTGGGCTACAGAGTGAGTTCCAGGAAAGGCACAAAGCTACACAGAGAAACCCTGTCTAGAAAAAAAAAAATAAAATAAAATAAAGAAAAAAAAAAAGTCCACTGCCAGCACCTTTACCTAGGTTCTATGGTGAACGAAATGTCCCTTTTCTGTATCCATCTAAGTCAGGGCGTGTTTAGTTGGAAGGGAGAAAAAAAACCAAGCAAACAAACACTCAAACTGATTCAAATACAAACGAAGAGGGCTAGTTCAGCAAGAGACAAGAAGCCATCCAGGGCAGCCAGAAACAGGAAACAGGTGCTGCCAGATTTTCTAAAACTCAGAAAAATGAAACAGGAGGCCAGGTCTGCAGACTTGCTCTCTGTCTTGACTCTCACTCTCCCCCTCCCCCACCTTGGGTCACATTTGCCACCATGGTAACCCTTGCAAGTCCATGCCATTTCCTGGCTCAGAGCTCACGTACTTGAAGATGAGACTCTGGCCATGGCTCCCTCCATCCTTAGCCTACAAGGAGAAGTCATGTGGCTTGACCACTTCACAAGTGGCTTCACCCAGTTACGGCCCAGGGCTTTGGGGAAGGAGGGCTTTACCTGAAGGTTGACAGTGATCACCCACAACTCACTGATTTCAACAAAGGAAAAGCGTTTCGGTGGCTCACGGGAGACCGTTCATCATCTGATTTCTCCCCTCGTGTAGGAGCAAAAGGCCTATGAAGGAACTCAGAGAAGGGTTCGAATTGAAGGTCTGACACCCCATTCCAGTTACTGCATAGCAGCTGAAATATATCAGCCCATGTTAGACAGAAAAAGCCCAAGAAGTGAGCGGAGATGTGTGAAGATTCCATGAGCCGGTCTGAGGCGCTCTGCAGCGCAGAATCCATCTGAGGATGGGATGGCTCCTGCCTGCAATAGCTTGCTGAACGTCTTTTTCTATTTTCTTAGAGCAATGTCTACCAATACCTTTCAAGGGTTTCTCTGTCAACACTTCCTTTTCTGTTTCAGTTATAAAGTAAATTTGAACAGATTCAAACATTAGAGTTTAAAGAAGAGGTAAAGAATGAAGAGCTTGTGATGGGGTGTGTCTTTAATCCCAGCATTGGAGAGGCAGAGGCAAGCAGATCTCTGACTTTGGAACCAGCCTGGTCTACATAGAGAGTTCCAGGCTAGCCAAGGCTACACAGTGAGACCCTGCCTCAATAAAATAAGATAAGATAGTAAGATAAAGATCTTCTATAAAACACAGAAGTTTATTTCTGAATATAGCAACCCTAACAATAATCTTTTTTCTGTTAAAATTGCAAAATAAGAATAAAGGAATAAGAGGCATTTAATAAAATGTTGCAATAATTTTTAAAGCATTATAAACAGGCAATCTTGCATCAATATTTTTCTGCTTTGCCATAGATACATTGATTTAATATTTCATATGAATGAATATGTTTCTGTACATCTCTATTTTACATGAATATATTTTCATAATTTTATTTCTTATGAGATATTTCTACTTAGTGACCAACACTTTAAAAATAACCTCTCATGGCTCTGAATTAATCTCTAGATTAAGATTTTCAACAATAGCATGTAAATATTGAAGGAAGTCTCCATAATACAATCTCTCCTCACTTAACACATAATGTTAGTAAGACTACCCTTTCTGGCTTTGTTTCTAATATTGCTTTAGAATTTACCCATATTGTCAAAAATGAAGCATATATTTATATCAGTAGCAAAGACAGAAGAAACATATAGACCACACTGATAACTCAGCCATTCAGGCAAAGGGGTAGCTTTCTGTTAGAATGATAATTGTGTTGAGGACAGTTGGAGTCCATGTAGAAAACGTGGCTGGAAGCTGAAGGCACACATTGGATGCCTAAATTGTTTATGAGATTATAAAGGAAATCAAAACCCTGTGAACTCCACTGCCTCTCCTGGGCAAAGCTCAGGTGGCCTAAGGCTCAGAAAGTGGCTAAATCTTTCTGTAGCTCATTGAACTTAAGTTATCTGCTAGCGAGGAGACGTGTGTGCGAGAACATTGTGATCTTCATGAGAGATGCTCCAAAATATAACTTCTAAAAATACAGTCAGTGATAAATGGCCACAGGTTGTTCAAAATGCGAGAGACGTATGTAAAGCAATATCTGGAGCATTGGCTTTACTGTCATGTGTGTTCAGAAAACATTGATTTTTTTACTCCTATTTTGAATTATTCAATTTTTATTTCTTTGGGTGGCTTAGTACCTTTTTTATGCTTTTGTACTTTGGGAAGGGGATGACTTGAGAAGGAGGACCCCATCATTGGGACTCAGGAGCATGTGTCACGGTGGCAGCAGTGAGGTTGTGAACTCAGTCATCTGAAGCCTCATGACACAGAGACCAATTGTTAGCACATGAATGTTGACAGACAATGGAGTTTTGCCTTGATTTGGTTTTGCTTTGGGTTTGCCTTCATGCCTGAGCACAGCCGTGCTTACATAAGTATGGAATGCTTTGAGAAACATTACAATGTTCACATTCTTGATTATGTTAAGAACACATTGTCATGTTATTTCAATAAAGCTCACTTCTTACTTTACACATTGAAGTAGTTATTATTTCGTGTGAGTCGGTCTGATGAAATCCCACTTAGTCATTTGGGGTTTACAGGAAACTACAGCTAGAGAGGAGCCCTGTGAGCAAGCCTCCAGGCACTCCTTGAGAATGTCGTGCCATCATTATATTGTGCAACTGAAAATATGAAAATATGAACATGCCTCTGTCCTGCATCTGAAACCATATTGTACCCAGGGCTGATAATCCTGAAATTGACTCTATTTAGTTGGTTCAGATCTTTGCTCTCTTCTCATGCCCATCCCTCATCTTAGCAGGGAGCCCGGGACTCCTGCATGACATCCCCACATGTTCTCTCCCTTTCCCTGTCCCTGTTTGTCATCTTCTGAGGGACCACTTCACCTCCATCCCTGACATACACAGAGGGTAATCACCTGGTGGGACATGCCTTGGGAGTGGAGGGCAGGGTCTGTTGCCAGTGCCGGAACCATGTGCTGTTGGGATCAGATGAGAACCATGTGCTGTCGGGATCGGATGACCCTGAAACTGCCAAGGGCAATGGTCCCAGCAGATGGAGAACACAGGGAAGAAGAAGGAAGTCCCCAAGGGTGACAGAGCAGACTAGGGAGAGAGGATCTTTGATAATATAATTGAGCTGAGCTGAGAACCAGCCCTATTTCAGAACTTTGGGTCTAAGTGGACAAATAAATTTTTTTCGCTACTTTAATTGGACTTGAATTTCTGTCCTTTTCCATCAGAAGATCCATAAATGACACAACAACACAAATGTGTGTGGTAGAGATTATGTACTATTTACCAAAGTAACCTTTGCCCATCATTCTTTAAAACTTCCATTTTCAGAAGAACATGCTGGAAAGGGTTTCTTTCCATAGCCGACACACTGGAAAGCCCTACAGGAGTGTTTCTGTTTATTCTGCTCTGGACTCTACAGAGATGGTTCCAACCACAGGCTTGTGTTTTCAGCAAATTCTCATTCGACTACACCATTTGGTCCAAATTTTCATTTCCTTGGCTCTAAACACAAGCAAGACTTCATTTCTACTCATTAGAACAGCGAGTCAAGGGCCCATGTGATAGTCTCCAGAGGCCAGAGGCTGTGTAAATACCAAAGACCAATGGCTCTCTTTTGCTCTGTGACTATAATCTTCAGGAGCAAAATGTCTTTTATTTTTAAACTGAGAGAAGGTCTTGCTCTATAAAAAGCCCAGGCTTAGCCTCACATCTATGATCCTCTTTCCTCAGCCACCCAAGGACTGATATTACCAGCACAAGCAAACAAGCTCGACTCAAAGCCCTTTTTCCTTAATATTCCAAATTCAGACCAGAAGTGATTTGTGGCATCCTAATACATGGGCAAGGCAGTGTTAGCAAATGAACTATGGATTTCATCTATAATGTCCTGAGAGCTTGGTCAAATAATTTCTTGCATGTTATCTCTGTCTGTCTCTGTGTCTCTGTGTCTTGTCTGTCTGTCTGTCTATCTGTCTCTGTCTCTGCCTCTCTGTCTCTGTGTGTGTGTGTGTGTGTGTGTGTGTGTGTGTGTGTGTGTCTTTCTTTCTCTCCTCCAACAATCTCCCCTCATGTTGTCATCTCTACTATTTTAAGAATAAGTCTTTGTAAAGAAGTAGCTGCCAGACCTCCTCGGGTAAATCTCTTTGTGTAACGGATGGTGGTTACTGCAGACGCTCACAACTCATCAAAGTGTAGACGACAATGACTGTGGGGCGCTCGGACACAAGCGGGACAACGATGTCATACCTTGTCCTCGAGGTTCAGTGACTGTCTAGGAAAAAGGAGTGGACAATGTGTGAGAGTCAGAAGTCAGGGAGGATCAGAGCAAAACAGTGTCTTCTGGGCATGACAGAACCACTGCACACATGAGCTCATAGCAGCTGGGTTTCCTTGCATGAGACGTCTACCAGATCAAGCCAGCCAACAGTCTGGCATGAAGCAAAGAGTGGTTCATGAGCCCTAACTCCTAACTGACGAGATATATAGAGATGATGACTTCTGGGGTAGAGGGAGTCGACTTTCTTTAACGGTTTGATTCTTGGTAAATTGACCATGCTTCAGTGGATAGCATAAACCAGAATTGATGAGTTATTAAAAATTTGAAAAAGGAGGACCCAAAGTAGAGAGAGGTGGATCTGTGAGGAGTTAGAGAAGAAGTTGGGAATGAATATAGCGAAATAATAAAACATTTATTTTATTTTATTTTTGGTTTTTCAAGACAGGATTTCTGTATGTAACAGCCCTAGTTGTCCTAGAACTCACTCTGTAGACCAGGGTGGCCTCGAACTCACAGAGATCTGCCTGTCTCTGCCTCCCAAGTCCTGGGATTAAAGGTGTGCATCACCATACCCAGCTCAAAACATTTATTTTTTTAAGAAGTAAAATGACAATTGCAAACGAAAGTTTTAACATGAAATCTCTGTTGTCAACAATAAGTATACTTATCATGACCTCTACTTATTAATAATGTTGTCTTTATAGTATAAAAAGTCATACACATGTTAAAACTGTTGAAAAGTATTTACAATAAAGTTAATAACCAAAAAAGAAAATATTCCAACTTCCCAATGCAGAGCTATCAGATGAATTCTTTGAATGATTCCTTGATCTATGAATCCATTAAGAATCTGGGGTCCGGGGCAGAAGCACATTGAAGGAATGAAAAATAGAATGCTGTAGCATAAAGTGGGAAAGAGAAATAATGGGAAGCAGAAGAGTTAAATGGGGTTGAGGGATAAGTAGAAGAGGAAGTATGTGAAGAAAAAACTAACCCTACAGACTTTTTGAAAAAGTCATACTACTGTAGACGCTTCATACATATTATATATAAATATATATGCATAAAAAGATTTTAAATAGAGTTACCCTTTAAGGAGTCAACGCCCCTGCTAGACACCACAGAAGGACAACAAATAAAAATCCCAGTGCCAGGAGTGGGGCACCTCTTTTGGAGTTGTTGGCTAATGGGGTCCCACAGATCCCCAAACATTACAGACCACTGCCCCTACTCTTGATGGTAAGATCCTATTGCTGAAGACAATACTTACTTGAATCATTGAACATGGGGAAATCAAGCTCGTACTTGTCTAGAAGCCTCAACCCTACTGACTAGCTTTTATAGTGCTAAAAGGCACTATGCATGTGACTATGGGAGAAAGATAATCATCATTCTTACCCAGCTGTGAACCCTGTAAACTACAATAGTGACCAGTCCGGAAATATATGCCCACTGTTATCAGGGCCAAAAATCTGTGGCTCTTAGATCATAGGCCCTAGCAGAGAAGTGAACACACTACTATGATTCTAAATGGGCCTAGTATTAAACCAGCTCTTAATGACTTATCACTATACCCATAGCTTACTGTATCTCTCAACTCTCATCAGAGAAACTTCTATTTGTAGCAGACTTCAAGCAACACAAAGACCCACAACTGGTCAAGGTGCAAAGGATAAGAAGTGAGGAATGCTCAGCCTTAAATGGGACAGTTCTATCGTACCCCTTCCTTCCAAACCCCAGGGATCATCATGGAAGAAGGCAGAGAAAAACTGTAAGGTGGTAGACGAATACAAGAAACCAGTGTTCTAAGTTCCACATATGAACTCACAGTGGTTGTGACAGTGTACACAAGACCTGCACAAACTTGTAATGAGTCTTTCTCTGTTCTGCCAGCCAGCTCCCAAATAATGACATGGAGACTTATTAATTATGGAAACTAGGCCTTAGCTTAGGCTTGTCCCATTAGCTCTTATAATTGAAATTAACCCATTTATATTAATCTACATTTTCCTTGTGGCTTTTTATCTGTCATTCTGTATGTCCGATTCCCCCTGTGCCTCATTGGCATCTCCTTCATGCCTAGAGTCCTACTCTTCTTCCTTTCTCTCCCCAGAAATCCCACCTATACCTCCTGCCTAGCTATTGGTCGTTCAACTTTTTATTACACCAATCACAGCAAATACATTTTCACACAATGTTCAAATAGCCCACAACACAAACTCAAGACAGAAAATAAATCCCGGCATGAAGGAAAGGAGAAGACACAAAGTCCCACCCCTGGCTGGGAATCTATGGCTAACTGATAGCTGCAGGAAGAGAGAGAGCTGGTTTTCTTGAAGAGTGTGGTCCCTAGTAGGCTGACTATGCTCGAGTCAATGGCCCCACATCCACAGCACAAAATGAACTTGATGGTGAAATGAACGAATTTAAAAAGAGGACAAAGTTGGGTGGGTAGGGGTGGGGCTGGGAAGAGCTGGGATCCCAGGCCTGCGTTACCAATCTCTATGTTTTAAAGCAAAGGTAACTGCGATCATTCCTCTTGCTTCTCATAAACCTCTGCAAGAAAAGCAAACTCCAAAGGTCCAGAAGGAAAATAATTTGCAAAATACTAGATATGAACCTAATCTTGCCACAACGGCACCCTCAAAGTGCACAAGTTCATTTCCTTTCTTCAGACTGCATGAGGAAACACAGGAAAAAATAATCTAGTAGTAAATCATCCCCAAGGATTTTCTTCACCACCATAACGGCTGGTGCAGTATGGACCCAGGGAAGAGCAAGCTAACGTGCTGAACCACCTCTGTGCACTGTGCACAGTTACATTATTCTTGCGGGAGAGTTCACATCAGAACCTCTTTCTGATGCTTGAGGCATCTGCCCAGTTTATGAAATCAGGGCAGATGCCATCCTTCCCAACACCTCTTGTAACTCACATGTGAAAATGTGTGTAAAGAATGCAAATCACTAAATTGTCCATGTGTAAATACATACATGTGTGATCACTGCTCACATGAAGACACTCTAGCCACCCTTTATCCACAGCATGGTACACTCCAGTTGACACTTGAAACCACAGATAGTGATGAACCCTGCATATGTGATACTAAATGTTTTCTTACATATATCTATAATAAAGATTAACATAAATTAGTCACAAGAGATAACAATAACAAAAAACAGAGCACTCATAATAGTACACTGTAATAAAGTTGTGTAAATGTGATCTCTTTCATTCTGTCCCTCAAGATAAGTAGCATGCAGAGGTTGGACAAATAGATAATTCATGTCCCACCTGGGGTAGAGTGGGACAACACAAGATTTCATAGTAGTATGATCCATACTGTCACTTAAAATTTAAGAATTGTTTGAGGATATCCATTTAATATTTTCAAAGTGAGATAACGTCAAGTAATTGAAAGCTGGGAAAGTGAAAATTGCAGGTAAGGGGACATTGCTCTGTAGAATATTTCCAACACATAAACCACTTCTTGGCAAAGCTGTCACAGTTAATATTGCTGCCAGTATGTAGTCTCTAGCATTTGACTGCTTGCATCCAATGTCATGTCTATAAAATCCATTGACATTTTGTTACAAACCAATAGTTTATTTTTATGTAAATGAATAGATTTCCCTTGTCTACTTAAAATGGAATTCATATGGTGAATGGATGGGGATTTAGTTATCTCTTATTTGTGGGCTATTACAAGGAGATTTGCTTTTCAGTAAGCCTAGTACAAATTTCTGTTGGCTATATAGCAGGAAATATAGGCCATAGGATTTGAGTGTGGTTAGCCTAAGTGAATACCAGCAAATGGTCTTCTGAAGTGATTGTTTCAATTTCTTTTTGCACCAGCAATACAATAGCAAAATGAGAATTTAAATTAGTCTCAATCTTTGTAGGTATTTAGCACTGTTATTTTTTCATTTTGATATTCCTGGTAGGAATTCCATGTTTAATTATGTGCATATACATATTTAAATGAGTATATATTGAAGACATGATCAGAAGGAACACAGAATTTGTTCAGTTATAGAAAAATAGAAATGTTTATAATCATTTAGAAAAAGAACACTAACTAAGCTTCAAACTTGATTAAAGTCAATGAAAGCACAATCTGCAGAGATACCTTTTCTGAAGGAAATAATTCTTACATTTGCAGAAGTTTTTCATTTTCCTTGCTTGCTATGGGAAAATTTGAGTGTCAGATTTGACACATACCAAGGTATTATTGACTGAGTGTTTAGGACAAACATGGTTCTTACCTAGTGCTTCACTGATCATATACAGTCCTGCATCTGGTGTCAGGAGATAAGTGCAAATATAATGACGTGTGGGGTGGGGGAGTGTCTAAATCCAAGTTAGAACATGTTTGCCTTGCTTCATGCTAATATCAAAAACTTTATCTCCCTCCTTGGATCTGACGGCACAAGGTTCCAGTCATAAAGCTCTACATATGACTATACTGCTTTTATTTATTAATCCTATATTGGCAAACTCCACAAGGAAAACCAAGCAGGAGTAGTCTGGGGTGATCACTACAGTTATGACTTAGAATGGAGTCAGGATCTATTAAATGCACCCAGATATATGACAAGATTCTTCATCAAACAAGCAACCTGAGGGTGCAGTGAGGACATGATTTCATGCAGCAGGCCGACCCTGTGGTCAGCAGTTGACTTTCCAGTGCATTAGATGGTGTAGTATGAAGATTGGTGACTTCTACCCAGGAACCAGGGAAATCAGTTGCCCAAGGTAAGCTTCATCTTCTTTTAGATGTTAGTCAGGGTGCTGAAAACCTAAGCAAGTGTTAACTGATGATTATCAAAACCCTCAGGAGACATAAAAAAATGTAACTCTGGGTATGTGAAGACTAAGAATAAAGAGAAGTGTTTAAGCTTTACTATAATCCTTTGGTCTAACAGCTTTAATTGGTTTTGTGGACTTTAAAATATTTTTATTTTATGTTTGTCTTATGAGCTTCCAGAATTAATGAGCTGTGATTTTTTTCTTTTATTTATTTGTTTATTTATTTATTTATTTATTTATTTATTTATTTATTTATTATGTATACAGTGTTCTGTCTGCACATATCCCTGCAAGCCAGAAGAGGGCATCAGATCTCGTTACAGATGGTTGTGAGCCACCATGTAGTTGCTGGGAATTGAACTCAGGACCTTTGGAAGAGCAAGCAGTGCTCTTAACCTCTGAGCCATCTCTCCAGCCCTATGAGCTGTGATTTTATACTCATTACATTTTGAAAGGCTTTTTATGAGATTTCAATTAGTGTTAAATGTTTGAAAACGTATAATGGATTAAATTTATAAGATTTTTGTTACCTGTGTGAATGAATATGGGATTATTCAGGGGAATTTTGCCTTTTAAAAAAATGCCAATTGACTAACAAATTAAAAATGATTATTAATTGAACATTAAACCATTAGTAATCACTAAGGATACGTTTTTCTCATATGCTAAAGCTCCTTGAACATTTTTTTTTTTTAATCTGTGAACTCCCTGCTCCGAGTTTCATGGCCTCAGCAGCATTAAGCTCATTTCTATTCCTGGTGACCTAATTATGAATTATTAAAAGCATACAGAACACACCTTGTGCACTACATCCAGTTGTTGACACATAGAACCCATACTCAGAACATCTGTTCTCTCAACCAATACCATTCAGCTCTCAGGGAAACATCTCTCTCATGTGTTGTCCTATGTCTGGAAATAAAATAGAATATAGATACGGGGGTGGGGGTGGATCTATCAGTAAAGCGTCATAGTGAGGACCTCAGTTCAGATCCCCAGCGCCCACAGGAAAGGCCAGGTACAGCAGTGAGAACCTGTAATCTACTGGGGAAGTAGAGGTGGGAGGATCGTGAACCAGTTGGTCATTTAGCCCAGCCAAACTGACAAGTTCAAGGTTCATAAGGAGAGTAAGAAAGGCACGTAACAACAACCTCTAGCCTCCACATGCATGTGCAAATATCACACACACACACACACACACACACACACACACACACACACACACACACACACCACTCACATTATGGATTCTGCTACTGAGTTTGCCAGACCTCATAGCTTCATGCTTCCAGGGGAACCTGAGAGATGAGTAGTGAATGTCTTAGTTACTTTTCTTCTGCTATGAAGAGACACCACGACCCAGGCAACGTATAAAAGAAAGCATTTAATGGAAGGCTGGCTTACAGTTTCTGAGGGTAAGCATATGACCATCATGGTGGGGAGCATGGGAGCAAGCAGGCAGGCATGGTGATGGGGCGGTAGCTGAGAGCTCCCGTCTTATCTGCAAGCGGGAAGGAGAGGGAGAGCTAACTGGGAATACCTTGAGTTTTGACACCTCAAAGCCCACCCTTAGTGACACACCTCCTCCAACAAGGCCACGCCTCCTCCAACATGGCTACACCTCCTCCAACAAGGCCACGCCTCCTCCAACAAGGCCACACCTCCTAATCCTTTCTAAGCATTTCCACCAACTGGGGACCAAGCATTCTAACATGAGTATATGGGGGCCATTCTCATTCAAATCACCACGGTAAATAAAAAGGCAAGTACTTTTGCTAAATTTGTCCTCTCTCAGCACTAAACTAGTTAATACTTGCACCAGAAAGCGTAATTTGCAAGGAGCACCCCTTTTTCTAATTTCTGCCCATGTTGCTGAACATGCGACCGGATGTTATAACAAGTTAGTTTATGGTATGCAGCAATTTCACACAGTATCTAAAATTTTCTGTCAGTGTTGAACAATTCAATTTTGTTCTTAAGATTGCTTACAGGCTCTAAAGATGGCTCAGTGGTAAAAAAACAAACACAGCCCTCGCAGGGGACCCTGCTCAGTTCCCAGCATCCACATCAGGAAACTCACAACTGCCTATAACTCCAGCTCTAGGACATCTGACACCCTCTGCTAGCTTCTGTAGGTACCGAAGTCATGTTTACACACACTTACACACACTGTGTGTGTGTGTGTGTGTATATATATATATATATATATATTATGTATATATTATATGTATATAATATATAATAATATATATATTATTTTAAGGTGTGTTACTTTTGTTTATGTTGCATTTGTTTAACTCTGTGAAGCTGTGTTCCTGTGCCTGTCTAAAACATATGCTTGATCTAATAAAGAGGTGAACAGCCAATAGCAAGGCAGGAGAAAGGACAGGCGTGGCTGGCAGACAGAAAGTATAAATAGAAGGAGAAATCTTGGAGGAGAAGGAAGCATGAGAGTGGACAGGAGGATGCAAGGGGTCAGCCACCCAGCCATCCAGCTACACAGCCAGACACAGAGTAAGAAGGAAAGAAAAGATATACAGGAATAGAGAAAGGTAAAATCCCAAAGGCAAAAGATAGACAGGGATAATTTAAGAAAAGCTGGCTAGAAACAAGCCAAATTAAAGCCAGTCATTTATAATTAAGAATAAGCTTCCATGTATGATTTATTCGGGAGCTGGGTGGTGGGCTCCCAAAAAAGAGCTTAAACAACTAACAATAACACATACATACACACACCACATACACACAAACACATACACACATATACACACACATACATATACACATACACACACACACACATACACACATACATAGACACAGTTTAAAATAAATAAATCTTAACTTTTTAAAAAGATTGTACCTCTTAAGTCTACACATATTATCATTAAGGGTAGTGTCAACCCCATCTAGACAACAGGTATGAAACTGGAATTGTTTTTATAAAGATAAGTAATACAGTTTAGTTAAAATTTCAAAACATTGAAGTTTCATTTTAGTGCAAATAATTTAGTTTACAATTTTATTAATTATATACATAATTTTTTACACTTACGTGTGTGTGTGTGTGTGTGTGTGTGTGTGTGTGCGTGTGCATGTGTGTGTCATGGTGAGTCTGCAGAAGTCAGAGAACAACTGTGGGAGGTGGTTCTCTCCTTTCACCATGTCGGTCCTGGAGAATAAGCACAGGTTATTAGTCTTGGTGGCAAGCACCTTTACCTGCTGAGCCAGCTTTCTGGCCTTGCCTGTATATACTTTAACTAATGATAAAATAGAAACATTGTTTCCCTTTACCGCTTATTGTGATAAAATGTTCTGAATAAAGTAATTTTTTTCTTTTGTAATTCTTAGGGTATTCCCAGGGCTTTGAGCATGCTAGGCAAGTGTTCTGCCACTGGTCAACATATCAGTCTGAGAATTTACTTTTTGAAGACAATATTATAATAATTCTCATAGTTTATATTATCATTTATTTTAATTAAATGTAGATTAAATTACAATCAAATTCCAAACAACCTGAACACAATTCTATTTCAATACTACATAAATGAAAATCACTATTAATTAAGAATAAAGCAGGAATTAATAATTTAGGCTTCATTATGTAAAAATAAACCTGTACTTTTGGATCTGTCTAAAGATGAATCAGTTTGGTAAAATACACTTCAAAGAAGGGAAAGGTAAGAGAAAAAAACCACAGGATGCCTTTGAGGAGTTTTCAGCTTAAACTTTTTTAAAATGAGGAAAACCACATTTTATAAATTTTAGAAGTTGTTTAATGAAAGTTTAATTCCTGACCAGATTAATGACAACAAGCAAAAAAAATTCTCATCAAATGCACATCTTTATTAGCTCAGACAAAATGCCTAGTCTTTACTGAAGGCAGCTTTATTCCAAATGATTAGACATCATCAACACACTTTCAACTGTTGAACTGAAAAGCCAGAATCAACAGGAACCAACAGGAATTAAGCCCACACCAACAGAGAAAAATCAACTCCGTGTTCTTCAAAGCACACCATTCACCAGGTATAATGATATTTATCTGGCATTAATAACACAAGAGTCAAAGAAGACATTAGATTTTCTAGACTCAGTAGAAATTATTTTCAAAGTTAATTAATGATCCAACACAAAATAATTTTAAGTGGAAAACATGTCCTTTTTAAGGGTATAGCATTCAAACGGGGATAATTCCCTGAATGGGTAATTTAATTGAAAAACTGAATATAATGTTTATCTACAGCAAGGGTAAAAGTCAGAGCAACAAATTTTATTGTGGGTATTGCCAAGCTAACAGAAAAAGTAATCAGAGATGTAGAAATCATTAACTTTACTACTCTATACCAATTAAAAATTTTACAAGTCTGAAATTTTGAAAATTTCACTTGAAATTTTAGTTACAAATTCCAAATTATAGATAAGAAACTAGTTAGCCCGAACTTGTTGCTGTAACAAGACACTTAACATGAATGACTTAGCAGGAAATAAGGATTATCTTGGTTCACTGAAGTTTCACTCTCTGAAGTTTCTGTCCACGGGTGGTTGGCTCTGTTGTTTTAGGCCTGTGGCAAAGCAGAATGCCATGGTGAGGTACATATCTGCCCACTTCACAGCCACTGAGAAGGAGAAAGAGCAGGAGGGACCATGGTCAAGACCTGACCTTCAAGGCCACACTCTCAGCTAACTACATTCTCCAGACAGACCCACCTCTCAATAGTGCTATGGATCATGAGCCCATCACGGGGTTGAGCTAAAGCTTAGGTCAAAGCTCTCATGATCCAGTCACACACCCCAAAAGCTCCAGAAGATTACAGAGGGAATCCAGCATTCAACATAAGTGCTTGAAGGGATAATTCTTACCAAAGCTACACAAAGCTTTTAACAATGCTATCCATATGGCTGTTAATAAATATGGTAGAACATAGAATTTTGGCCAGAAAGTCTAGGCATATTCTTTATCACATATATGATAGTCAGAACTTATTACCATGAGATGAGGTCAAACTATGTCAACAATAATGAAATTCTTTGAAACAATTTAGGGATTAGACCAACTGTTTCTATCAGCTTAAATGCCAAATGATTTTCTGGAACTTATATCAAATGTGATTTTACAAACCACTCAGACGAAACAACAAGTGTGCTGAGGAACAGCTGTCAAATCAATTCTTTGTTTGTTTGTTTTTAATCCAAACAATAAGTAAGTAGTCCTAAAAGAAGAGCGGGGACATTCTCTGAAGAACTCTGCTAGAAAATAAAACTTGAATTTTTATCTTTTACAGTTTCTTGGTATGGAACATTGTATACTATCAAAAGCTTCCTAAAAAACAAAGCAAAGATACCCTCATCACCAATTTCAGTTGGGTTGTTTCAATTTTTTAAAGCCATTCAAAGACCTCAGTGGAACGAAAGTTTCACCAAATTAAAATCAGAAAGAAACTAAGGATTTAAACCATAGCAGGAAGGTATCTTTGGTAGCATGCAGGGTACCTTCCTGTACCAAAGCCACTGGCACAAAAGAGAGAAGGCTTTGTGTAGGCACCAGCTCCACTTCTCCATGCCAAAGACTTGTATAGGTGCTGTCTTCAGCAATGGGGCCTGACCATCAGTTTGTGAAGAGAAACCCATAGTCTTGGCAAAACCAAATTGTTTGGAGATTCCCATAGGACCTCTTTGGCCAACAGCTCAAACCAGATGTAACCCAGTCATAGTACTGGAAGCTTCCTTTGGTGACAAGAGATGTCTAATTTGGGCTGTGTCTCCCCTTTTTATTTGGCTATTTCATTTATGTTGTTGGTTAGTTTTGCTCTTTTGGGGTTGCCCACCACCCATCTCTCAAATAAACCACACATGGAGGCTTATTCTTATTTATAAATGCCTAGCCTTAGCTTGTCTTGTTTCTTGTCAACTTTCCTTAACTTTAGATTATCCCATCTACCTTTAGCCTCAGGGCTTTTATCTTTCTCTATTCTTATATACCTTTTCTTTCCTTCTTACTCTGTGTATGGGCTGTGTAGCTGGGTGGCTGGCCCATGGAGTTCTCCTCTTTCTCTAGCTACCTTCTTCTTTTTCCTCCCAGATTTCTCCTTCTATTTATCCTCTCTGCCTGCCAGCCCTGCCTATTTCTTTCTCCTGTCTCCCTATTGGCTGTTCAGCTCTTTATTAGACCATCAGGTGTTTTACACAGGAACAGGAGCGTGGCTTCAAAGACTTAAACTAATGCAACATAAACAAAAGTAACACATCTTAAAATAATATTCTACAACAATCTAGATAACCTTTATATATATTAGAAAGCTTCTACTGTATTAGGGTTTCATACCACCCCTCAAATGCCCCTAAGTTTTAGCTGTCTTTTCCTATATTCTTCCCCTCATTTCCCTTTCTTCTCTCCTCCCCACTTGGTCCCCCTGTTGCAGCCCCTACCATCCATCCATAACTATCTATTCTATTTCCCTTTCTTAGCGAGGTCCATCTGACCCTCTGGTCCCTTACTCTAAACCTAACCTCTGTGATTCTATAGACTGCAGCTTGGTTATCATTGACTTAACAGGTAATATCCACATATAAGTGAGTACATTCCATATTTGTCTCTCTAGGTCTACATTACCTCACTCAGGATGATTTTTTTCCTAGTTCCATCTATTTACCTGTGAATTTCATTATTTCATTTTTTAATAGCTGAGTAATACTCAGTAGTATTGAGTAATGCACCACTGTTAAATACATCATTAAATAATTGAATAAATGTACCACATTTTCTTTATCCTTTCTTTTCTGTTGACAGACATCTAGATTATTTCCAGTTTCTGGCTATTATGAATAGAGCAGCAATGAACATGGTTGAGCAAGTGTCTCTGTGGTAAGATGAAGCATTCTTTGGGTATATGCCCAAGAATGGTATAGCTGTATATTGAGATGAATTGATTTTCATCTTCCTGAGGAACTATCCTATTGATTTTCACAGTGGAGATACAAGTTTGCACTCCAAACAGCAATGGATGAGTATTCTCCTTATTCCACATCCTCACCAGCATGAGCTGGCATTTGTTTTATTGACCTTGGCCATTCTGACTGGTGAAGGTTAAATCTCAAAGTAGTTTTGGTTTTCACTTCCCTGATGACTAAGGATGTTGAACACTTAAGTTTCTAAGCCATTTGAGTTTCCTCTTTGGAGAATTCTCTATTTAGAGCTGTACCCTATTTTTAAATTGGATTATTTGTTTTCTTGATGTATAGTCTTTTTAGAGTTCTTTATATATTTTGGATATTATCCTATATCAGAGGTATAGCTGGTAAAAACCTTTTCCCATTCTGTAAGCTGCCACTTTGTCTGAATGACAGTGTCTTTGCCATACAGAAGTTTTTAAATTTCATGATGTCCCATTCATTAATTGTTGATCTTAGTGCCTGTGCTAATGGTGTTCTATTCAGAAAGTCTTTTCCTGTGCCATTGAGTTCAAGACAATTCACTGCTTTTTCTCCTGTCAGGTTTAGTGTATCTGGCTTTTATGTTGAGGTCTTTGATCTAGGCTATCATCTTAGAGTCTATAGAACATCTCTCAGGGCCTTCTAGATTTTTGGCTCCATGAGAAGTTGGATGTTATTCTAATAGGTTTGCCTTTATATATTACTTGGTCTTTTCCCCTTGCAGTTCTTAACATCCTTTATTCTGTACATTTACTGTTTTGATTATTATGTGCCAAAAGGAATTTCTCTTCTGGCCTAGTCTATTGCTTTGTATGCTCCTTTTACATTGATAGGCATCTCCTTCTTTAGGTTAGGAAATTTTCTTCTATAATATTTTTGCAAATATTTTCTGTGCCTTCGACCCAGGTTTCTTCTCTTTCCCCCATTCCCCCATTAGATTTGGTTTTGTCAGTGTCCCAGATTTCTTGTATGTTTTGTGCTAGTATTTTTTTAGATTTAACTTCTTCTTTGACTGAGGTATTCATTTCTTTTATCTTGTCTTCAATGCCTAAGATTCTCTCTTCCATCTCTTGTATCATGTTGGTGTGGTTTGTCTCTGAGTTTTCTGTTCAACACCCTAAATTTTTCATTTCAAGATTTCCCTCACTTTGGGCTTTCTTTATTGAGTCTATTTTCACTTTCAAGTCTTGAAGTGTTTCATTCATTTCCTTCCATGGTTTGTTTGCATTTTCATATTTTTTTAAAAGGGATTCATTCATTTCCTCTTTAAGGACCTCTATCATATTCATAAAGGCTGACTTAAGGTGCTGTCTTCTTGCACTTCACCTATGTTGCCATACTTAGGGCCTACTGTGATAGGGTTGCTGGCATGTAGTGGAAACATATTGTTCAGACTGTTATTGTGTTTTTATGTTGGTATCTAGGCATCTGGTTTTTGGAAGATTATAATTCTAAATGATGCTACCTGGTCTTGTCTTTGTTGGGTGGGTGTTTTGTTCTGTTTCTGTTGCCCTCTCTGGTTCTTAGGAGAGTGTGGTGGCTGTGTGCTCCCTGGTAGGGAATTCTTCTTGGATCCTGATAGTGTGGCCACTGGGAATTACAGGTAAAATGTGTTTCTAGGTATAGGGATGTACTGAGGTAGAGGTGTTGAGGGGGGTCTATGGGATGGAGGAAAACAGGATGTTTCTCCAGCATCTGCTTAGTCTCCTGGGTATTAGGGGCAGAGAGTAAGGAGAGGCCTCAGTAGGTGGTCTACTACAGAGCTGAGGATGAGACTTGGGGACTGGACTTGGAAGAATGGATGGAGAAGTGAAGATCTGCATTTGGTCTGCTTCCCTGGCTGGAGTAGCCTGTAGATTGCCAGGGATTGCTTGCTGGAGTTGGGGGACTGGGATAGATCCAGGGGCTGGGGAGGGAGGTTAGGAGGGGAACATCTGTGTGATCCCCTGGAGATGGGGACAAGAGAACATGGGAGGCTGCAGCAGGTGCTCTGCTGCAGAGATAGAGATGAGACTGGGGGATTAGATTTGGAGGATAGGAGGGATATGGAAAGATCTGCAGTTAGCCCACCTGCTTCACTGGCAATAATATTCTGGCAACTTTTAAGTCACTTAAGAAGCATGATTTATGTTGTTTTAATTTTTGTTATGAGAGTGCATTTGTCGAGGTTGCAGAGAAAGACATTTGGTTTAATGACATTTTTTTTAAGCATTCAGGTATGTGAAGCATGTGTCTCATTAGCTTGTTCACTTGCAACACTTCTCATGAACATGAAGTCTGCTCTTCAGATGAAAGGCATCCCCAAGAGGTCCTCCATGCTGGCACTTATGCCACCCCCACAGCACATACCTAACAGGAAGTGAAATGAGATTCATCTCATCCTCCTGCATTGATCAAGTATATCTATAGTATAAGGAATGCAGCCAAGTTGTGCCAGACATCTCGCTCCACACCCGGCAAGTGGAGGGCCAAGTGGACCGTTGACCCTAACACCTACATACCCTGCCTGTTTCTCTAAAGAGAAGAACTTTTTATTGCAAGAATTCACAGACACGGTGGTTCTCCTTCCACCAAGCCATCAGAGGGGAATTCCAAGAGAATGCCTGTGCATTGCAGGATGCAGGTGTCCCACTTCCTCATGGGGTTGGCCCAGCTGCTGGAAGTCATCAGCTTGTCACACCACAGCAGAGAAGCAGCTGGTGAGAGCTCTTAGGAGAACCCGGAATTCATCCATCGGAGAACTTGGTGCTGTCCCTGGATTTGTGAATGTGTGTTCTTACATGTGTAGATGACAAGCTTCTTATGAAAAACGATGAACACAGAAACTAGCCCAAATGGTTCAGGACGGAAGCAAGATGGGAATGGAAAGAACTGGAAAAGTCCACATTTCTAACATTCAGCATGGCAAGGATAATGGTGTTCTCATGAGACCAGTGTGGGCAGCTGGGTTCCAGCTGCCTTGAAGGAAACCTTGCCTTGGAGCTGATGGCACTGAAGGACTCCAGACAGAATCATCTCTTAAGGGCTGGCACTTGTGGTGTGATACCAAGATGGCTGTCTCTTCAAGTCCTTGCTTCTAGGTATTCACACTCCCACAGTCCCTGGTCCCCTTCCTTATAAAACTAAATCTAAACATTTAGCAGGAGAGAGTATGCCACATAGAGATTGGGTCATAAAGGGATAGTATGTATATTTATTGCTGTGCTTTCGGTATCAATCTCTCAGATCTGTCCTCCAAGGGCAGCACACACCTCTCCTTGCAAGAACTCACAGGGTTCATGGTTTTTCTTCCACTGAGCTCTCTGAAGGAACTCAAGAATGAATCTGGCTTTATAGGGAGGCCATCATGCCAGCCTTTACTTCTTTACATATACTGAACATGCCATATATGTACCACATCATGAACAAAGGTATGCCTTAGAAAGCCACGAGCTAATAAACTGAGCCCCATCCCTCAGTAGCTCCTTGATCAAACTAGAGCTTCTATTTAAATCATCTAGCCTCTAGCCGAGCAGTGGTGGCGCACGCCTTTAATCCCAGCACTCGGGAGGCAGAGGCAGGCAGATCTCTGTGAGTTCGAGGCCAGCCTGGGCTACAGAGTGAGTTCCAGGAAAGGCGCAAAGCTACACAGAGAAACCCTGTCTCGAAAAACCAAATATAAATAAATAAATAAATAAATAAATAAATAAATAAATAAATAAATCATCTAGCCTCAGTTAAGACCTGATTACTGTATCCTAATCTAACAGCTGGACTCCAACATCATGAGAGACTGTGGCCCCCAACCACCCAGCTAATTCATTCCAAATTCTTCATTCTCAGCAACACAAGGACATGAATGTTTGTTGTCTTAAGTGACTAAATGAAGAGATCATTTGCTGTGTAGTGGTGGAAACCAATTGATACACCTGTGTGTGGGGTGGTTAAGCTCTGAAGATGGAAAAGAAATCAGTCACCAACTGTGCCTTACAAATGCCTTCAGATGCCTGCCAGAATGCCATGCAGGATAGTAAACAAGAAAAAAAAACAGTACCAACTCAGCCAAAATAAGATTCGATTTTCAGTAAACCTGGTCCAAGACTTGGCCTGGGGAAGCCCAGAAGGACATAAGAAAGTCTAGGAAGTAAGAGGAAAGGTAAGTGAAAAGAAAATTACTCCATCCTGTCGTTACCTCCGGAGTGCTGGGATTATGGGTGGACACCACCAAGCCCTGAGCTTTGCAGTGCCAGGTGTGGAACCCAAGGCTTTCAAGCCCTGTACCAACTGAGCTACATTCCCAACCCAGAATCCAGGCCTCTTCACTACTGTGGGTGCTTACACCACAGTTCAGTCCAGAGTTGGGGAGAAAATAAGGTAACCAGAAGTTTTGATTCCAATGGTGTCATGGTTGTAATTTAGGCTCAACTAGAGGATTTTGATTTTTTTTTATTGTGGTAAAATATCCATAATGTAAAACTTAACATCATAACCATTTTAGGTACACAATACACATACACACTGCTACGCCACGCTAGCTACCTCCTGTCTCCTGATCTTTCCCACATACTCAAAATTCTCGCCCTTCCAGACAGAAACTCTGAGTTTCCTTACTCACTTCCACCCAGCCTTTGGCCACCATCACTGGATGTTCTGGGGTTTGCTCCTTCAGCTGCTTTATTTAAGCAGAATTGCTCAATCTTTGTCCTTCTTTGACTGGCTTTTTTTTTCTTAAACTTTGTGTAATGTTCTCAACATTCATGTCCATGTTAAAAGTATATGTTCTTTTGAAGGGTGGAGACTCAATCTATTGTATAGACATGCTGAACCCTGAATAATTAACTCTCCACATGAGTCAAAGGCCCTTTAGAAATGACATTGAATATGTGGTTCCTAAGATATTCAGACAGAGAGAGCCATGGCCAGGCCATCATCTTCCATGGTCTATGTATTCAGAGTTCAGAAATCTTGAAGAGTGTGTCTTCCTTTTCTGAATAATGATAATAGGATTTCTAGAATAAAGATGTTAATTTCATAATGCAAAATCCATTCACATCTGTTCAATAGAATTTAGTCCTTTAAAACTATTGACCTTAAAAGTGCCTGGGCTACCAAGTGAGTTCCAGGAAAGGCACAAAGCTACACAGAGAAACCCTGTCTCGAAAAACCAAAAAAAAAAAAAAAAAAAGTGCCATTTAAAAGAAAATATCAGTTCCAAACATCTGCCCTGAGAAGCATAGAGAATGGTTCAACATGTTCTGTTGTTGTTTGTTTGTTTGTTTGCTTGCTTGTTTGTTTTTAGATGCTTCAATTCTGTTTTTAGAAGTTACAGATGAATTTTACAATTCTAGTCTACGCACAAGACAGTTAATTCTAGCCCAGCGGTGTGACATAAAAAGATTTTTCTTTATCTAACAAATTAGAACATATAAACATTTAGGGGGGGTGAAACTTTTACCTACTTTAATATTTAGAGAGGTAATGAGACAGATCTCCCCAGGAGTGAAGACAGAAAACCAGGCAGAAAGCGAACACTGACTCTGGAGGCTTGTGAAGTAAAAGTACGGCATCAGCTGCCGCGCTCTGTTTCCAGGGGCAGAACCTCATGCCCTCGAGTGAAGTGGAGAGCAAGACAGAAACAAACGGAGCCTCCAGGAGGATCGAACGAAGTCTAAGCGTCAAGTGGAACACCAAAGCAGAGCAGGATAACTGAATTCATCCTTCGATTTTGAGAACGATGCCAAAGTAAAATCTTCCGGCATTAACTGGTTACTTCCCGGTTCCCGAGAAGTTTTGACATAGCGTTGTTCTTTGGGACATCTATCAGAAACAGGGACTGGACTGTCTGAAAAGTGGCTTTGTTTTAAAACAGTGCTTCCAACATTGGTCTGTGTTCACACAGCTTGGCAGGTTTCGGTTGTCTTTTTAAAGAGAATTCTTTCATTTTTGACAGGCAAGAAATTCTACTCTCTTGCCTTGACCCAAAATTTTTATTGTTTACAGCTAGGTGTGGGGAGGCAGACCAGTCCAAGACTTTCTCAGAGGCCCAGATCAAAGGACAAAGGGAGCTTTAGTTCTGTGGCCTTGTCCAGGAGTGGCCTTGGCAAGGCTGGTTAGGGCTGGAGACAGTGCCTCAAAGGAGTTCAAGTTGCAGTTTCTGGGGACCCAACTTTCTCCCTGAGCTGTGGTTATCAATCCGTAGGCAGCTGTGTCTAAGATATCCCATGTTCTCTTTGCCATCATTGTCTGGCTTAGCTCGCTGCTGACCTTGACCATCCCCCACTCCACTTCCAAATAGCATGATGCTGAACTTCTTAATAGACTAGCTTGGCATAAGTCATCAGCTTATACAAGACTGCCTGGTCCCAGCTATCACTTTTGTTTTCTTTATTTCTCATCCCTGGTCCTCCTACTTGACACCTTATTGTCTGGGACCCTTATTTCTACAGGCTTGAGTCAGCTAGGGATGTACCTTACCTAGCACCCAGGAATCCTACCTGGATTCAATTCCTAGCATCACACGAGTCTGGCCATGTTTATAATCTCAGTGTTTGGGAAGTGGAAGCAGGAGGATTATGAGTTCAAATGCATCCTTGGCCACAGCTGGAAGGCAACTTGGGCTACATGGGACCTGCCTGCCTCCCTAAGAATACCATCTACAATAAAGTTTCACTAACGCCTAAGGAATTTTTCTGAGCCTGCATAGCCAGACACATTTTCTTGGAAAGCCCCTTTATGTTTCTCCCGAGGCTTTGGTTTTGGGGTGTCTGGATGTGTGTGGAAATGCAGAAGAGGTAAAGGGGAGCCTTTGCTACTAACTATGTTACGTTTCTCAGAATTTAACGAACTTGAAAAACCCAAGGCACTTTCTCAAGGCAGTGTTAAAAGAAGAACTAAAAACATTTATAAAGAAAGGCAAAAATTTGAACATAAAAAAAATACAAACTAAATTGGGATAGTATAGTACCTTATATTTGGAAACTCAGCCAAACCTACAAAGTTTGATAAGATGTGCTTCTGTGTGGGACAGTGTGAGAAAGCAGATACACGTAACACCCTAAATAGAACAATGAATTAGATTGCAGGATATCCTCAAAAGTCAAGTTAGGTGCAGTTATAGAAATTATAGGGCATGGGGAAGGGGAGATGGCTCGGTAGAGTGTGTACTGCTCTTGCCCAGGATGAGTTTAGTTCCTGGCATCCGTGTCTGGTGGCACACAACTGGACACTTTCTAGCCTTGTAAGCACCTCCCTTCAAATCTACAGGCTCACATACGTACTCACTATAAATTAAATAAATTCCAGGTACAAATGTTTGGCTTACTATGTGTAAGACATATAATGTGTAACAAGCTAAGAGGACTTAAAACAGGAACAAACTGGAAGCTACCTAAAATGTAAAAATAAAAGGGACATTATCGATCATCCCCCCAAAAAAATCACGCTCATCATTTTCAGGGTTGAGGCTAACCTGCCTGGGGTACTTTTTAGCCTTATTTGAAGCTAGGCAAACTTACATATTTTAGCTCTCATCAAAGAGAAGTGAATGGAATTGGCATATATGAACCTGCTAATTCACCCTCTGAAAGACAGTTACTTTTTAGTCATTCTTGATTCTTCTGTTTCTAAAGCCATGGGGCTACGTGGTCAAGATGTCTTTACTTATATGGGTCCTGAATGATTTCATGGAACAGAACCCACTGACTAGTTCTGTGATGATAAGAAATATCTGTCAGATTTAAGCCAGAGATCTTGTATTCTCTTCACAGCTTAGTTCTTGACCTAAATAATACAGAAAGGGAGCGTGACACCACCATAACCAAATTCTAGAGCTGTGGTTCTCAACCTTCCTAATGCTGCAATCCTTTAATACAGTTCCTCATCTTGTGGTGACCACCCAACCATATAATTATTTTCATTTCTACTTCATAACTGCAATTTTGCTACTGTTATGAATTGTAATACAAATATGTGTTTTTCCAATAGTCTTAGGTGACCCCTGTGAAAGGGTCATTCGACAGCTCTTCCTGCCAAGGGATTGTGACTCACAGGTTGAGAACCACTGATCTAGAATGTGGCATTGGTACAGTGAGGATGATGGGAAAAGAATCCTAACGAAGGATTGCCTAGACCAGGTTGGCTTGTGAACTGTTGGGGAGAGGGGGTTTTATTGATTATGTTCATTGACGTGGAAAGACCCAGCCTAAAAGGGTGACACCATTCCCTGCGTTTAGGTTCTGGGAAGTATAAAAAGGAGAAAGTGAGTTGAGTATAAGCACGTAAATGTTCATTCTCTCTCTCTGCCTTTAACTGGATGGAATAGCTGCTCCAAATTCCTGCCATCTTGACCTCCTCATAATGATGGATGGTAACCTGGGTTTATGACTGAAATAAACACCTTCCCCTTACCTTGCTTGTTAGGATATTTATCACAGCATTGGGAAATTAAAGTAAGATTGTAGGCAGAGTTTTTCTGTCCCACTGCCTGCTCCCAAATAACCAGCAGCTGCTTCCCAAATGACTAACTCGGAGATTTAATATAAATTATAAATGCTCAGTCAATAGCTCGGGCTTGTTACTAACTAGCTCTTACAACCTAACCCATTTCTGTTACTCTATGGGCTGCCCCAAGGCTGATGGCTTTTACCTCTATCCCATTTTGTATGTCTGACTCATTCTCTGGCTGGCTGGGGACTCCTCCAACTCTGTCCTTTCTCATCCTCATCATTCTCAGTTTGGCTTTCCCACCTAACTTTATCCTGTTCAGCTATTGGCCAGTCAGCTTGTTGATTAAATCAATCATAGTGATGTATATTCACACAGTGTACAGAAAGATTATTCCACAGCATAGGACAGTGGGAGATCAATGATGACAGAAGCCCAGACATTTCACACTAAAAGTCTGATGACCCTATTGTCACATTTGGTAAAAGTGTCATCTACAATAACTGAAATCATAGTCCCTTTCTGTTATTTCAATGGAGGCCATTGGAAGTCGTGAGAATATTGAGATGTAGTGGCTGTCTTGCTATTTGTACAAATTTTTCCTTTAAAGTAAAGAATAAAGACAAGACATGGCAAGATTACCTACCAGCAGGGATGAGCAAAAATAGAAATCTAGAGGATGAGACAGGTAAGGTTTGATAGGACAACTGATAATACATCCTAAACTGAGAAAGAGAAAATTATTGCATGTAGGCCTTCTCAGGGGCCTGTTAATAAACTCTTCAGCCAACGAGAGGAACTCTTGGGCAAAGAGATCTGCCTTCCTACACAACCTAATTTTTTTCAGGTGACCTCAAGGTACCTGTCATTCAAAGAAGAAAAGAAATCTGTCAAAAGAAAAACATATAAGAGGGAGATGTGTCCTGCTAAAGATGTGGGTACAGAAAAGAGCTGTGGGAGTCTTCACTGGCTCATGTAGCCAACAGGAAGCATAGCCACACTGCCTGGATAGGGGATGCTACAAAACACCTCATCTGCCCAACGCTATTGCCTTTACAATATGTGATTGAAGCTGTTTAGGTTTAACAAAAGATTAGGACAGCTCATAAAATTACCTCAGTGGAGAAGCAAAGAGAGGAGGAGAAGGGAGGGGGGAGTCTTTTCCTACTCTGAGAGCCTTACTAATCTGTCTCCATATAACTGGTTGCTGTTGTACATGGAATGCTTCTGCCATGCTAACCGTAGACTGGGCACATGGCAGCAGGATGGCTCCTGTCTTTCATATGTAGATCTTATGCAGTGGACTTGGAAATATGTAAACCCAGCTGCACAGACAGAGATGATGATGAAGAAGGGATGTAGGAGATTAGGAGAGGGGCGCCAATGCCATGACTCTCAGAGACAAGGCTGGCCACCTGAGCAGAGGGATACAACTAAACCTTGTAGTGATTAGCTCTCCTTTCTCTTTGTTCCCTTCACTGTGAAGTCTGGTCCCTAGAGATGCATGTAAAACACATCTCTGAGCTGTCAACCTGCTGCCTTCTCAGTGGTTCTGAATTCGGTGCACCTGAAAGGTTCAGTTCATGGACTCTGTGGCGGGCAATACAAACTCTGGTATTCCAGTTACGGGAGCGAGGGGACCTGATGTCAGTTAAGTGTGGGTTCTTTCGTGAGAAACACAGAGTTGTATGATGAAACATTCAGGAAGCCGGCAGCGCTGCCCACACAGAAGCATGACGGGCGATAGAAGCCAAACCAAATATAGATGTGTTCACTCCTCGGGGAAATCACTGTTCCCTCCAAAGCACGCCAACATGCCAGGTTTTGAGGAGTTGCCTGTGACTCTTGGCTGATGGAGTCCTAAGACTGCTCAGCCTCAAAGAAAGGAAGCCCACGCTGCCAGTCAATACCGCTGAGTTACTTTTCTCCTTGTGGCGACGACAAAATGCCCAACCACCGCGACTTTAAAAGGACAGGTTGACTTTCGCAGTTCGAAGGAACAACCCGTCGTGGCGGGGCAATGGTAGAGGCAAGAGTGGAGACACTTGCTTTCAGGACTCGGAGAGAGATGAATACTTGGGTTCAGCTCGTTTTTATTCAGTGATGCCGCCTCGGCCCATGTAATGGTGCCGCCACATTTAGAGTGGGTCTCCTTACCTGACTTCACCCAGTCTCTAGGTAACTAGAAGTTCTCACAAGCTGACAGTTTTAACCCTCACAGCTACATAAGGATTCAATCCCTACTGCATAGACACTTAGTCGTGAGCACATTGAGGAAAAACTGATGGGTCTGGGAAAGAGACGGAATGGGTCCTGTTTTCGGGGTGAACCCCCTGGCTCACGGATCCTAAACACCCTGCAGTCCATTTGTGCCACAGAATTAGCGACCAGGAGAGAACCAGGATATACTAAAAGCAAAAGAAGAACTGCTTTGAAAATAGGAGTGGCACTTTTGGTACTCAACCAAGGGCGGACCCAGGGTGTGTTCTGACTAGGGACAGGGGAGGGGATTTTTGAAAAATCAAGAAGATAGGGAGTGTAATCCTGAGTCACTTGCTTCGAGACTTGGGGGTTGGCCCATAGGGGCTGCAGAGAGAAGGCTGCAGGGTAGGGCTGTTTTATGGCAACTGGAAGCATGCAATCTCACAACCAGCCAATTCTGGAAAGGCAGGGAGTTGCTTAGTCACGCACACTCGGCCAATTTACATTTCAAAAGGGCAGTGTGAGCGTCACGATGGGGTCCATTTGGCTTTTCATAAGTTCCAAAGGACATGGTTGCATCTAGTCATGAAATGCTCCTCCTGCTTCATGGCGTGAAAGAACAAAGCACATCCACTCATGATGGGACACTCACATCACGTGATCACATAGATTCCCGCACGCAGGCTTCCAGCCTCCCTCTGTCCAGTGAATAAGCCAGTTGCATTTTCCAGACTAATTATTTGCTGGCAAAGGTGGGTAACGAATGGTCTTGGCTACGATCAAAGCTTGCCACAGACTTCCTGCTTGGAGGGCTGCCCGCTGCTGCCTCCTTCTTTCTTAATTTCATACAGACATCCAGAGTAAGATTTCTAAAACTAGAACAGGGCTGAAATCAAATCCTTCATTCACCCCATCACAGTTCTTTATTCATGTCCAATAAATACCAAATATGCCAGGTCTAAACCACAATGCTTACACACAGAGCAAAAGAGAAGACCTTGTTTATCCTTTGACTCTCAGAAATGGATGTTTGCTCTCACAGAGACTTAAGGGGCTCCAGTTTCAGAGTGAGAATTAAAAATCTGTCATCAGTCAGCCACTCTTTAGACAAAGCTGTTCATTTTTTTTTTTTTTACCAAAGCATAAATACACTTGATTCATAAAGAGGAAGAAAATTCCCTTCTTGGACAGATGACGGTAAAACCTTGGCCCCAACCTGTCTCAATATTGTTTATATAAATATTATGAGTTCCTTGACTGAAAAGAAAGTGAAGATGTCATATATTTTTAAATTAAGTTTGTAAAAACTATAACTTCAAATCCCTTGCTTTTACTTGAGTTTTTAAGTTAAACTAATGCATTTTTTTTTCTGACTCCACTTATGAATCTGGCTGCTGTTAACAATCACTCTTAAGAAAGCTTCTATCATTTTCTTAATTTAAATATGCATGAACTTGGGGTTTTTAGATTCCACGCTTTTCGGTGTTTCGCCAAAGAACAGAAGAGTCATCGGGAACTGTAGGACATGTGATCTTTAATCTACTTGGAGGCGACTGAGTTAACTTGTCAGCACTTCAGAGATGCCAGCAGAGGACAAGAGACTCCCGAGTCTGACAAAGGTCCTTTGGCAGCACAAGAGAAGTGCCATCTTGACTCAGTTCACTGTGCAACAAACACATCTAGATCGAGGCCTAAATATCATGCGTTAATTACTTCTAACATGTTGTCCTGAGTGATATCCAGGAATAACAACAAAAAAGTACGAGGTAAAACCAAGGACACTTGTATTTGAAAAAGAGAGACTTTAGCTAATAATAATGTATTGATTAATGTAATGTAATGACCAGTGTGTGCTGCTAACATCTGATGCTATTAATGGGGGAAATCGTGTGTGTGGTATATGTGAGCTCTTCGATCTACCTTCACAGTGATCTTTGCAATTTGAAACTTTTCTGAATTAGTTTGTTTATTTGCTTGTTCAAGAAGAGTATTTGAAACATATTAAATGAGAGCCAGAACATATTTTACTTATATCAGAACCATTTAGAAAATTGGAGCCAGCCGGCTGAAGGTTGGAAAGGCTGGGATGGGATTGGTTGAACTTCCTGCTGACCCCTGGTTCTTTCCTACCGGTGGGGAAGAAAGATGTGTGAATAAACTGCAGCAACGTGTGCCCGCAGGTGGCAATTTCAGCCACTGCTTCCGTGGCAATAATTAGAAGAGTCTTACCCCAAAGACTCTGAGAATGAACAGCAGCTAACCACCGAAAGCAGAGCTGAAACTACTTGGAAAGTGAAACATCTTTATGTCTAGAGGGAACCAGGTCGCCTTGGTGGCTGGATTCTCAGGGGATTTCTTAGTGAAGTGTCATTGTCGACACCGGGGCCCTGGTTTACCGCAGGGCATGGCTCTTTGGGGGAGCCTTTTTTCTTTTAGCAGACAGCCACCTCCACCCTACCAAACAGGAACCCTTTTCTGCAGACAAGACCCATCTCCTTGAGAGACAAGAAAGAGAGCCGAGGACCATTGCCAGTGGTGTGCATCCTCAATAGCCCTTTATAGCTGACTTCCTGCCCTGTTCACAGCCACAGGAGAAGGAGCTGGGGAAAAGCAGGTTACAACATAGGAAAGTGGGCCCACCTCCATAGGCCCATTCTTTCTGCAACGATTTGTGTTTCTAACTGGTCCAGAGGTGATGGCAGAAGCCCTGGTTGAGCCCCACTTTAAGATCTACCGGTTCCGTTCCGTTGATCACCAGAGCAACTTTCGGCTTTCATTGTTAGTTAAATCCATTCGTCTCCGACTCAGGAAAAGAATCACCTAGAAATTTGGCCAACTCTACAGCTCTGCCCTCCCCACTTGAGATTCCCAGCCTCTGAGGCTTTGGTGAGCATCTCTGATGATTCTTATCACTTCATTGTACATTATACAATGCCATTGAATGTTGGTATTGGTGAATGTGGAGAGTGAGTGAGTCATGAAGGAATGATGGTGGACCTTCAAAGGCGAGTCTGTGGGTTCTAGGAGAAAGAGAGACAGTTGAGTAGAGCCTGAGAAAGGACTGACGGGGTCCTCGCTCAGTATGTGCCAAGTGTTGCTGAAACCATCTCAACCACTTGCCAAGGGCTTTGTTAACCCTCTACTGATCTCATGGGTGGGGAGCAAAAGATCCAACAAAATAGACACAGCCAATGTGTTTCCAGGTCAAGGGACAATATTGGAAGATCACTGAATGGACTTTTAAGGTCATTGAGTATTTCTTAACATTAGTGTCCTCAAACATTTAATGTATATGTGAAGAAGTCCTTTGTTCATTTGTTCAGTTGTTTTTGTTTCCTCTTGGGTGTGTGGTAGTGTTCAAAGACAAAGCCAGCATAATGGGTACTTAGAACATGTCTTTATCAAGTTAAATATCAAGAGGAAGTTCTCAAAAGAACAGTAATATTGATTTGGGAGTAGAATGGCCCAGCAATGGGAAGACACAGGCCATAGTCAGCTGGGAAAACATTCACAGGTGGGGGCAATGGGAAGTTGTTAAAGGTACCATGAGGAATATAGAAGATATCTTAAACAACCACACATGACCTTCAAGGACTTATAATGAGGTTGGTACCAGTGTGAACTAAATAGTGGTTTGGCCAATGGCCTTGCAAAAGCTGTGTGTGTGTGTGTGTGTGTGTGTGTGTGTGTGTGTGTGTGTGTGTGTGTGTGTGTGTGAAGGTTGTGCTCCTGACAGAGTTATTTGTGAGTTACTGCTAGGAAATCATGAATGAGAATTCCTGCTTTGTGATCTCTCTGTTTTGTATATATATATAGTTGTTCGTGTAAGAGACTCCATTTTCAATATAGCATTCACATCTTCTAGTTCCTCTTATGGACAAGACTCCTGACCTGCAGGATTCTGGACCTCCATTTTCCCCTGGAGGTGGTCCTTCCTTCTTCTTCCCTGCAGTATCCTGGGGCTGCCCCACTGATTAGGGGCTCAAGGGTAAGGCTGTTAGGAAACTGGAAAGAGAGGCAGCTAGAGAGCAGATGCTCCTGCCTTATAAATTAGGGGAAGATTATGCATGGCCAGCTGTACCATATAAATGCCCAGTTTTTATACCACACCATGATCCTCTGTGTTTATCATATGGTCCAGCAGCTGGTCAATTCTGCCCCCGACTCCCATATATCTATTCCAATCAAGCATTGGCTGGGGATTTATTTGTGTATACTTTTCAGTCTCCGTCAGGATCCCTGCCTGCAGTCTGAGCTTGCAATGTGGCAGGGAATTAAGCCAGCATGTCCTTTCTTTGTCTCACAGATAGGATCCTCCTCACTTACCTGAACATAATGGTGACTGCATGGCCAAATGAGAGAGAGAGAGAGAGAGAGAGAGAGAGAGAGAGAGAGAGAGAGAGAGAGAGAGAGAGGTTCAGAGTTCTTAAATATTGACAGAGGCACTGAAATAAGGTAGGGCATGTATGGTTTGCCTTGTATAGCTAAGAAGAAAGACAAGAGACTTCTCTGTGCTTTAAAAATCTTGAGCTAAACCTGAGGCTGTGCAAGTGGCTAAGTGTGCCTCCTTTGTTTAGTGTTTCCAGGAAGGAAGTCCGTTGCTTACTTTTCTTGGCCCTCATTTGCCTTAACTGATGTTCTTCCTTCATTTGCATGGGACCTGGGTCTGTGGCCCATCTCTGTGGTCCAGTCAAGGGAGATGCTCTCCCTTCTCTCAAATTATCCATCAAAGAGACTCAAGGCTGACTCAAGAATCAAAGCAAAAAGTATTGTTGACTTAAAATAAACTTAGAAGGAAGGAAGCACTTCTTTTTCTGAGTTCTGGAAGGAAAGGGGATTTCAGAGCGTAAAACTATGGAAGGGGTTATGCTGACAAAACCATTTCCAGATTTTGTAGCATACATAAGATTTTATGAATCTTAAAATTATTATAAACTGAAATCAAGGGAAAACAATGAGATGTGAGTTTTGGAGCAAAGATCATGAACAAAGTTGGTATTCTTAATATTTAAAGACCTCTCACAAATCAACAAAAATATCAGAGCAATGTGTAAGCAGGAAAGACGTAAACAATCATCAAAAGAGGAAATTTAAGTTGCCATTCATTTTTATTATTCAATTCATTAATGATGTTCAAAATATCTTAAACAAAATATCATTGTAGGCCTCAATGAGAAAAATATGAAATTATAGTCAGTTTGGCCAAGATGGAGTGAGATCAAAAAATTAGAGAAATCAATTTGGAAGGCAAATTGGCTTTAAAGTGTTCACATCTTTGGACCGAGTAATAATATTTCTGGGCTTAGCTGTATCAAAGGCAAAAAGGTTTTAATGCAGATAGGAAAGAATGGAAATATTTCTTTGTTAATTATTGTCATTGTGTTATTACTAATAATAACAAAATAAATGAGAGTGGGGACAATTGAAATGTTTTTCAATGCAGGGACTGTGTAAAATATATAAGTGTGTCCCTTAGGTTATTATATTCTCACTAAAAAAATTATTCTTGGAGCCGGGCGGTGGTGGTGCACGCCTTTAATCCTAGCACTTGGGAGGCAGAGCCAGGAGGATCTCTGTGAGTTTGAGGCCAGCCTGGTCTACAGCGCGAGATCCAGGACAGGCACCAAAACTCCACAGAGAAACCCTGTCTCAAAAAAGAAGACAAAAAAAAATTATTCTTGGGACTGGAGAGATAGCTCAGCAGGTAAGAGGGCTGGCTAGGGTTTCAAGGACCCAGGTTCCATTCCCAGCACCCATATGGTGGCTTACCATCATCTAGACCTCTAGCCCCAAAGAATCTGCTGCCCTCTTCTGGCCTATGTGCTGCACACGTGTGGTGCGCAGACATACATGCAGACGTAACACCCATACACATAAAATAAAAATAAAGTGGAAACATAAAAATCTATGTTCTTACAAGAGCTTGTAATGACAGGAGTGAAGGCACGTGGCTCAACAGCCTTTCCGTGGACACTTCGTCTGTGGGTGTGTTAGCTGGTAAAGCTATCAGCCATGCCGTGCATGTGGTGATTCCTTTATGGATATTAACTATTATTTTCCTATTTTCAGGTGGTCTTGGACATAGCCCTGTGAATTTGGCTTAGTTTTCTATGTCTCACTGGAGAGTAAGCCCGAGGTCCATGAGTTCAAGTTCAAGGGCATTCATCTGAGCTGTGGTTTAAACACAGATGGACCAAGTTTCAGAGCCATGCTATCTCCAGTGCATCACACTGTCAAAGGTTGGAGGGTTCAAGACTGGTCACCACGCTCAGCAAAATACTTCTTTTAAGAAGCTGTTGCCAGCCGGGTGGTGGTGGCGGCGGCGGCGCACGCCTTTAACCCCAGCACTCGGGAGGCAGAGCCAGGCAGATCTCTGTGAGTTCGAGGCCAGCCTGGGCTACCAAGTGAGTTCCAGGAAAAGGCGCAAAGCTACACAGAGAAACCCTGTCTTGAAAAAAAACAAAAACAAAACAAAACAAAAAAAAAAAGCTGTTGCCATATGTACTATAGCCTTCAGCTTAGTTCATTTATGGGACTCTTGAATGTGTGCAAGTGGGCCTCTGACTCTTGTGTTTGCTCTTGGGGCTCTTTTATTTTGCTGTTGGCTTGGCTTGTCCAACTTTGATACGATAGTTTTTATTTTGTCTTACTATGCTTTATTTTGTTGTTATCTCTTAGAAGCCTGTTCTTTTCTAATGAGAGACAGAAAGGGAGTGGATCTGGGTGAGATGGAACTGGAGGTTCCATCAAGGGGTGAGAAGGAACTGGAAAGAACAGAGGGAAGGGAAAGTGTACTCAGATTACATTGTATAAGAAAAGAATCTATGTTTAACAAAAAAAAGTTGCAATTCTAACTTTCAAGGAGGTGTGACTGTGTGTTGCTTTGGTAATAATACCTGACAGAGACAAGAGAGGTCAGGCTACTTGTCTCGTGGTTTCAGAAATTCATCATTTCTAGGCCCTGTGTGCTTGAGCAGAAAATTATGCAGCAAGAGTAAGTGCTGAACTACAACCATCTGCATCGTGGTTGACCAGGCAGCAGAGAGAAAGTGTGATAGGAACCAAGGACTGGTTATCATCTTCAAAGGCCACCCCTAGTGACTGACTTCTGCAACTCAGGCTCCATATCCTCAAGGCGTTCCACAGCCTTCCCAAACAGGGCCACTAGTTGGGGAGTAATCATTCAGTGCACCCGACTATGGGAGGGCATTTAAGATTCAAATGCATCAGGGACCTTACAGAGACCATTAGAGAATGGAGAAGGAGCCTTCATAAATGGGATTGATATTCTTACCAAAGAGACACAAGAGAAACCTTTCACCTTGCTCTGAGAACACAGCAAGAAAGTGCTACTCAGGAACCAAGACATGGGCTCTCAGTAGATTCAAAACTTGTCCAACCCTCCAGAGCTGTGAAAACAAAAAGATCTGTAGTTTAGAAGCCACTGAGGCTTTGGTATTTTGTTACTTAAATCCAAGCTAACACAAGCCCATTTTTTTACAGAGGACAAACCAGCACTGTTCTGGGTATTTCTCACCATTTCATACAGAATTGCAAACCATTCCAAGCTCTCAGCCATAATATAAAAAATGGCCATCTTCAGAGTGTTTTTATATTAACTTTTGCATGTTCCATCAAGGTAGACTGTTACTTCTATTAGAGATCACACCATCTACATGACTGTTTTCTTCTAAGAACATCATATATATTTTGATAGGTCATTGCTCCGAGCCACTGGCACACATCACAGACTGCTTGGAAGGAGCCAAACCACTGTTTAGTGCAGTCTTCATTACACAAATTATTTTTAGTTGCTTTTATTTTTCCTGTTTTCTCCCACAGAACTCTAGCTTCCTAAGGCTTAAATGTGTCTTCGTTGCTATTTTCAATAAGAAGCAAGGTTGAAAGACAATAATTTTGTATTAAGATTAAGATAGTTAAAGCACCATTTCTTGGTCAAGGTGCCTTGATCAACAATTCTTGGCCACCTAGATTCTTGATCCTAGATTCTTGGCTACCCCTGCAAATAAATGTTTTGTTGGTTGTGGGAGGGTTGGGGGCGGGGGAGAAGCTGTTGCCAGCTCTTGGGAACATCATGTCTTTTAAGTTAAACTGTGGAACAAGCCTGCTCACTACGACTTTGACAGGAAGGCGACATGTTAAGATCTCTGTGTCCTTTCTCATTTCTTAAAAGAAAGAGCTATCATGCTAATAGTATTTACTTGCCAGTTTAAAAACACAGAAGGAAAAAAGTAGAATCAGGAGAAGGAAAAAAGTAGAATCAGGACTCTTTGCTCTGTTTTTTGTTTTTCCTACTAAAAAATTTTCTGATATTGGGAGGTAAGTATGCCTGTAAACTACAGATCAGCAAATCCAATCCTGGACCCTGAATCATCATTGAGTGGATGTTGTAAATGTGTCCCAGCTGTTAACTACACAGGCTACAAAGAGAAGGGTCTCAAAATAGCTCATCAAATGACTTATAAATATCAATCATGCAAGAAGTAGCTTGGTTTTTCCCTATGACGCTAGGGTGCTAAATCTACCCTTAGATTCTAGTACCTTCGTTTGTTCTTTGTATAGATTTTAACCACATCCTAGTCACATGTTAGGATGGAGGTATGCATGTTAGTGTTGGTAGAAGAAGGCTCTCTATCAAGGTCTTCGGTAGTAAGAGGAGTTGTGTAAGGCTGTAAGGAGTTATGTAAGGGAGTTTGGAAATACTTAAGGATTAAAGGAAAGTACTCTTAAGCAAGACACATTATTTTACAAGAAGAAAGTTTAGAAAGCAACAGGGTTTGAGCTAAGTCACTTTTTAAAAATGGGTTTTATCATCTCATTTTCACTTGTAGCTGTTCTGCAAACAATCTAGAAACATGGCAATTTCAAATCACGGGTCTCGAATCGGAAGCGTCTTACTGAATAGAGTACTATAAACCCAGCCACAGCTGTTTCCTCAGACACATTGACACAGGCGCCCCCAAATGGTCAGCCAAGTGGCCTTTAAATAGTGATGACACAAGAAAAATGATCTTGGTTTTATATAGTTGGGCACCATTGTGATTGGAGTTTGAAAGGCTTCAGATTTAGCTGAAAACTGTAAAGAGATCAACCCTTGTTACCACTCTCTTCAGCCTAGACCTGCTTCTCCAGCAGAAGTAGTTCTAAGTACAATTGCTCAATTTTTACAAGGTGGGTTGTCATCAACCTAGAATACAGATGATGAAAATATCTTTTCATAACAGGGAGTGACATTTGCATGCCCATCCACACTAGGTGACAGTCTTTGTCCCAAACTGCCTCATCCCCCAGGCCAGGTCTGGGGAAGCAGGCATGGTAGGGAGATGAGATGAGAGTTCTTTCCAAGAACCTTGTCCTGATAGTATTACATCAAGAAATAAGATCCATTTGGAGAAACAAGTAGCAGCTGCTTAGGAGTTGGTTGTTTCAAGGTGGTAGTTTGGTTTTAGTGACTGGTTTTTAAGTCACAGTGGACCATTTGAAAAATTGATGACATTTAACTTTAGAAACTGAGCAAATCACCTTCTAATATTATCTAATATTTGCCATCTGATGCAATGGTCATGTTTAGTGAATTGTGCTTAGGAACCCATGCTTTAATAAGGAAGCATGTCTGTACATACACATGAGTCCACAATGTTCCCACTGGTCTCGACCCAGTGAGTTTCAGAAGTATTTACCTTTTCTGCCATTCAAGTTTAAGGGATGAAGCACTAGTCCAATAGCAAATATAGCTTGAGTGCAGCCTCTGAAGAAGAGAAAACTAGGGCCTAGTTAATGCCTCATGCAGCTCATGGCAATGGCCACCCCAGTTATTCTCAGACCCTTCTGTTCAGTCCCCCAGGTAGGATGATTAAAAAGCCCTGTTCTCTCAATCTAGGGAATACCATTACAGTCATCCTAATCTTTTTCTTTAATGTCTAACTTCTCCTTTACAATCAGTATTGTATTGTGAAATAAAATTCAGGAAAAACTCCACTTTCTACCAGCTAGAATCCTTTTTAACCAGAAATTTTCACATTGCTACTAATTTGAAGTAGAAGCTTGCAGGAAACAACATTTCCTGACAATTATTAGAAAGCTACAAATTAGTTGTAAGAAGTTTGGGGCAAACTATGCTTCCATAGGCAAAAACCAAGAGAGGCAAAGCCCCACAACATCCCCCTGGACTCTGTTAATCCTGGATACTTGCTGGGAGTCTCACATCTGCAGCAAAAGCTATCCAAATGGCCCTAGGCCTTTGGCATGCACAGCCCAAATGGGAAGATCTGTTGACCACACATTGGCCATGTGCCTGTGCTCTAGCAGCCACAATAAGAAGGATATTGAGCATCCAGAACCACAAAATGTTAGGGCCTCATGATGGACATTTACCTACTGGGGTGGTTTGAATAGGAATGGCCCTGATCGGCTCATATATTTGAATGCTTGGTCTTTAGGGAATGTCTCTCCTTGGTAGAGATTAGGAGGTATGACCTTGTTGGAGTCAGTGAGGCCTTGTAGAGAAAGTATGTCACTGGGGGTGGGCTTTTGGGTTTCAGATGTTCAAGCCAGGCCCAGTGTCTCTCTCTCTTCCTGCTGCCTGTAGATCCAGATGGAGAACTCTTAACTCCTTCTCCAGCACCATGTCTGCCTGTGTGTCTACATGTTATCCACCACTCTGATAATGAACTAAACCTATGAAACTGTAAGCCAACCCCAAGGAAATGTTTTCCTCTGAAAGAGTTGCTGTAATCATGGTGTCTCTTCACAGCAATAGAACACTAACAACGACATCTATAATTATCTGAGTTACATGTGACAATAACTCTCTTATTTCTAATTTACTAATGATAATCTTAAAGATGAAAATCTAGGCCACAAGAGAATGAGTTACCACCTGTGATGATTAGATTCAAGATGTTGAAGTATCATTCTAAACATCAAAGTGATCTTCCACTATGTTTAATATAATTATAGTATTAGTTATATCTGTGTACATTTTTGTTTTAAAGTAATGTGGTATGTGTAGTAGCAATTTTAACCATAGCATAGGTTTAATGAAAATATCCTTTTCTCCATGAATCTTTATGAAGATTTCTCACACGAATCTTTATGAAGATGTGAGTGAATATCTGTTTTGTAGATTAAAATCATACCTTCTTCAAGCTAAAATGACATTTGTCTAAAGGTTTCAAAGGAATAACATACCCCTAGCTCAGAACAGGAAATTTGTGGCTTAATACTATATTGAAGGGCTCCGTTTTACTTCTTTATAGAATGCAGCACACGACTGACCCCCTGTGGCCGTATTCTCAAGGTGCTAATTTTCCTCTTTAAGCCAACCTTGTTGAAGGGCACACAGCATCTGCAGCAGAGGTCCTCCTAGTAGTGAGATCCGGATGTGTCATAACTGGAAAACTAGACATTATGCTTGCACATTGAAACAATGAACTAGTGAGCTCAATTTTGCCTTGATTTTAAAACTTACAGGCTTAGTCTTAATGATTTGCGCAAGTCTTTGCCTGTAGCATACTATGTATTCGGAAATATGTATGTGTGTATGCATATGTATACAAGTTACAACATTCATTACTCATCTGTTATGTTTGGGACATTTAACAAGCACTTCACTTATGGCTCACTTGATCATTGTAGTAACTGTATTGTCTTCATAATTTGATAGGTGAGAAATGAAAGTCAAGGATTAGTAAATTCAGTACACCAAAGGAGATTTTGAAAGAATTAAAATCTTCTCCCCTCCCCTAATCCATTCATTTCTAACGCATCCCACGAAGGTTTCCAGGACTATTCTTTAAGTATTTACTTATGTCTAAGAGTGTTTGCTTATCTGTGTGTATGTGCACCGCATTTGTGCCTTGTGCTAATAGAGACCAGAAGAGGGCATCAGATATCCTAGAACTGGAATTATAGACAGTTGTGGGCTACCACTTGAGTTATGGGAACAGAACCCGGTCCTCTGCAGGAGCAGCAAGTACTCCCAACCACTGATGCATCTCTCCAGCCTACCAGGACTACCTTTAACACAGAGGCATCACCTCCTTAAGACTTTAATACTTAGCATATATTTATGTTCTTTTTATATGTATAAAGCACTGGTTATTGGTGAGGTTGGAGGAGTGTTAACATGTGAATATTAAACAAAATTTTTTTTTTCTGGGAACATCATTTGTAGTAAGGATGAGAGAGAAGAATGGTGATGAATTGCTCTATGCCAGGGACATCTCAAAATGTGTTATGTGTGCTAACTGGCTAAAGCTTTGCCTCCCCTCTGTAGTTCATGAAGATTCTACATTTCCATAAGAGAGAAAACCGAGACTCTGAAAAATTAAGCAAGCTGCTTCAGTAGATGGAATTATATCTTACCAAAATTCATGTAATGAAGTCCTAAGTTCCAGTACCTCAGGACATAGCTTTTCTTTGATAAAAAGTTATTGCAAATGTCATTAGTTAAGATTGGTTAAGGTCTTGGTTAGTTTCTATTGCTGGGGAGAAACATTGTGACCATGGCGACTCATAAAGGAAAACATTTCATTGGGGCTCGCTTACAGTTCAGAGGTTTAGTCCATCGTCATCATGGCAGGATATGGCAACATGCAGGCAGACATGGTGCTGGAGAAATAGCTGAGGGTGCTGGGGAGGTACAATTAACATTTTTAGAGGGTAAGAGAACGACATTTTTATAAATACACATTTTCTAAAATAACAAACGACCTACTTGAATATCCTGTTTATTTTCTGCATCAGTAGAGTCTAGGATCTTGGTTTCCAGCTAATACTTTTGTTTCCCTGTAGCACACAAGGCCACCAGAGCACCTCTAACTGGGAAACAAGCTTTCATGGGAATCATCATGACAGCCATGTTTTCATTTTTGGCCAGTGATTCACCACTTTTGGTGAAGTGACAAAAGGCAGAGGAAGATGTGACTCATTGATTTCCCCTTTCAGCAAAGCTTCACCCCAAATCTCCCTGTGTACACTTCAAGATACTGTTGGAAGATAATAATGCCTTCCACTCATGCGGCACACCGCCTCTAGTGAAGCACCTTCCCTTTGTTATTCCGCCTCATCATCCCACTAGCTGACAAGGTAGGTGACATTAAGCTTTGCTGTTTGATGAACAGGGCCAAACACCTTAGTTTTGCCTTTAGTCCCTTTTAGCTTAGGGCACAGGGTCTAAGACCTTTAATGGATCCTAAAATCACAAATAGTAAACTAACTCCATGTATAAATGATACTCTTTCCCTAAAGGAATACTTCCAATAAAGCTTAATTTATAAGTTAGGCACACAAGAAGATGAGAAATAACTATTAATAACACAGGGCAATTATAACAACATAATTTTATGTGAATCTCTCCCCACCTCCCTCCTCTTTCTCTCTCTCCTCTCTATTATCCTGTCTCATTCTATTTTCAACCTGCCACTTCAAGGAAGCATTTTACAGCATCTCTTGGAAATACTCAAATTGTCAGCATCACTACTCTTGATATAGGTCCACTGTTAACTAAAACAAAGGCACTGAGATACTACGATGGTCAACCTCATAACTAAAGTGACTTGCATGCAGGTAGTACATACTATATAGGTACATTAAACAGAGGGGTGGTCACATCTCAGGGGGGACAGAATGGAATGGTGTGTGATTTCACGTGCTACTCAGGACAGTAGGCAATTTAAAACTTAAAATGGTGTTTTTCTGGAACTTTCCATTTAATATTTTCAAACCAAGGGTAACTGAAAGTCTGGAAAGCAAAACTGTGGATGGGAGGCTGGGAGGGTAAAGGGCAGAATAAAAATGGACAGTCGGTTTCCCTAATTCAAAGATAACATAGTGCTATCTTCAGGTAGGGTCTAGATGTGCTCTATTGAGCAGAATTAGCATCTCATATGGAAAGAGTAGACATTAATATTAATTGAATAATTAGCGTGTGCTGGACATTGCTATGACCGCTTCAGTTATGAAATTTTACTGGAAATTTGCATCTACTTACACATTTAATTCACACAGCAACCCATAACCTAGTTATTTTTATTACTCTCCTCTATAAGTGGCATCTAATCTCTTTGTAAACCTTGGTTTCATCCTCTAAGGAAATTTATCAGTATCATGTCAAAAACTGTTTTCTGTGAAATTAGAAAACCCAAAAATCTCTTTCTTACTAGGATGTAAGTCCGTCATCTTTGATAATAAGCAACTTCAGACATCAAATGACAGACACTAAGGGGTGCACTCTTGCCACAAAACTAGCTGTTGAGGAAGGAAAAAGTCCTCGTGTGTAGATTTTGTCAATTTCTATGATGTAAATATTTCCATCACTGTTGCATGCTTTCATCTTGCTATCACTAAGCCTGGAGTTGGGCAGTAACGTGTGCAGCTGGCTCTTATACATTCTGACCCAGGAACATGTACAACCTGTTTTTAAGCTGGTATTCTCCACATTCATCAGGAAAGCCAAACTGCCTTTTTCAGACAATATTTTACAACAATTGTGTAAAGTTTTTTTTTTTTTTTTTTTTTTTTTTTTTTTTTAGTTACTGTGAGAATTTCCAAATGTTCTTCTGGGTTAGCTATATGAATAGTCTCCAGAGAGTAGGAAGCTATAAACTTTGAGACCTCTCATAAATGTCCACACTGCTAGTATTTTAGGCTTTTTGGACCAATATTATTCTTTGGTTTTGCAATCTTCTAAAAATAAAACTTGTTCTTGTGGGGATGGAGACATGGCACAACAGTGTGCTTACCATTCTTGTAAAGGACCCAGGTTCGGTTCCCAGCATCCACATCAGGCAGCTCAGAACTGTCAGTAAAAGAGGATCCATTGCCATCTTCTGGTCATCAAGAACACTTGCAGGAACATGGTACACACAAACTCATGTAGAGACAAAAATATATACTTAAGTGATAAGTAAATACATGAATCTTTTAAAAATCATTCTTAGGTGTTCAAAAAAACATCTTGATTTGATCACAGATTGTAATCTCCTAACTGCTGTGGAATATCTTTCCTTATGCTGTGAATATGTGTTGCTCCCACTGGTTAATAAATAAAGCTGCATTGGCTTATAGCAGGGCAGAACGGAGTCAGGCGGGGAATCCAAGAGAGATAGAGAAGAATGGTGGAGTCGGTGAGACACTTCAAGCTGCCTCCAGGAGAAGCAAGATGTGAGAAAGCAGGCAATGTCATGAAGCTACATGGCAAAACATAGATTAATAGTTATGGGTTGAGTTGTTGTAAGAGCTAGCTAGCAAGAAGCCTGAGCCATAGGCCATACAGTTTGTAATTAATATAAGCTTCTGTGTGTTTACTTGGGATGGAGCAGCTGAGTGACCGGGCTGGACACAAGAAAATCTCCAGCCTAACTTTTGCTCTAATCCTTGAGAAGACACATCGGGGAGAAAAATAAGATGAATCATGTGGTCAAGTGCTGCTAATCTTACCTGTTGTTGGGTGACACTATTCCTGGGAAGACCTGAGCCAGCTTCTACTAACCCTAAATAAGGACTGATCACTGCCCAAAGTAAGGGTGCCACCAAAACCCAGCTTGACAAACCAGTGAGTTTACTGAGGTTATATACAAAGGTATGGATGAGGGTTAATTAAAAAAAAAAATCAGAAATGACTCAGAGTCAGCTGCATCACCAAGTCCACTAGGTGACGGCTCAAAAAAGCAGGAAATCTAGAGACCGCTGCACAACGTAGGTGGTTCAAAAGGTTTGAGTAAGTGGTTCTCAACCTGTGGGTCGTGACTCCTTTGGGGGTTGCATCTCAGATAGCCTACATATCAGATATTTACATTATGATTCATAGCGGTAACAGAAATACAGTTATGAAGTAGCAACAAAATAATTGTGTGGTTGCGGGGGTTCACCACAGCATGAGAAACCATATCAAAAGGTCGTAGCCTTGAGAAGGCTGAGTACCACTAGGTTAGAGAGTGTCCCCTCCAGGCAGCTTGTCTTGTCTGAGAGTACTGCTTAAATATGCTTGAGAAGGGAGGGGCCTAGTAAATCTGATCGGTTTCTAGGACTTCCTGAAGCGATTAAGTTGCTTACTTCCTGGGCATGAAAGAGCTTCCCTACAAGAAGGAATATTTCCCTCCCCTTAGAACATCCTGTATCTTAACAAGTTTACTTCCAAGCTGCAAGGGTTATATTGAAGGAAATTGCTGTACAACACTTATTTATGATTGATATTGACTGGTCATGCTTTTCTAGTTCTTCTTTCATTGATAATGGGGCTTACAATACCCACTCTGAAAGCTCCTTGTAAAGTCTGTTGCAACAAGCAATGTGTCTCCTTTTATTGTGGTGGTGTTGTGTTCCCCAAAATATTGTGTACCTTAATAAACTTATCTGGGGTCAGAGAACAGAAAAGCCACTAGTTAGGCAGTGATAGCACACGCCTTTAATCCTAGCATTCCAGAGGCAGAAATCCATCTGGGATCTCTGTGAGTTCAAGGCCACATTGGAAACAGCCAGGCATGGTGACTCACGCCTTTAATCCCAGGAAGCAAGCTTTTAATCCTAGGGAGTGATGGTAGAAAGCAGAAAGGTATATAAGGCATGAGGACCAGAAACTAGAAGCATTTGGCTGGTTAAGTATTTGGCTGGTTAAGCATTTGGCTGGTTAAGTTCAGGCTTTCAAGCAACAGTTCAGCTGAGAGCCATTGGGATGAGGACGCAGAAGCTTCCAGTCTGAGGAAACAAGACCAGCTGAGAAGTTGACCAGGTGAGGTTAGTTGTGACTTGTTCTCTGATCTTCCAGTTCACCCCAATACCTGGCTCTGGGTTTGATTTTATTAATAAGAACTTTTAAGATTCCTTCTACATTTTATCATTATTCAGAATTGCCCATGAACTATTGCAACTACAATCTGTTTTAATGAAACAAAAACAAAAACATGAGAAAGTACTATATCTTTAAGTAGCTGGATGTCCAACAGCAGAGGAGGACAAAAGAAGGCTCAGGCCATTGTTATAAGATCCATTTCCATTACTTTTCTGTTGCTGTGATAAAGCACCATGATCAAGGCGACTTACTAAAGAGAATGTTTAATGTAGCTTATGATTTCAGAGAGTTAGAGTCCATGATGGCTGAGTGAAGGAAAAGCTGGGAGCTCATATCCTGATACACAACCACCACCCACGAGGCGCGCGCACACACACACACACACACACACACACACACACACACACACACACATACATGGAATGATGCAAAGAAAGTCTGCCTCCAGTGACATACTTCCTCCAACAAGCCAGACCTCCTAATCCTTCTCAAATAGTTTTACTATCCAGGGACCAAGTATTCTAATATATGAGTTGATGGGGGCTGTTCTCTTTCAAACTGCCATAGTCCCTCAACTGTTTTATGCCACTGCAGAGGAAATTTCTTGGCTTTCTGATATTGGACAATATCTCAAATTCAGCTCTACTTAGCACTGTTCCAGGCTCTGCCTCTGAAGACACATCATCTGGCATAGAGTAAGTGCATATCTATACTAACTCAATGAGTGGTTATAACCAAGTATCTGAGCCCTTGCCTTCTGTGAAACATGAAGTTCTCTCAACCATCTAGCCACCTGTGTATCCCAAAATGTTGTTGTTGCGATGTTGTTTGAGTCAGGATCTCTCTACATACACCTAGCTGTCCTGGAACTCACCATGTAGACCAGGCTAGCCTTCAACTCAGAGAAATCCTCCTGCCTCTGCCTCTCAAGTTGTCTATTAAAGTCATATGTGATGCCGTGCCCAGGTTGTATTTCAAAATTAAGGAGACACTCTACCCACATGGGAAGCTATTTTTCTGTCTCAGTGGGCAGAGCAGAAATGAAAGGAACACTCTCTGTAGGCAACATCTATCAATTTCCATATTGTTAAGTGGATGCCTGGCTTCCTTTACACCTTAAAATTCAACAAATTATAATTAGAATGATGTTCTATTGATAAACATATCTTTTTAATTTTTCAAAATGTATTTTATATCTTCTGTGTATAACTGTTATGCTTGCATATATGAATATGCACCATGCACAGACCTGGTACCCTCAGAGGTCAGAAGAATGCATTGGATATCCTGGAACTAGAGTTATAGTTATAGGTGGATAGTTTTGAGCTACTGTGTGGAAGCTGGGAACTGAAACCAGACCCTGCCTCTACAAGAGCAACAAGTGCTCTTAGCTGCTGAACCAACTCTCTTGTATATATTTATTTAAATAAAGAAAGAGAAGAAATCCCACTTCAGAGCTGATCAAGAAATCCAACCTGAGAATTAAAGGAGAGGTGATGTGCCATGATCGGGGATGGTCTAAGCCTTCTTCCCTTTCATTGTTATTTGATGTTTACAAATGCTTTATGATAATTTATTCATCTGATGTGCTTTGTGGCCACGGGTTTTAGAGCACTCACAAAGATTAATTACACTAGAGCTTAGCAAAAGGTAGAGAGGGGCCTCCATCCATGACTCACTAAGCACTTCCCTGTGAAAGGATTTGCCCAGCTCTGAGATGGAAAGTTAGCTGAACCATCATGAGAGAGGCACTCAGGAGAGGCTACCCAAGATCCAGGGGAAGAACTGAACTTAGAGTAATGGAATTACACTTCTTTATAAAAATATTATAATTGCAGTTTTTGATTTAGTGGCATTTAAAAAGGGTTTTATGGGACTGGAGAGATGGCTCGATATTCAAGAATGCCTACTGCTCTTTCAGAGGACCCAAGTTTGATTCCCAGCACCCATAAGGAGTAGCAAACAACTGCCTGTAACTCCAGCTCCAGAGGATCCAGCACCTTCTTCTGACCTCTTTAGGCACATGCACATAGATGTCATGCACACAGAGATAAAGATACAGAAATAAAAAGAAAGAAAAACGTTTTAAAAAAATGGTTTTTGTTTTCATTTTAAATTCTAGCGTGCCAGTTAAAACCTAATCCTCAAAACTCCACAGTCTCAGAAATCTTTTCTCTCCCCTCTAGGGCATGGACTTGGACCCCCTTTTTAACTAAAAATTCCACCAATCTGAAATACACCTCCATCTCCTAAAAATGTTTTTTACTGTTCAGCTAATGAGTTAAAGGGTGATGATTAAAGTAGATTTGTGAACCTAGTTTGTGAAAAGAAAGTAATAAGTAAAAATCTTTAGATATCACTGTAAAAAAAACCCAATATAACTGCACATACCTATAACATCTATCACAAATTTCAGAAAAGAAGTAAGCTAGGAATTCCAAAGTGTGTTAGCACCTGAAAAGACATTATAAAAATCCCACTGGAGAAAGCAGCGAGGGCCGTTTAGAAAGTGGTATTGAAATGGACAGAAAGAAATCTCTGTAGGCCAATGCAGACTGGTCCACGGGTTTTTACAGAGTTATGAAATCACACAGCATTCTGTCAAATTCTATTTCTATTTATCTCAAGTGAAGCTACAGCTTCACCAGGACATTCATTCCCTGCAAAAGAAGACTGGAAAGACTGCAAGCTCGTGAGGGTCAAAGCCATTGAGAAATAGAGGAATTTTTCACAGTGATTTTGAAGGACAGAGAGGATGAAATTCAAATAGCTCTATCATTATGTAATTAGTCCTGAAAAAGCCAGCAATGAATTTCTATGGCCAAATCCCATAATATGTGCAAAATCTTCACCAGGGCACTGGGGATGTAGATTGGTTAGTTATATGTTCACTTAGCATGCAACAAGCCTTTATTTCAGCCACAAAATCTGATCATAGTGGTGCATTCCTGTAATTTGCACTAGGAAGTGGAGGCAGGAGCATCCAGATCCAAGGTCATTCTTGGCTGCAGAGTGAGTTTGAAGCCAGTCTGGGCTAGAGACATTCAGAAGAGGCCATCTTGGCTATGCTGTCGTAAAATCATAGTGAATGACCACTCTCAATGACTTTGTCTTTGTGAATTTACCCATCTGTGGCCAATGGTAACATCTTAATCACCAATCATTATTTTCTTTGCCATTCTACATATTAAGAAGCATTTTTGCTGCCCTCCGTTGATATACAAGAGAATAAACTTGGTTAGCAAGTAGTCTGTGTTTCTCAAAACCTCTTTCCAAGAAATACCAGTTCTATGCCAATCTATAAAAAAAGGAGATTCATTCTCAAATAAATTTAAGTAAACTGCTATGATTCTTGCCTTGGTGACTCACACTGGGCTGGATTTTAAATTCTCTGAGTGGTCGGGTGGTAAAAAAAATTCATTTATTTATAGATTTGGGGGGGGGGTTGTTTCATTTTGTTGATATGTAACATTTGTTAACATCTCATGGAATTAGGGTTTACAGAGACCTTCTACAAATAAATTCAGAGGAAGAGAGATCAGGTGAAAGTTGATGGCCCAATATACCAACGTGCCAAGATGTAGTATACAGAAAAGAATGCAAAAATCTCTCCAAACTTTATGCTGATTGCTATCCTAATTTGCCTCTCCGTTGCTATGGTGAGAACACTGACCAAAGCCAATGTGGACAAGAAACTGTTTATTTTGTCTTAGAGGTAAGTTACAGTTCGTCATTAAAAGAAACCAAGGGAGGAACCTAGAGGAGGGAGCTGAAGCAGAAACCATGGAGGAATTGTGCTTAGTGGTTTGCTCCCGTGGTTTGCTCAGCCTGCTTTCTTTTCTTTTTTCTTTTGTTTTTTTTTTTTTATTAAGACTCACCCTACATACCACCCACAGATCCCTTCTATTCCCTCCTCTCACCCCCAGCTCTCCCTCCCAAGCCACCCCCCATCCCCAGGTCCTCCAAATCAAGGTCTCCTATGGGGAGTCAGCAGAGCCTTGCACACCAAGCCGAGGCAGAGGCAGGTCCATACCCCTCCCTGCCGCACCCAGGCTGCCCAAGGTGCCACACCACAGGCACCGGGCTCCCAAAAGCCTGCCCAGGCACCAGAGATGGATCCCGATCCCCCCGCCTGGGTGTCCCCCGAACAGCTCGAGCTAAGCAACTGTCTCCCATATATCCAGAGGGCCTAGTCCAGTCCCATGGGGGCTCCACAGCCACCAGTCCAAAGTTCATGGGTCTCCACCAGTGTTCAGCCTGCTTTCTTATACAACTCAGGACCGCACCCACGTGGTGCCCTCTCATACCAATCATTAAACAAGAAAGCTCCCCCCAGCCATGCCCACGGGCCAATCTGATGGAGGCAAACACCCAGCTGAGGTTCTTCAATGAAATGAGGACGTGGCCACTCCAAGGGTTAATCCCAAAGATTTGAGGAGAAAGACCACTGACCCAAACCATCATGGCCAAATAAATTAAAGCAAGCAGTTATTTAAAGCAAGCTTTTTATTAACATACACAGGCTGCCTCTTCCTAAAGCAGGGTTTAAGAGGTCAGCATTGGACATGAGGAAGACAAGATTTCTACAGCTTAGGAATTGGGGCTTCCAAACGGGGGGCGGGCAGGGTTGGTAGGCAAAATAGGCAGGGTTACAGGAGCAGAACATAAGCATAACAAGTTAGTCATAACGACTTCCTGAAACAAAGGCATGCTTTCAAGGTGGTCATAAGAATGAAGACTTCACAGCAGTTAGTCACAACAAGGCATGGTTGCTCTTTCCTGGAACTGGCCGTAGTTGGGTTACAGGTGATACATAGCCCAATCCTTGAGAAATAAAGATTTAATTATAAACAGGAATGAACCTAGCTTGTCTTTATTATAAGATGGCTTTCAAGCCCAAGATGGAGGCAGACTCATTCATCACAAGGTATGGTTGAGGGGAAGGTTTTTATTGTAGATACAAGGGAGAGTCCGGCCAGAGGCATCTGGAAGACCCTCCAGGACACACCAATACAATACTGAGTAGCAATCCATTCACTATTTCAAAGCTCTGCCTCAGAATATTGATGCTTTGCTCCTCCCCTGTGGCCTAGCTAAAGGTCCCCACTGGGATGGTTACTTCGTGTTGATTGTCAACCTGACAGAAATCAGAATCGCCTAGGAGACAGCACACCTGAGAGGAATTATTTAGATCAGATTAGCCGCTGGGTTGGCTGCCTGTGAGGATTATCTGGAGTAGGTTAATTGAGCTGGGAAGCCCCACCCTAATAGCAGCCTGTAGTACTCCTTGGGTTTAAGTCCCAGGCTGCAGAAACAGGAGAAAGGTAGCTACGCTTGGGCATTCATCACATTCATCATCCTCTGCTTCCGGCTTGCCGGTGTGACTAGCCTTCTCAAGCTCCGGTATCAGGCCTTCTCTACCACAATGGACCATACCCCAAAACTGCAAACCAAACAATCCCCCTTAGGTTGATTTTGTCTCAGCAGCCTGAGAACAAGTGAGACACCCACTAAGATGGGGATGTTTTAAAAGACTCTTCTGAAGCTTTTTAACCCTGAGTGGAAATTGGACCCCTGACCTTACAAGTTAGCAGCGCTTGAAAAACTACGTACATGTGAATAAGACGAAGTGTAAGAATGGGGTCTAGGAAAATTAGAATAAAAACATAAAAGGTGATTTAACAAGGTCTATTAGCTTGTGAGGTATATATTGATTTGAGAACCATATGAAAGTATCATAACTATAACCATTTTCCCATAACGTTGTATTTATTTCAACACCAGCAGGCAACTGTTGAAAATGGCCAGAAGTGGACAGGAGAGGAGAGAGAGAGGAGAGAATGGAGAGGGATGAAGAGCCAAGGGAAGAGGTGAGGAAGGGAGGGGAGGAAGGGGAGGGGGAGGGGAGGGGAAGGAGGAGAGGAGGGGACTGGAGAAAGTTGAATTCTACATTTTTTTCCCCTGACAATGGTGAAGCTGTGAAAACACTTTCATTTGAGGATCTCCTGGTGCGAATGACTTTTCTCCACCTCTCTTCCTTATTTTCCTGTCATCTGGGATTCATCAGTCACCAGCTCACCATTGCCGTCTCAAGTCTCTGAGCGGAGTTGGTGTGTCTTGCTCATGAGGTTTATCTCATGAGACACAGTCCTGTCTGCTTGTTCACTCTTGTGTCCCCGAGACTAGCACCTGGCCAGCACTTGATGGATGCCAATACAATGCTGACAAAGAAGGAATTAATTTTGCACTTTGGCATCATGATGAATTTATTATTTTTTGCCTTGTCTCTCAGGGACCCATGGCTTAAGGTTATGATCCGTGGCCATGAAACAGGATTAACCTAGTAGATATTACTAAATCCCAATGTCATGTTCATTTTCTCTGTAGTCTAGTCTCTCTTTGAAATAGAACACTCTTTTTTGAGAGAGTGAGTGAGAGAGAAAGAGAGAGAGAGAGAAACGTATAGCCCTTACACTAGATGAAATCCCTCTAAATTTTTTACCTGTATAGAGTCATGTGGTCAGAGGAGACCATTTCAGGAATGAGGGGAGAGAAGTTAAAAGTATGTTGTTTACATGTCACTGTAAGGTTCACATTTGAGAATTAGGGAAGAAGGCTGTGTAATAGGAATGTGGTCATTTTTGCCTTCGAGTGCCCCTTTCTTCTACCAATAAAACCACAAACCATTACCAGGTGATCCAATAGAGTTGTTACATACCGCACCCCACACCCACCCCGTGCCATGATTTTGCTAAATCTGGAAATTGAAATGAAGCAGAGGCCATGGCCAGTTTGGTCACCTTCCTGGCATGCACTGAGACCATTCATACTGTTCACAGAACAAGGTGGTGAAGGGCACCCTGATCAGCGGGAAGCCCACAAAGTCAGTGCGTTTTTTATTATTATGCTGGGAGGGTATAAAAAAAAATAGCGCTGCTTCAACAAAATCGAAGAGGATTCAGGTGCGGTCGTATTTCTTTTCGGGGCCCAGGTTTGAGCAGCGCCATTACATTTGATTGTAATTCCTGCAGCTAAGCAGATGGGCAAGCAGTACAGCAGGAATGATAATAATCTATACGGAGTGTTCCTAAGACATGAGTTAGTGCTCTCGGACCCATAAAGCTTACAGTTTTATGGAGATGAACCATATTATAGGCCCACGCGCAAGCACACGCTCATCAAATTACTTCAGCCGAATCAACAGCTCAGATCATTTGTACCTCTTAACCTTCTGGAATAGACCTGGGAGATAGAGGCTTAAATCCATTTCTTCTGTATAAGGGTTCAAACCAGATATAGAAAAATGTGGTCCTATGCTTCAGATTCCTGACTCCAAAGTAAACCTGAGAAGCTAATATGTCTGTGCTGTTATTACCAAGTGATTATAAACTGCAATCATCGCCCCCCCAGCCTACAACTTCAGGGACGCTGCCTTAGGTAATTCTCAAAGACAAGGGTAGAATAGGTAAACAAATTCACCATAGAAAATTTCTGACCAGAAAAAAAAAAAAAAAAGGCAGTGGTAGTGCACGCCTTTATTCCCAGCACTCGGGAGGCAGAGGCAGGCAGATCTCTGTGAGTTCGAGGCTAGCCTGGTCTACAGAAGCTGAGGCTACACAGAGAAACCCTGTCTTGAAAACAAACAAACAAAGAAATGAAGAAGAAAACTTCCGATTAACCACAATTAACTAAGAGTCAATTTGGATACAATGGAAAGAAGGTAGGGCTTCCTATGAAAAGAATTGTGACTCAGACACTATTTACATTAATCATAGAGTCCTGGCATTCTATAGAAATAATGGATAAAGCTACTTAATAAGTACTGAGAGATGAAGCGCAGCATCAGGCAGGCCCATTAGTTTGGGCCTCCGGTGAGACACACGCATTGTAACAGAAGCAGCCCATGGAGCGAGAGCTCACATCTCAAACCAGGAAGTTTACAGGGACTAAGAAGCCTCACTCCACGGTCCCACTTGGAGAGCTTGCCTCCAGTGACCTAAAGACCTCCTACTCCCCCTCCCCTGCCCCAAAGCAACACCCAATGCTGCCACTCTCGAGACCAAGCATCCTTTACCAATGGATGCTTCAGGGGACACGCACCCAAACCCCAGTGACAGCTATTGGCATCAAGAAATTGTTCAACCTTCCACCCTCAGACTCCTTCTCCCTTAAAATGTGGGAAACGCTACCTGCCTGCTGCATGGCTCTGTAACCACACATATGAACTACCCACCACTATACAGCCAACCAACACCATTTACTTTTCTTGGTTAACAATAACCGTTTTGAGGGGAACGTCTTCCTACTTTCGAAGCTGGTTAACATGGAGTTTCTTTCTTTTCGTTTCTTTCTTTCTTTTTCTTTTCTTTTCTTTCCTTTTTTTTTTTTGGTTTGTTTGTTTTTGAGACAAGGTTTCTTTGGCTGTCCTGGAACTCGCTCTGTAGACCAGGCTGACCTTGAACTCACAGAGATCTGCCTGCCTCTGCTTCCTGAGTGCTGGGATTAAAGGTGTGCGCCACCACCACCCAGCAACATGAACATGACTCACGTTTCACTCACTAGAAAACAGGTTCATCTTAGACCCCAGGCTCTTCTACCTGTAATCCTGTGCTGATCCCAGTAGACTGAGTACTGGGGCAGCTGAAATTGTAGGAGGAAATAAGTCAAAACTCAGTCCTTTTGAAATTTGAAATATTCTTAGACTTTCTAGTGGGTTTTCTTTTAAAGGCGAATTCTAAGTCAAAAACGTCATACTCTAAGTTTCTCAAGGTGGCACTTCATTAAAGAGACACGAATATTATAGTAATCTAGGTGACATCATTTCATGGTATACTGCAGAATTAGGACCATAGAAAACTACAAATAAATCATTCGTTAAGAATTATAGGCTACATGATATAAGGGCTAGTGGATTTAGAAAAGCCAAGATATTATTCATTTAAAAATCATTCTTTTGTTTAAAATTTATTTTATTAAATTTATGTGTGTGTCTGATTTTATGTGCCTAGGAATGCAGGCGCCCCCCAGAGGCCAGAAGAGGGTATAGGATTCTTGGGAGCTGGAGTTATAGGTAGTTGTGACCTGCTGAATACAGACAGGTATGGGAACCAAACTCATGTCCTCCGGAAGAGTAGCAAGCACTCTGACTCCCGAACCATCTGCCCAGCCCCATAAATATTCATTCTTGTACTTTTCAATAAATTTGGCTTGCTTGTCCTTCTGAAAAAATAAATAAATAATTTTTAAAATTAAAAAAAAATTGATTCTTGGTAGCAATTGCTATTGGCAGAAACCTGCCGCTGACATACACATAAATATGTAAGACTTTTATTTGCAGTTCTTTCCACTGGAAAGCTACTGGTAAGCAGGAAGTGTACAGCAGTTAGAAATACCATTTAAAGCATAGCAAAGTAATCCACAGTGTGGTTCAACACTACTAGGAAAACATGTTTCTTTGTTTTTAATCTAGTTTTTATTTCCCTCCAACGTGCACATTTACAGTATCTCTTCTGGGAAAAAGAAACCTTTTGAACATTTTAAACATATTTTTAGAAATGAAAAGTCGGGGCAAAGAGATAAAGTGAAAGATTTCAAGACATTTCAGAAGAGGTCAAGAATAAAGGATGACGCTTGGGAGGAAGGCAAGCCGAAAGCATCCGGCACCTGTCTGGTAGACTTTCTGGTGGGTTTTCTTTTCCTGCTGGGTGAAGATGTCTACAATTATAAAGGCAGAAATTATCAGCAAACCAAGATTCTATCTGAGAGCAGAAAGCCAACAGGGTGACTAACAGGGTGACAGGGCCATGCTTTACAGAAATAAAGATCACATCAATCAGATTTTTTTTTTTTTTTTGGTTTTCCGAGACAGGGTTTCTCTGTGTAGCTTTGCGCCTTTCCTGGAACTCGCTTTGGAGACCAGGCTGGCCTCGAACTCACAGAGATCCGCCTGCCTCTGCCTCCCTAGTGCTGGGATTAAAGGCGTGCGCCACCACCGCCGGGCTCACATCAATCAGTTTTTGAGACCTCACTATATGGAAGGAAGTCTGGCCGGGAGCCTGAAGGAAACACTCCCCGCACCCCCCAGAACCCTACTTTAGACTGCACATTCGTTTCCCAGGGCCATTGTCTTAACTGCTTCTGGGTGCATCCTTCTCAAGGCTCTGCCTTCGGCTGAAAGGAACTGCCCCCACCCAAGGCTGTGTTCTCACTGACTGGGGGATGCCAGGTCACACACACACACACACACACACACACACACACACACACACACACACACACACACACCACACACCCCACACGCCAGTATCCTCTGGCATCAACTGGAGCGACTCCAAAGGACCAATCCTGCCCCAGATCCACCGGCACCTGCACGGGATTGAGCCTAACTTCTGCAAGGCTTCACCATTCCGCCTCTCTACTAACGTTATTCCTTTGCTCTGTTGCTGGTGTTGCCTGCAGAGCCCTTACCAGTAAACTGAATCACTGCCCATTCGTTTCCATGCCAGAATTGTTTCAGGGGACCCAACCAAAGACACCGGGCTTCAGAAACGGCCCTACAGGTAATTTTTAGTCGAATTTTATAGATAAGATTATTTGCTGGCCCGTTGGCAATGAAGACTCCCACCCATCCCCCACCCCACCCCTCAAAGATGGGACGTGAGAGCTGACGGCAGCATGTTCCAGGGGTCAAGTGTCATACTCCTTTAGCCATGGGACAGCAACAAAACGGGAATGCGCTGGTGGGGGCATCTGAGAGCTGTCGCGGGCACAAGCGTCATAAGGGCTGTAGAACGGGGGAGACCTGGTTACCGCAAGACTCTGGCTTCACTGCAGAAGTGCACTGGAGTTCAAACTGGCATTTGAGTGAACAGCCGGTGGAGAGGAAGTGAGAGAGAGAGAGAAGTTACAAAAGAGCTTTCCAGTCAGAGGAGGCTTCGCTTACCAAAGCCCCTGATGTAGAAAACTGCCTGGCAGCAAGAGGAAGTGCGGACGGGCTAGTGAAATCTCCTGAGAGGAGGGAAAAAAAAAAAAAAATAGATGGTGCCTAATGATGCTGCAGGAGCGGGCAGCGTCCAAGTCGCAGCAGTGATAGGATTGGGGGAGGGGAGGAGTTACCTTAAGAGCAACCATAAACCAGTGAAGCATGCCAAGCAAAGAAGCTCCGTAGAGAGATTTGTCTAAACAAAACTCTCTGGTTTTTTTGTGAGCAGCCTTCATCCAGCTTCCTCGCGGCTGTTGCAGGATTTAATTCAGCGGCATGCCAATCTCACGAAGAAGCTGCCTCTGTAGATAGAGTCGCTAAGTAAGCCACTCTCTTGGTGATGGGAAAGGCAAGTCACCTCCATGCCCTGACTGATCTCACACAAAGCAATCTGTGCCCTTCGGTTTGAGATCTCAACACGCGAGTACTTCAGTTCTGCAGGAATAGGTGCTGCATGTATTGTGTCCCCGCACATACCCAGCCCTTCCAGTGCCTGGAACTCAGAAAACAGCATCCAAATAAATGCATGTTGTCCCGTTGAATAACAGAGTAAATGTACTCTCAAGGAAGGGCCCCACAGGGAAGGTAGCGAGTTGCTACAGGCTTATTCACACACTGGCGTAAAGGATGAATAAGTACATCTGCTCAGTGACAATGAATGGGATAGGCAGCAAACCAAGAGGCAGGTAGGTATGGCAGGTAGGAGGAAGGGGGCATTCTCAAGCTGTGCCTGTAGGTGGGAACATTCATGGAGCTGGTGCCGGAGCCACCTCTGGTTCAAGCTGTGACTTTTGCTATTAAAAAGTTCTTCCCAAGGGAAAGCAGCTGTTCCAATTTCGCACTGGCCACTGAGTCCCGTTTTGCACTTCCTGTTCTGTTTTAGAATGAAAGGATTTGGGTGTTTTATGTCCATACAAAGCCATGCCAGCTATGAAATGAAAACCAGCTGCAGTCCTTGATTCGAGGTGTCTGCCACCTCTTGACTGACAGGTGTCCTAACAGCTGTAATCCTCTGAGGACCACTTAAGTACTGAGCCTGAGTCTGAAAGCCCCACGTGGACCCACTCATCCCTTCTCAGCCAGTCTCTCCTGCTGCTGAGAATCAAAAGCCAATTTTACGTAGGAACTTCAAGGGATCCCATAGTGAGGGGGTCTGCACAGGTGAGTCTGTTCTCTGTCTCGGCTTTATAGGAGGATATCGCATATTCATAGGCAGAAACCCGGGAGGACAGCTAGACTTGGGAGCATGAGAGAAGAGTGACATCCAGTGGCCAGTGGGTCACATTTCTGCTGTGCTAAACGCTCAGTTTCTGAGAATGGAGCTCATGCTTCGCCCCAGAAACTGATGTCTGTCTTTGTCCTTCAAAGCCCGGAAAAAGATGTTCCAGGAAGATTATGATTTCAGATGAGACTTCCCTGCCCATATTTTCCAGCAGGCTTTTCACTTCCAGCTTAAGAGCTCCATTCTCTCTCGAGTTATCATGTTCTAAAATGCCTCACAAAGTGCAATAAACGGAGGCCAGAGAGACGCTAAGGGATTAAAAGCACTTGCTGCTCTTGCAGGGGATCTGAGCACCCACATTCAAAGCCCCTTTTTGACCCCTTCAGGCACCAGGCACACACCTTGTGCACATGTGTACATGAACAATTGTACACATGAAGGAATTTTTATGGGGCTAGAGAGGTGGTTCCATGGTAAGGAGCGCTGCCTGAAGTTTCAGAACACCAACGCTGTGTGAACAATGGTTCATAACTCCAGGGGATCCAGCACCCTCTTCTGGCGTTTGTGGACAATGTACACATGGTGACCAGGCATAAATGTAGGCTAAATACCCACACACACACAAATAAAAATAAATAAATGTTCTAGAATAAATAAAAATAAACTCCTAAAAATGTAATGAAAGTTAATGTTCAACAGTTAAGAAATGTAAGACCCAAAATTATATTTCTGTATAGTTTTCAAAATAAGGACGATCATTCAACAAATGTTTACTGAGTACCTACAAAAAGATGTAGGGATACTTACAGAATTACAGGTTGCATTTTTATCGGGAAAGACAGGATGAAATGTACACATGCATGCACTGACAAGCTGTGGCAAATGTTAAGAAGAAAAATGAAACAGGATGAGGTCACGGAATTTGAGCAGAAGACTGGTGCTCGTTTGACTTCACATGACCAGGCAAACTCTCTATAAGGATACTTGAGCAGAACCAGAATCAAGTGAGGGTCCACTGAGGGGAAGTCCATCCAAAGGCAAACAATAAAGATGACTATGGGACAGAGTGGGGATCCTAGAGAAAACTGAAAGTCTGTTTTAAAAATAATAATTGCACCTGACAACAACTTGAATTCTGCTTTAAGTTAAAGGGGAAACCTGTGACGGGAATTGTGGCCATTAGTGACAGTCAGTCTTGGGATTACGAACCCAACTCAAGAGTCGCACAGTGTGACCGAATGGCCAAGCATCTTGCCGCAATGACCAAACAAAGAGACTGTTCATCAGAAGTGCGGGCTTCGGCTCTCCTCAGCATCCCATCCCAAGCACATTTCACAGGAGCAAGGCGGTCACCCGATCCTTCCTCCTTTGTCAGGTAAGGGCATTGTACACACACACACACACACACGCACACGCACACGCACACGCACACACACACACACACACACACCACACACACACACACACACACACACCACACACACACACACACGCACACACCCACTCACCTTCACGCTCACTCAGGCACACACACGTTTCACGTTCATCATGCATTCATATTTGGTTATAGAAAAGGGTGAAGAATTCTTTCTTTCTTCCTTGTTGATGCACAGCTTACATACAGTAAATCCCACACACCTTAAGGGCACACTGTGTTCAGTTTTTTAAATAACAGCATCAACTATCACCCCAGATCAAGATATAGAATATTGGGCTGGAGAGATGGCTCAGAGGTTAAGAGTACAGGCTGCTCTTCCAGAGGTCCTGAGTTCAATTCCCAGCAACCACATGGTGGCTCACAACCATCTGTAATGAGATCTGGTGCCCTCTTCTGGCCTGCAGTCATACATGCTGTATACATAATAAATAAATAAATCTAAAAAAAAAAAAGATATAGAATATTGATCCTCTTAGGAGCCTCGTTCAGACTCTTCTGACTCCTGTCACTGTAGACTTCAACTCTGAACTTCTTATACAGTATCTCATATAATATATATATATATATATACATACATATACATATATGGTGTATGCCTGAGATTTTTTTCTTAATATTCCACCTGTGAAATGTATTGATGTTGCTATATGTAATAACAATTTATTTTTTTGCAGTTTAGTACTCCATGATATGAATATGCCACAGTTTATTCCGTTCATGGGCTTTGGGGTCGTTTCTTATTTGGGATTAAGGAAAATATGTTACTAAAATTTTTTTATTGAATTAATACATTCAATTTTCAGTTTAGTGGTATTAAAAGAACTAAGAGAAACAAGTGTGTGTGTGTGTGTGTGTGCGTGTGTGTGTGTGTGTGTGTCCTTAGATGTCAGATGTCAGCCTTCTTTGTACATTCACAGCAGGTTCCAGTGTAAAGGAAAGAAAATCCTCTGAAGGCATTCAGAGCCCCTCCTCATGCTCATCCTGCTTATCACATGCTTCTTTGAGTATCATTGAATGCACAAGTGCCTAGTTCCACCAGGACTCTATGCTCACATGACTTGAGAACAAGGAATGGGAACCAACCACAGCAGATACCCCATGTTATAGAATATTATTTTAAGGTGTGTTACTTTTATTTAGGTTGCATTTGTTTAATTCTGTGAAGCTGTGTTACTTTGCCTGTGTAATACATCTGACGGTCTAATAAAGAACTGAACAGCCAATAGCAAGGCAGGAGAAAGGATAGGTGGGGCTGGCAGGCAGGGAGAATATATAGAAGGAGAAATCTGGTAGGAGAAAGAAGTAGCCAGAGAAGGAGGAGGACTCCAGGGGTCAGCCACCTAGCTACACAGCAAGCCACAGAGTAAGAGTAAGGTTTACAGGGGGGAAAAGAGAGAGAGAGAGAATGAGAAAATCCCAGAGGCAAAAAGATAGACAAGGATAATTTAGGTTAAGAAAAGTTGGGAAGAAACAAGGCAAGCTAAGGCCAGGCATTTACAATTAAGAATAAGTGTCTGTGTGTGATTTATCTGGGAGCTGGGTGGCGGGCCCCCCAAAAGAGTCAAAGAACAAAATTAAAAACTCCAACCCCAGTTGCACATTCCTCCTCTGTTCAGCTCCTTGCTCTGTGTCCCCTCATTTCCTAAGGTTTCATTTTCAAAGATCAAGTCAGAAGACAAACTTGATAAGAATTTCAGGATGTTGACAGCAAAGTTGTAAGCCATGCTTGGGACTCTTCAGAGTTTGAGGCAACAGCTCAGGTTACCTGTCTGTGAAGCTGGAGTTTAAAAAAAAAAAAAAGAAATTCTCAAAGTGCTACCAACGGACTGCTTCCACCAGCAATGTCTGATAGTCCCAGATGCCCCAATACCCCACAACACTTAGCAGTATTTACCATCAAAATGGAAAGACAGCCATAACTCTTTGTACTTTTGATTCGCATGCCCACGATGACCACTGATGTCAGAGGTTCATTTCCTAGTTTTATGTCTTCTTTTGTAAGGCATGTGTCCAAACTTCTGCCCACTTTTACA